>NW_006408560.1:16517030-16517925 GCF_000296735.1 Chrysochloris asiatica
TAATTAATGAAGTAGTTTCTTGGTGGCAGGAACAATGAAGTCCATCAAATAATCCATCCCTGTCCCCACACTCAAACCCACTCTCCACCCCCCTCACCCCCGACACACACATACACATTTTCTAATCCTTGATGGATCAGCAGGGCCTTATGACTAGTTCTGGCTAAACACTTTGAACAGAGATTATGTTACTTCTGGACCAATGCAGCGAAAACCCCACGCATAAGTCTCTCATCTCCATCACTTGCTATGGTGACAGAGGATACTGTGCAGAGAGTGGGCTCCATAGGGTGCAGCTGTGAGATAGTGGAGCCTCCATCCATGCATGGCAGACCCCTGTTCTGCCCTGTCTGTAATGGGATGTGTAGTGTGAGCAAGACATAAACTCACCTTGTTCTAATTCATTGAATATTTGTAAGTTTTTCATAGCATACCTAGTCTACCCTGACTAATATGTTCCCTAGAAGGAAAGAGAAAAGAAAGAAACCTTTATAATAAGTAAACAAAATACCCTCAAATTTGTTTAGAGTCAAAAAATACCCCCAAATTTGTTTATGGCTGCTGGTTCCATCACAGTGAGCAAAAGAGAAAGAGGACGGAGAAATATGGAAATTAGTGTTTACAACCTAATGCTGGAAGTGATATCCTAACAGCTTTGTTGTATTTCTTGAATAGAGGCAAGTGCCTAGGTATAGCCCACACTCAAAGGGAGAAGCTACACAAAGGTGTGGGAATGAGAAGTCAGGGGTGTTTGAGATCCAGTTTAGGAGCTGTCTGTACTAATCTGGTACTTAGTATGTGATAGCAATCATGCTAGGTGCTCTTGGCTCATTATCTCCATGAATTTATTCTATTATTACAGACAGATAAGGAAAGTAAAGATCAGTGAATCTAT
>NW_006408560.1:16519500-16520816 GCF_000296735.1 Chrysochloris asiatica
TATAGGATTAGAGTTAACTTTTTATGTTGTAGAGTCCTATGGTTTTGACAGATGCTTGGCGATATGTGTCCACCATTACAGTATCATATAGAACAGTTTCATTGCCTCAAAATGCTCTATGCTCCACTTATACATCATTTCCTCCTCCTCCTGACCTCCTGGAAACCACTAATATTTTTACTGTCTCTATAGTAGTTTTGCCTTTTCCAAACTGTCATAAAGTTGGGATTATATAGTATGTAGGTCTTTCAGACTGGCTTCTTAAATTTAGCAGTATGAATTTAAGATTCCTCCCTGCCTTTTTATAGCTTAATAGTTCATTTCTTTTTATTGATGGATAATGCTCCTTTGTATGAATGTGTCACAGTTCATTTATCCACTCACCTATAGAAATATTTCTTGAGAGTTTTCAATTTATGGTATTTATGAGTAAAGTTGCCATAAACACTTGGGTGCAGATTTTTATGTAGAAATACATTTTATTTTCATTTGGGTAAATACCTAGGAGCATGACTGCTAAACCAAATGATAAGTCTATGTTTATATTAAAACAAACAAACAAACAAACAAACAAACCACAAAGCACAAAACCCCAAAACTATTTTCACCCATTCAATTTCAACTCATAGCAACTCTGCATAGGGTTTCTGAGTCTGTACATCTTTGCAGGAGAAGACAGACTTGTTTTTCCCCCACTGAGTGGATGATGGGTGTGAGTCCTTGACCTTGCTGATAACAGGCCAGTTTTTATCCTACAGTGCCATCAGGGCTCTTCATACAAAATCATCAGACTGTCTTCCAAAATGGTTGTATCATTTTGCATTCTAATCAACCAACAATGAATGAGAATTCCTGTTATTCACATCCTCATCAACATTTGGTGTTGCCAGTGTTTTGGATTTTAGCCATTTTAATATGTGTACAATGGCACCTCACTGTAGTTTTGATTTGCAATTCCCTAATGACTGCTAAATGTAATACAGAAATGGCTACAAGCATACATTGACAGAGAACTTTCAGAGGTTCAAGCCAGATTCAGAAAAGGCCGTGGGATGAGGGATATCATTACTAATGTCCGATGAATCTTGGTTGAAAGCAAAGAATATCAGAAAGAGGTTTACCTGTGCTTTATTGACTACACAAAAGCTTGTGTTGTCCAAGCTATGGACAACATTACGAAGTATGAGTATTCTGGAACACTTAATTGTGCTCATGAGGAATCTGTACCTGGACCAAGAGGCAGTTGTTCGAACAGAACATGGGAACACTGCATGTTTTAAAATTAAGAAAGCTGTGAGACAGGGTTATATTCTTTC
>NW_006408560.1:16521611-16522631 GCF_000296735.1 Chrysochloris asiatica
AGTGAGATGGATTGGCCAAGTGGCAGCATTGATGGACTCAAGCGTGGCAACAATAGTGAGGCTGGCCCAGGATCGGGCAGTGTTTCATTCTGCTGTGCATAAGGTTGCGATGGATCAGTACTGACTCGATGGCACCTAACAACAACAATAATGACTGGACACTATGAGTTGGAACCAATTTGACAACACTTACAATAACAACAATGTGTGGAACTGTAGGATAAGCACTGTACCACAAGGTCAGTTTGAACTGCAAGGTTGTCAGTTGAAACCCACTGTCCACTTCTTGGAAACCCTGAGCTGCACTAAAGGAGCCCCGTTACCACTTCTGTTGCATAGGAAGAGAAGCCAGGGAGCCTAGAGCTTTGAGCAGAGAGAGGTAGAGACAAAGAGGCTGGCATTTGGAACAGAGGCAAGCCTGGGGAAGGACTGACCTAGAGTTCTGAGCAAGATACTTTGATCTGGGCTTCTAGAGTTTTTGTTTGTTTGTTTGTTTCAAAAGGAGAGGGAGTGAATACTCTCTCTCTGGGCTTGGGGCTCAGTCCCATTCAGATCATCACAAAGGAGATCTCAGATGTATCTTAAAATTGCTTGTGAATTTGCATTCTGCTTCAGTGCTACTTTTCATTCAAAAATGTTAAAAATGATTTACCTTTGAGTAAAGCAAATGATCTAGAAGACTGTAGAAAGATGTCACTTATCCCTGTAGATTCCCACCCCAATGCTGCTCAGGCCCTGGAAGTCCGAAATTGAAAGCATGTTTTATTTCAGCATTCTTTTAGGGCAAACACTGGAAACAAAAGGGATGCCCAACAATGTGGGAATGATTGAATAAGTTGACAAGTATCTATACCATGGAATACCAAGGAACCTTTAGACAATGAGTGGAACAGGATGGCTTTTCATGATGTAATATGGGGTGAGAACAGCAAGATGCAAAATGCAATGGGATCTGATCACAAGCATTGAAAATAAAGCACTTGTTAAGTATCATGGATTCGGTTCCAACTCATAGTGACC
>NW_006408560.1:16522775-16534113 GCF_000296735.1 Chrysochloris asiatica
AAGTAAAATAGCTAAACTGGGATTTGAGGCTAGGCGCGATACCTGCTTCTGCTACGAAATCTTTTCCTCTGTAGTCATGCTGAGGTAGATAGCATATCTAGTTCCTACAGGGGATTGGAACACAAATGATTGTCTGAAACCCCTTATACAAATGTTCTCAGAATACATATTGCTGTAGGAACTGAAAGAAAAGATTGTTTCAAAGAAAGCCAGGTAATATCGCATTTGTGAATTAATGGTGCAGGAAGGAATTAAATAAAAACTAATGAGGAAAATCAGACCTAGTAAATTATGATTCTGGTGAAAGTTTTGAAGATGTTTGTTATTTACATATATTTTGTGTATTTATTATTCCAGCTAATAACTGAATTTGAAGTAAATGATATGAAATTTGATAGATTACAGAGCACTCTGTAAATAGGATAGCTCTGTGAAATAACAGTGAGTTTTGTGGTAACAAGAAATTGTTGTTGTTAAGTGCCATCAAGTCGATTCTGACTCATAGCAACCCTGTATAAAGTTCCCAGGGAGCGGCTGATTAGTTTGAATTGCCCACCTTGTGGTTCAAACCGACCTTGAGGTCTGGTGCTTTAATCCTACAGTACCACAACAATTAATCTTGTTGCTTATGTTAAGTACTGTCGAGTAGTTTCTGACTCACAGTGACGCTGTATAGGGTTTCTGAGGCTTGAACCGACGTTGCAGTCTAGCGCGTTAACCCACAGCGCCGCATCGGGACTTCACAACAAGGAATTGTTGTTAAGTGCCGTCGAGTCGCTTCCGACCCATAGCGACCCTGTCTAGGATTTCCGAGGAGCAGCTGGTGAGTTTGAACCTCCGACCTTGAGGTTCAAACTGAGTTTGTAGTTCAGCGCATTAACCCACAGCACCACACCAGGACTCCATACAAGGAATCAGACCCCTTTTAATGAGCTAACTTTCTATGCCTGTTGAATGGTAGGCTTTATCCACTACTTTAATTGGAAAATGATGTTAACTATTACAGTGTTTTCTTCATAAGCCCCAGGGTTAAAATACACATAATTAAGAAAGAATGTGCTCTTCTCACGATCACACAACAATAAAGAAGGAATGGAATTGCTTGCCCCATTAGATCAGACCTCTTGATACTGGGAGGGAGACATTTTACAGTTGAGTTTGGGCAGATTGGGTAAAATTAGAAGGAATATCACTCCTAAACTGTTCTTTGCCCTTTCTGAAAGCCAGAAGTTCAACAGTTGTGGATGCGTTTTTTCTTTAGTCTCTGCATTATCCCCACCTCATCATCTGTAAAGGGAGTCCAGGTGTGGCGCTGTAGGTTAATGAGTCAGACTGCAAAGCCGGTTGAACTGCAAGTTCGGCAGTTCAAGCTCACCAGCTGCTCCTTGGAAACCGGATACAAAGTCTCTGTTGGTTGTAAAGGATTCGATGTGTGTAACAACAACAACAACAACAACAACAACTCACCTTAAGCTCACCCTTGCCTGGAAGAGATGGGTGGGTGGTGCTGAAATATTTGGTCTCATTTTTATTAAAATTTAAAACCTTTTCCTGGAGTGTTTGGAATTAGAAAGTGCAGAAGCAAGAATCTCTGTAGATTAGAACTCTTGCTGCCCATCTTCTCTTTTTTGAGTCATCTTTCTACTTCCTTCCAGCCACAGGGCAGCTCCTCAGAGTGCTGAGACTTCCTCTACTTTCTGGGAATTCCTTGTCTTCTAGGCGTGGGAAGTCTGACTAGACTGATTGTTTGCTCTCCAGAAGTCATGACCTATTGGAGAGGGAAGTATGGAGGGAGGGGAATCCAGGAATGGCTCATATCATCCTGGTGAGATCAGAAAACAGTGCTGGTTGTGTTGAAGTGGTGGGGAGGGCAGGGAAAGGGTGGAACAGCTCATGAGTTCTTTTCCTGCAGAAGACAAAGCATTGAGCTGGGAGAGAGGAAATCCGGCTCTGTCCATGTGTGATCCAGGGCAAGTTCATGTCCCTACAGAGCTTGTTTTCTCCTTTGCAAAATGAGGACTTCCACAGATCACCTTTCAGGACCCTTTGGCTACAACATTGGGTGATTCCATGTCGCTACCCAGACACGGTTCTCCTGTGACTTCTTTAAGACCTTTGCTGTTGCTTCCATGTTGCTCTTCTGTTCTACTCCCATGTTCTGACAGGACTAGCTGATGATGCTGTTTAGGACACCTTCAAAGAGAAGACCCTTGTGTCTTCCTTCTTCCTGTTATTTGCCCTCTTCATTCCTACCAAACGTAAAAACAGTACTGGGCTTAATTTCAAAAGGTAGGGTCAAATCCACTTCAAACCTCACCCACAAAACAAAATAAAAACCAAACAGTTGCAGATGATAGCTCATGGAATGTCAGAGGAGGATTTTCCAAAGTCTGATTTGTTAGAAGTAGATCATTAGACCTTTCTTCTGAGGTACCTTTGGCTGGGTTTAAACCTCCAACCTTCCTTTGAGTATCATCTAAATTTTGTCTGCAAATGTCCACATTCATACCTGCACAGAAGTGATCTTGAGTGGAAAGTGCTGATAAGATAGTGCAGTCAACAGTACATTTAATGTAACCTGAGTGCGGATAATTTTTGCCTCTACCTCATATATTTAAACATTAGATTAACACTGAAAGTGATGACTGAGGTATTAAAAGACACTGTGATAGTTAAGGTATTGTGTAACTTGACTGGACCAGGATTCTCTGTGGGCTGGCAGTTAAGACTTATTAAGCTCCCATGATGAGATCAAATATAATGTAATCACTCCATGATAAGATCTGCTATGAGTACTCCATCAATTGAAAAGACATCTCCTTGAGAGTGGTCTTCTTCCAATATATTGTACTCTGGGGCAAAGCTTACTTGATTTTTGCTGAGTTTGGATACTGTGTCTGGATGGTTATCCAACCTCTGGTTCATTTGATTTGAACTAGTGGCCTGCTGATGATCCTGGGAGTCCTCCATCTTATCTGTCCATCCTGCCTGCCTGTTGTTTGACTTGTTGATTTGGGGTTCATTAACCCTTCAGCTACATGAATCAGAAGCCTACCCTGACTAATACAGTGCCTTGTAGGAAAGGGAAAATAAAGAAACCTCCAGTATTGATGTGCAACAAAATACCCCAAAATTTGTTTAGAGTTGGGATAACATATATCATCCCATAATTTCTGTGGGTTAGGGATACAGACATGGTTTAGCTGAATTCTTTGACTCAGGATCCTGAGCATAGGGATGGAAACTGTTAAAAGCTCAAGTTCCCACATATGAATGGGACTTTCAGCAAGATGGCAGACTAGGTAGCAGAACTACCCAGACACTCTACATCAAAGACACAAGAAACTAAATGAAACAAATACAAATGATTATCCTAGAACCATAAAGTTTAAAGGAAAGGCCACATGAATGGATTAAATACTGACTAGGAGAAACTGAAAACAGTGTACAAGGAAACAAGCTCAATAGTGGATTGTCAATTGGCCTCACATAGCACAGCCATATTGAATTTTTGCAAGCAGTGTTCTGATAAGGACAGCAACCTGCATATTGGCTCCTCTCTTCTGGGACCACACCTGTGCCCACAGTGGTACCTGTTGGCCAGAAGAGTGTGATCTTCTCTTTATTTCCCACACCTTTTTAGTGACCGTAAGTATGGCCAGAGTCCAACCCTACCCACTTAGCAGTCACTAACATGGTTGCCCCTCCTTCTGCTACCCATCCATTTCAACCATTGCTTTGTCTGAGGTGGGAGGTGCACTTTCACGAGTCAATTACCTGGTACGTGACACCTGTGCATTTGGTGGCTGTCGGGGACCCGCCTCAACATTGGGGTTCAGTTCACGAGGAGAGGATACCTGACGGCGATTCATATATATCAAGAATACACAGAAAGAGACAAAGGAGACAAAGAGAGAGACAAAGAGGCACCCCAAAGCCAGGGTGGATACATCACTGATAGGCAAGCTTGGGACTACAGGCATTGTGGCCTCTGCAGGCAGCAACTCACTGCCCTGCAATCTTTACTGCATGCCTTCCAACCCGTAATGCACTGATCTTTACTCCATGCCTGCCAACCAATAATGCACACCTGGGGAGGCCCGGGCCTCTGCTTTATTCAGGGGAGGAGCTTCACACCAAGCTGGGAGGGACTTAGGCAAGGTACAGCTAACATCAGTACTTTTCCAGACATTCAGGTAACTTTACATAGTACTTCACTGGTTCGAATCCCAGGCCAGCAACTTGGATTCTCAGGCCCAATTAACATATCTATAGCCCCTGAGCATAGTTGGGGGAAGGTGAGAGTTAAAGACAAAAGCTTGGGTGGAGTCCTGCTGCTTTGGCTTCCTGAGCCAGGTCTGCAGGAGGACTCCAGACGCCCAGGTGAATGGGCTGCACCTGGAAAAGGATTAGGGAGGATGGCTTCTTTGTCTATAAACAAAGAGCTGTGAAGTAGCTAAGACATTTTTAGTTAATCCTTTGGAGAAATGCTTAACCTTACAACCTTTAGTCTCTGCTTTAGGAAAATACCCCATTTATCTGTGGATTGTCAAAGGCTCCAAGTGTATTAATTTAATATATATACCTGAATATTAATATGAAAGCAATTTCCCATTAACTGCCAGTGGCCTCATTTGTTACACTCGGCCCTAGTGGACCTCGAACCTCTGATTAGTCTTACACGGTCTGCAACAGGTGGCAAGCGCTATCCACCTCCTCGGACAAGCAGAACATGCATTAGTGTACCTGGTGCTCTACCTCAAGCTGTCCCCTGGGCTGGCAGGAACCCATTCTGGGTCCAGGTGCCCTGTCCCAACCATCTTCTGGGCCAACAGGAACTCCTTCCAGGAACAGGCACCCTCCCTCCCAGTGGCCCCCTCTGCAGCAAAGGGTGTCTACCCATATCAGGTGCCCTTCTTCTCACAGGCCCTCAGCCAGCAGGAACATTGTCCAGGGGCTCTATTCCCTTGTTTTCTATTTTCTCATTTATTGTTTTTTTTATTTTTTATTTTAAAGTTTCCTATTTCTCTTCATTTTGTCTTCCCTTCATTTATCCTTTTTCTTATTTTTTATTTTACTGTTCTCTCTCTCTCTCTCTCTCTCTGTGTGTTTTAACCTCCTCCCTGGCTTTCATAAGATTAAAAAGGACTGGGAAACAGAGAAAAAAATTTCTTTCCTATCTCTGACTTCCCTTGCACAATTCACGTCCCTAAAGTTAGGCACTATAATCAGTCTCTTGGGTACCCTATTCGAATTAATGTTTGTGGTTCCATATATACTTTCTACACACTACTCTGTTCCATGCCATTTCCCCTAACAAAATATGCTGGAGTCCATTCTGGAATGATACATTTAGAAGATGTGTCTCATTCTTTGTAATGGCTATGTACCATTCCATTGGTCTAGACCTCTGGTCTACTTCTATTGGATATTTGTTTCTTGACACTATAAATGATGATGCAATAAAAATCATTTTAATTGTGTACACACAGGTGTATGAGGTGTGTAAGGAAGGGACAGAAAGGCAACACTGAAGAGGTTTATGAGTGAGAATAGTTTCCATTTGTGGATTGCTTGAGGCAGAAAGTAAAGAATCTGGAAGTCATACACAAAACACTGAACCCAAAAGTCCTGAAGACGTTTGGCCTTTGGAATATCTGGGTGCTGATCCCTGGTGTGGGGGCCCTGAGTCCTGTGAGAGGAACTGAAAGGATTGGGATGAGGGCCTGGCCAAGAAGCGATGCTAGTTAAGTGAGTTAATGAATGAATGGATACCAAGAAGTATCTCTGAAATACTTCTATATATGAATAATGGTATGACTTGTTCTTTGCTTTCATGAGAGCAAGGAGTGGATTAAACGTGAAGCTGGAGGGAAGCAGGCCTGATAAGAGGAAAAATTTACTGATTAGGGAAGTAGTGGGTTATACTCTCAGACAGTGGCAAACCATGACCTATTAAAATAAATAGATTTCAAGAACAGAGTTGTTTGTGGTACCTTTCCCCATTCCATTGTGTCCTGGTCCAGAAGAAGGACAGATGATTGTTGGTTTACGTCGGTCCTGTGCCTACTGGGCAAGGAAGAGTTCAGAGGAGGTACTGTGATCACTGGTCAGAGCTCTACAGGGGAAAGCCAGTGAGATAGACTGAAGGAGACCCTCTGTGGGAATATTTAATGAAGTTTTTTCTTGGTGGCAGGAACAATGGAGTTCACAAAATAATCCAACCCCTACCCCCAAATCAAACTCACTCCCTTCCCCACTACATATACACATTTTCTAATCCTTGGAATATTAGCAGCACTTTGTTATTGTTGTTGTTGTTAAGTGCCGTGGAGTTGGTTCCGACCCATAGCGACCCTGAACAGGGTTTCCGAGGCTGTAAATCTTTACAGGAGCAGAAAGCCTCATCTTTCTCCTGCGGAGCAGCTGGTAGTTAGTTTTGAACTGCTGACCTTGCAGTTCACAGCCCGATTTGTAACCACTACGCTACCAGACCCCTGGCTAAACACTATGAGCAATGCCGTGAAAATCCTATGTCTGATTCTCTCATCTCCATCACTTACTGTAGTGATAGAGGATGCTGTGCAGACAGAGAGGGCTCCAGAAGGTGCAGCTATGAGATGGTGGAGCCTCCATCCATGCATGACAGACCCCTGTCCTGTACTGTCTCATATGGGATGTGTAGTGTGAGCAAGATATAAACTCACTTTATTCTAATCCATTGAATATTTGTACACTTTGTTATCACAGCATGCCTAGCCTACCCTAACTAATACACAGCCTAGAAGGTAAGGGAAAATAAAGAAACCTTCATTATTGATGTGTAACAAAATAGCCCCAAATTTGTTTAAAGTCAGGATAACGTATGTCATTCCACATTTCTGTGGATTAGGGATCCAGGCATGCTTTAGCTGAGTTCTTTGGTTCGGATCTCACAAAGGCTGCAGTCAACATCTTGGTTGGGGCTGCAGTCATCTCAAGACTCATCTGGGGAAGGAGCTGCTTCCAAGCTCACTCTTGTGACTTTTGGTAAGATTCAGTTTCTCCTGGGCTGTTGGTTTGAGGGTCTCATTTCCTCATAGGTTGTTGGCCAAAGACTGCCCTCCATCACTTGCCATGAGGGTTTCTCTATAGGGAAGCTAATAATATGGCTGTTGGCTCCATCACAGGTAGCAAAGGAGAAAGAGGAGGGAGAAATATGGAAATTAGTGTTTACAACCTAATGCTGAAAGTGATATCCCAACAGTTTTGTTGTATTTCTTGAATAGAGGCAAGTGCCTAGGTGTAGCCCACACTCACAGGGAGAAACCACACAAAGGTGTGGGAATGAGAAGTCAGGGGTGTTTGAGATCCAGTTTAGGAGCTGTCTGTACTAATTTGGTACTTAGTATGTGATAGCAATCATGCTAGGTGCTCTTGGCTCATTATCTCCATGAATTTATTCTATTATTACGAGACAGGTAAGAAAAGTAAAGATTAGCAAATCTATGTAACCTGATCAGAGTTACACTCCACTAGAACCACATTTTGACCCCAGATTTGTTTTAAATTCATTGTATGAGGCAACTTTCCTAGAATCAATGGGTTATGTTGTTTATATCTTCTAAAAAAAAAAACAGCCCAAAACATGTGTTCTATCATTCTGTTATTTTCTTTTCTGAGAACACACTCATATTTTCTGTTTCCCAATGTTCTAGGTGTCTGGAACACTGGGGCTGAAAGTTTTGGGACACGTGGTTCTGGACGTAAATATTCTGGAGTTCATACTTATTGGAAGGAAAGCCAAGGAGATTCTGTCTTGTTTGAAGTGATTGTGAAGCAAGAAGGAGATCCAAGAGCTGAGCCAAACAAGATTAGATGGGGCTTTGGCCCTCCCTCAGGCTACAGATTGATACTATGTGTCCATAAGGGATCAGACTCTCCAACATGGGAGGGTCTCCCAGACAAGTATAAGCAGAGAGTCCATGTGCCCAGTATGACAACCCTGTTGATTAAGAACCTGACCCTAGAGGACAGTGGGCAGTACCAGGCTCAGGTCGAGTTGACTGGTGGAAGAGTACTTCATCAGGAGTTCCAGCTCATTGTCTATGGTGAGCGATTACCCCCTTACATCAGTCTCATGGTTTATCTACTTCTTTTATCTCTGGAGTGTCACAAAAGTCTCCTTTTGCAGGACTGCATCTAGATACTATTCTTCACATTCAGTTTCCTTTCCTGAACATAAGATGAGTTGCCCAAAAGTGAAGAATAAAGAGAGTCATTCTTGGGAGAAAATCACTTCAATATTTTGGGAAAAATGAAAGGAAATTTGACAGACATAAAAAAGTTTACAATGAATGTTTTTATTATTATTATTTTCATTAAACAAGGATACTTGTTGTTATTAAGTACCATCAAGTTGTTTCTGACTCATAGCTATCCTGTATAGGGTTCCCAATGAGTAGCTCGGTTTGAAACAACAACCTTGCAGTAAGCTGGTGTTGTTAAGTGCTGTTAAGTTGGTTCCAACTCATAATGACCCAGTGTAGGGTTTTTGAGGAGAGGCTGGTGAGTTTGAACCGCTGACCTTGCAATTCAAAATGACATTGTGGTGCACTGCTTATTCTACACCACCACACCAGGACTCCAAGGGTACTTAAATTGTGTGTTAATTTTCTATTGCTGCTATAGCAAATTACCACGCACATTTTGTGGCTTAAAATAATGCAATTTGTTAGCTTTCGGTACTTTAAGTCAAAAATCTGGTGCAGGGGTTTCTGGTTCCCAGCTACAGCCTGGAGAGTCAGGTAGGAAAAGCTCCGGTGAGAAGGGAGGGGGAATCTCATGAAGGAAACTCTCATATAGCAAACCCACAGCCTTGGAACTATCATAAGACCTAGTGCTTCAATGCCCCGAGCTCACGTTTTTGAAAAATCACACTACTGAGGAATTACTGGCATCTTAAAACTTTCGCCTGCGGCCTGGCAGGAGCTCTGGCGACTGCCCCCGCCCCTGCAGAGCTTAGAGGGCGGGGCTAAGGCCAACCCGTTCAGAAAGCGGGTTTCTAGAAAAAAGGAAACCTAAATGGACAGACCGCAGGAGGTGATAAACATTCAAGAAGCCCAACATACCCCAGGAAGGATGTCCTGTTTTGGTGCTGTGGGATAATGCACTGGTCTGCTAGGTCGGTTTGAAGTGCAAGGTTGGTAGTTCAAATTCACCAGCTACTCCTTGGAAACTCTAAATAGGGTCGCTATGAGTGGTAACTGACTTGATGGCACTTAACAAAAACAACAACAATGACATATGGGGAATGCAGTGGCTCTTTAGGCTAAGCACTGGACTGTGAACCACAAGGTATGTGATTCAAGTCTATCAGCTTCTCTACAGGAGAAAGATGAGGCTTTCTGCTCCTGCAAAAGCTTACAGCCTCAGAAAACCCTATACATGGTTACTATGAGTCAGAAACAAATTGATGGCACTTAACAACAACAACAACAACATATGATGTTGATTTTTTTTCATGTTTATTTGTCATCTGTGAGATTTCTGTTCAAATCTTTATCTCATTTTGTAATTGGTTTGTCTTGTTATTGTTGAGTTTTAAGAGTTCTTTGTACATTTGGACATAAATCTTTGATCAGATATGTGTTTTGTAATTTGTTGTTGTTTGTTGTTAAGTGCTGTTGTTGTTGTTGTTGTTAAGTACCGTGGAGTCGGTTCCGAGTCATGGTGACCCTGCACAGGGTTTCCGAGGCTGTAAATCTTTATAGGAGCAGAAAGCCTCATCTTTCTCCCACGGAACAGCTGGTAATTTCAAACTGTTGACCGTGAGATTAGCAGCCCGATTCATAACCACGATGCTACCAGAGCTCCTTAAGTGCTGTCATTAGGAGAGACCCTAATGACAGCACTTAAGGAGCTCTGGTATTAGGTTCTCTCAATTCAAGGCTTGCTTTTTTCATTCTTTTAACAATGTCTTTCTAAAAGCAGAAGTTTAGTGTTAATAAAATCCAACTCATCAAAAATTTCTTTTGTCAATTGTGTTGTAGCTAAAAAGTCACTGAAAAACCCAAGGTCACCCAGGTTTTCTTCTATAGTATCTTCTTGGAATTTTATAGTTTGGCATCTTATATTTATATTTATGATTGATTTTGAGTAAATTTTTGTGAAATATATAAATTCTGTGTCTAGATTCAATTTATCCAGTGTCCCACCACCATTTACTGAAAAGATTATCCTTTCTCCATTGAATTACCTCTGATTCTTTGTGAAAGATCAGTTGACTCTATCTTTATATGTCTAATTCCAGACTCCTTATTCTGATCAAATGTAAATTATTCCTCTTGATGGTGTCCCTCATAAATCTTAGACTTTCTTCTAACTTTCTCCTTTTTTTCTGGTTGTACTTCTAACAGACAAGTATTGAGAGATATTTGCCTTCAAGTTCACTAACTTGACCTTCCATTGAGTCAAATCTACTCCTTTGACCTTTTAGTATATGATATATTTCTGAAATCTTAATGTTAATTGGGAATTAATTTGCAGTTTTCGTATTATTTCTAATTTTTTTTCATTTATTTTATCAGTTTGTTCTTTAGTGTTTTTCTGAATTCTTCTAAAGTTTTTTTTCCTATGTTCTCCTTACTTTTATCTGCAGCTTTCTTGATTATTCTCTCAATCATATAAAGGTAACTAAATATCATTCTTTGGAATTCTTTGTCAGGTTAGTTCCAATACTTTTCTTCCTCAGAAATGCTTTCTGACTCTGCCTTTTGGTCACTTGTTTAGCCACTCTGTCTGTTTCTTCATATGAACTGAAATTGTTTGTTGTTTCAAAGACCTCATGGTGTCGTATTTGCATTTAATTGATGACTGGATGTTGATGTGTTCTTAGGCATCCACTACCTGCCTTCTGATGGGTGTGATAGACAATGGAAGTCTGTGCGTAGTTCTCTTTTTGCTGGTCATGTAGTGCAGTTCAGGGTGGGGTTGGCTGGTACTGGCTGTTGTTTATTGTTGATCAAGTGGCACAGGAGTTAGTAGTGGCTCTTGCTCAGTGGGTGCAGTTACCAGGGGTACAGTCATGACTAGACTGTATGGACGCAATTGCTGTATTCTGTGTGAGACAAGATGGAAAAAAAAAACAAAAAACACACAGAAGAGAAAAAACTATAACAGCAAACCAAGAAAATAATAAAGAATAAAAACCAACAATAGCAGCAAAAAAAGGAATATGATAAGTAAAAGGAGTAAAAAGAGGACAATAACATAGGGGAAAAGAAAAATATGGCAGAAAAAAAAAAAAAAAAAAAGAAAAAAGAAAAAGCAATAAACAAAGCTAGGGAGGAGGAGTCCT
>NW_006408560.1:16534213-16536605 GCF_000296735.1 Chrysochloris asiatica
AAAAAACTATAACAGCAAACCAAGAAAATAATAAAGAATAAAAACCAACAATAGCAGCAAAAAAAGGAATATGATAAGTAAAAGGAGTAACACGAGGAACATAAAATCAGGGCAAAGAAAAATATGTCAGAGAAAAAAAAAAAAAAAAAGAAGAAAGACAAAGCAATAAACAAAGCTAGGGAGGAGGAGTCCTGGTGTGGTGCTGTAGGATGAGTACTGGACTGAGCCGCTGAAACCTGTCCACCATGGATGACTTTGCTGGCATTCAAAATACCACAGACATAACTTCCAGAAACATACGAGCCACCACAGTACAACAAACTGACAGAAGAGTGGTGGTTGCTTCCCTAGTAAACTCCAAAATTGTGAGTGTTGTCTATGAGTTCTGAACTCTGTGATGAAGGCTATGAATTATTGAACCCAGCAAAGCAGTTGAGAGAGCTGGGGGAGGGACAGTTTTGTGTTAGAATTGTTAAAAAGTTTGGAGGTGGAGGCTTGTTCGACCTCCACTTCATAGAAATCATGGGAACTACTTTGGGCTGTTGATTTTCCTCCTTCCTTGTGAAGTTAGAAGAGGTCAGCTGCCTCCACCATAAGATTTTTATAGGCATTTTCCCTTTCTTTTGTCTCCCTTTACCACAGAGCCACTCCCTGTCCCTCAGATCCTAAGTAAGACATTATCCAAGACACTGGACCAGTGCAGTGTCACTCTGGAGTGCGAGGTCAAAGGAATTTCAGAGAAACTGAACATGACCTGGAAGAGCAAGGGCCTCCCTGAGAACCTGGAGCTGAGACAGACATCAGGACCAGCCACCAACTTCCAGACCCTGGATGTGAGCTTGCCTCTGAACCAACTCCAGAACCAGTCCAATGCCAGCTTTACCTGTGTGGTCAGCAACTCTGACGACCAGAAAAATGCCACCTTATACCTGGGGGAAATCTGTGCTGATGGTGAGTAGAACCTTTTAGGAGGAGGGGAACTTAGGGAATTCAGATAGAACTGGGGTGCAAGAGACTCAGGGCTTTTTTTCTTTGTCATGTGTATTAGCACCAGATTCTACCTGGTCATCCCATACAAGTGACTGGGAGTCACATCCACATAGTTTCTGTTTGTATATGTTTTCTATCCATTCCTCTTCCTGCTGGTACAGTCTTTCCCCAGCCCCATCCCTCATCCATTGTGGGTTCAGAGTAGTTCTTTTAAAAGCAAACCTGACTGTGTTGTTTCTCTGTGTAGTCTGACCTCCAGTGTGTCCCTGTGGTGCTTGGGTAGAAATCCTCCTCTGCCCATGTTTCTGGTCTCACACACATTATACCTAACTACTTAGAATTCACTGACTGTATCCTGTACTACCAGTGCTTTCATGCCCCATGACCTTCACTTCTTCCTTATTTCACTTGGAGGAATTCTTATGGACAAGTCCAGGTTCATGGTTGTTAAACATGTGAAGTCACACAGAACCCTGTGCTCTGAAGGGCCCTGCTCTGGGATTAAAGCTCTGTTGTTTATGTCTCAAATTTTCAAATTAATTAATTTACGTTAAATTTTAAAAACTAATAATTTTTGAACAAGGTTCCACATTTTTATTTCACACAGGGCCTGGCAAATGCTGTAGCTGGTGCTGCCCTTGGCCATCACCTCCTTTATGGAACCATGCAAGGCCACCACACTTGGGCTCTGCTTTGGGTCTCCTTTTGCTCCAGCACTTCCTGAGCTGAGTAGGAATGATCTGTTCATGCATTTGTCTACTAGTAGACTGGAATGTTTTGAGGGCAGCTGCTGTATATTATTCTCCTTTGTACCTCACCTTTTGGCCAGTGTGTGCTTGGAACTAGCGTTTCATTGAATGTGCAGCCTCACCCTCTCTAACCCACCCTTCATGAGCTGCTGATAGTTTCACAATGTCACTTTAACCACCCTCTCCCTCCCTGTTTCCCTCTACACATCCTGGAATTTCAGATAAAGTTCAACATTTAGCATGACACATAACAACCTCTGGGACCAGACTCCTGGTTCCCTCTGCTTTTCCCTGGCTACTACTCTTCCCTGCATGAATTGCTGATCATGCCCAGGCATTTGGCATTTTGACATAGCAATTTTGTGAACATGATGCTTCTACTTCCTGGAATGCTTCATCCTCTCCCAATACCAATTTCTGGGATACAATTATTCCTCCCTCAAGATTCAGCTTGTGTATCACCTCCTTTGGAAATCCTTCCTTGAAGATCTTTGTACAAGGTACAAATCTCTATTACATTTGTGATTCCTTTGGTGGGCAGTGTGATGAGTTACTTGAGGGCATGGAGCATTACTTGTTTCTGTCAGCATCCCTGGTACCAAGAGGGAGTTCACTAACTGAGTAAATAAATGGGCATATCATGCCTCTCCCTC
>NW_006408560.1:16536790-16548554 GCF_000296735.1 Chrysochloris asiatica
TTTTTTTTTTTTTTTCTCTTGCAGAATAGCTGGTGGGTTCAAATAGCCAGCCTTGTGGTTTGCAGTTTAGTTCCCTTGATAATAGACATTTCAAATTCTCCTTTACCTTATTTTTCTTTACTTTCATTGTATGAAAGAAACAGAACAGACCAGGAATATCCACCTGAGACTTACTATCTTTGTGGCTTTGCTGGTGATTCTGGGAGCTGGACCATTCCTTTGGATGATATGTGGGAAGAAGAAGATGGAGACCAGAAGAGGCAAGTTGTACTTCTCCTTCTAGGTTCAGACACCCCTTTCGCATCTGGACCCCTCTGAATCTTTCTGCATAGGGAGTGGGCCCTGTAAAGAGGACGGGGGAGCTGGCCATGGCTGTGGAGGTCATGGCAGTGGAAGAGAGATACAGGCTTTTAAGGCACAGAGTCAAGCTGTGCTCTGTATGTTGCTTAGGTCCAGGTTTGCAAGAGGACTGTAGAGACGATGAATCTGACCTCCATTATGTGGAGCTGAGCCAGCAGGTGACTTTAAAGGGCAAGGGCAAGTAGAGTTGAGAGGGGTGGCCAGTCTGGGGATTCCCACGACCATTGCTGTCAAGCCCAATGTTTCCCAAACTGCACAATGTGTTCTTTTTGGCCTCACTACCTGTTTTTCTATTCTAGTTCTATCAACAGTATTTACTAAGAGAATTTGCAACTCAGGCCGCATAGTACTTTATGCTTTGGGGGAATTGATAAGCAGTGGTTATCATCATTGATTCTGTGTGTGTCAATTGATGATACCCTATTCCTAGCCATTTCCTCTGTTTTGCATTTTTAGGGCACGCATGAGCAATATCTGAAAGAAAAAGGGCTCTGGAGACTATCTACAATGAGGTCTGTAATGCAGACCAGGCAATGAAAATAATTTAATTGGAAGAAACAAGAGAATCTGTCACTCCTGGGATACCATTACTCTGAGTCTGCTACCTGCAGATACCTGCTCATCCAACTCCAACTGCCCCTGGTTTGTGTCATCTTAACCTTCCTGATCATAGCTCGTTGAGTATACATAATCGAACCTGCCCTTTCTTCTACAAATATGTTGTCTTCTTAGTGAGAGCTACCCCAACTCCTTAGTTAAAGCTGTTGGCTTCTCTTGACACCATCGTTACTCCTCTTAGCTCTATTTCCCACCTGCCCAGTACTTATCACAAGATTGTTAAGGTGCATTTAGTCTGGGCTATTGAATACTGTGAGCAAATAAGACCTTGGAGTTAGCTGCAAATTCTAATATGTAGATATGGCTATTATTCCTAGGAACTGGCAAAGTTGATATATTAATGACCTTGCCTAAGGTTACAAAGTTAATAAGTGGTTGAACTGGGATTCAGACCTTGGAGTTGAATACTTAACCATTGCATTGTACAGGTTAAAGATATTATGATTTATCCACATAATGGAATAATATTTCGATAATAAATAGGATGAGGTACATCTTTATATATTTTAAAGGGAACAAGTTCATGGAATATAAAATGTGTTATACAACAGTATGTATAATATTGTTGTTAGATGCCATTGAGCCATTTCTGATTCATAGAGACTCATTGTTCAAAAGAATGAAACACTGCTTTGTCTTATACCATCCCCACAATTGTTACTCTTGAACCCATTGTTGCTGCCACTGTGCCAATCCATATCACTGGGGATCTTCCTCATTTTCTCTGATCCTCAAGTTTACCAAGGGGTGATGTCCTTCTTCAGGGACTGGTCCCTCCTGATAACATGTCTGAAGTATGAGACATGAACGCCAAGGAGCATTCTAGCTGTACTTCTTCCAACAGTTTTTTGTTTTGTTGTTGTTGTTCTTCTGGCAGTCTATGGTACTTTCAATATTCTTCTCCAACATCATAACTCAAATGTATCAATTCTTCATTGTTCATCTTTGGTATGCATATGTTGCTGTTCTTAGGTACCATATACTCATAGCAACCCTTTGCACAACAGAACAAAACACTGGTCCTGGGCCAACCTCACAATCGTTGCTACATCTGAGCCCATTGATGCTGCCATTTTGCTAAGCGTTTCACTGGGGGTCTTCCTCTTTTTGCTCTGACCCTCCACCTTACCAAACATGATATCCTTGTCCAGTAACTGGTCCCTTCTGACAATATGTCTGAAGTATGAGAGATGAACTTTGGCCATCCTGGCTTCCAAGGAGCACTTTGGCTGTATTTCTTCCAACTCACATCTATTTGTTCTTTTGGCAGTCCATGGTACGTTTAATATTTTCATCCAACACCATAACTTAAATGCATCAATTCTTCTACAATTTTATGTATTCACAAATCAACTTCGTATGCATATGAGCTTATTGAAAATAACATGGTTTGGGTAAGGCACACCTTTATACTCAAATTGACATCTTAGTTCTTGGACAGTTTAAAAGGTCTTGTGCAGCACATTTGCCTAATGCAATATGTCTTTTGATTTCTTGACTGCTGCTTCCATGAGTGTTGATGGTTGATCTGAGTAAAGTCTTTGAGAACTTCCAATCTTTTTTTCCATTTATATGGATGTTGTTTATTGGTCCAGTGAGGAGGATTTTTGTTTTCTTTACATTGACATAAAACCCCTACCGATGGTTGTGGACTTTGATCTTCATCAGTAAGTATTTTAAATCCTCTTTGCTTTCAGCAAGTTAGGTTGCATCATCTGCATATTGCACACTGTTAATGAG
Source organism: Chrysochloris asiatica (assembly GCF_000296735.1). Classification (NCBI taxonomy): domain Eukaryota; kingdom Metazoa; phylum Chordata; class Mammalia; order Afrosoricida; family Chrysochloridae; genus Chrysochloris; species Chrysochloris asiatica. The sequence goes on from NW_006408560.1 coordinate 16,539,509, forward strand.
TCTTCCTCTAATCCTGATGCCACATTTTTCTTCATATAATCCAGCTTCTTGTATTATTTGCTCAATGTACAGATTGAATAAATATGGTGAAAGAATACAACCCTGGAGCACACCTTTCCTAATTTTAAGCCATTCAGTGTTAACTTGTTCTGCTCGAACAACTGCCTCTTGGTCTATGTACAGGTTCCTCATGAGCACAATTAAGTGCCCTGGAGTAATCATACTTTGTAATGTTGTCCATAGCTTGTCATGATCCACACAATAGAAAGTTTTTGTATAGTCAATAAAGCTTAGGTAAACATCTTTGTGGTATTCTCTGATTTCAGCCAAGATCCATCTGACATCAGCAGTGATATCCCTCATTCCATGTCCCTTTCTGAATCTGGCTTGAACCTCTGGAAATTCTCTGTCAATGTATGCATATGAGGCTATTGAAAACACAATGACTTGAATCAGATGCACCTTAATCATCAAACTTATATCTTTGCTCTTGATTACTTTAAAGAGGTCTTGTGCAGCAGATATGCCTCATGCAATACATCATTTGATTTATTGACTGTTACTTCCATGAGTAGTGACTATAAGTCCAAGCAAAATTAAGTCTTTGACAACTTCAATTTTTTTTCTTCATTTATCATGATGTTATTTTTTTTCCAGTTTTGAGGATTTTTGTTTTGTTGACATTGAGGTGCAATCCATACTTAAGCTTATGTATGATGTTGATCTTTATGCATATTTTAAGTCCTCTTTACTTTTGGCAAGCAAGGTTGTATTATTTGCATATTTCATGGTCCTCCAATCTCGATGCCATGTTCTTCTTCATATAATCCAGCTTCTTGGATAATTTGCTCAGCATAAAGATTGACTAAGTGTAGTGAAACAATACAACCCTGCTGCATATTTTTTCCTTATTTTAAAGCATTCAGTATCTCCTCTTGGTCTATGTACAGTTTTCTCATGAACACAATTAAGTTTTTTGGAATACCCATTATTTACAGTATTATCCACACCTGTCACGATTCCCACAGTGAAAAACCTTTGCATAGTCAATAAAGTACAATTAAACATCTTTTTTGTAAATTCTGCTTTTTGCCAAGATCCATTTAATGTCAGAATGATATTTTTAGTTCCACACTAAAATTTTTTTGAATCTGGCTTGAATATCTGTCAGTTCCCTGTCGATGTACTGTTTTTGAATTATCTTCAGCAAAATTTTACTTCATTTGGTTTTAATTATATTTTGTTGATTTTCACATTCCATTGTGTTACCTCTCTTTGGAATGGACAAAAAATATGGATCTCTTCCAATAGGCTAGCCAGGTAGTTAGTTATCTTCCAAATTTCTTGACAGAAATAAATGAGTGCCTTCACTGCCTCATCAGTTTGTTGAAATATTTCAATTTGCATTCTTTCAATTCCTGGAGCCTTGTGTTTCACCAATGTCTTCCATGCATCTTGGGATTCTTTCTTCAATACCATCAGTTATTGATCATATGTATAGTATTATGCTGGTTTTAGAAAAGAACATACACATATGTTTGTGTGAACATTAAGAAAGTCCCAATGTGATGCTGTAGGATAAGCATTGGACTGCTAACCATAAGGTTGGTGTTGCAAACCCAGCAATCACTCCTTGGAAATCCTACAGGGTCACTATGAATCTGAAATGACTTGATAACACTTAACAACAACAGCAAATGTTGATAAACCAAACAGCTAACAACACTTTTTTTCATGGTACTATCTCTTTTCTGTATTATCGGATTTTCTACAATACTTATTTAAAATTATATATTAAAACTTTTGAACAAGGCAGCGACTTAATCAGAATTATACTTCTGAAGTATTAAGCCATATCTATGGAGTCCTGATGTGGTGCTGTGGGTTAATGCGCCAGACTGCAAAGCTGTTTGAACTGCAAGGTCAACTGAAGGTTCAATCTCACCAGCTTCTCCTTGGAAACACTATACAGGATTGCTATGGGTCAGAACTGACTCAACAGCACTTCACAACAACAACATGCTAACAGAAAGCTTATCATCTTGGAAACCAGTTGAAATATTTATACTTGTGTTCCTACTTGTATTTTCTATTGTATTCAAATTACCCCTTCAGGATTTTTATTGAAACCATCCCTAAACATAGCTGCATCTAGCTAGATAGTACAGGGAAAATTAAAATATTGGTCTAATTGATCCAAGTTAATAAACCTTGCAACTGCTCATAATCATAACTGTTCATCAGTGTTTTGACATTCTCACCACAGATCAATGAAAACCCAAACTGGGCATCATCTATGTGTTAAAAAAAAAACTTCTTAACGGATGTCTCCCGTGGATGATCATGGTTGAGAACTGAAGCTTTTGGTCTATATGTAATCTTTATAAAATTAAAATGGGAATGTATATGGCAACGAGGGACTTCATCTTCCAAGAAAATCTTCAATATGCCCTTATCACATAGCCTGCAAATGGTAGGTGCAGACATTAAGGAAGGACAGAACCCACAGGTTGACTTTTTGATTCAATATCTTGCCAAGAAATTTTATAAGATACTGGAAGACAAAGCAAGAATGCATATTTTTATATTTACAATAAGAAGTATACTTGCCAACTGGACTTGGTAGACCTTTAGCCTGACCAACAGTTCTCTTCCCAAAGATAGACCAGATAGGAATTCAAAGTATCAGTAGCTATTTGGTGAGCAGGAGTCAGGACAGGTGGGAAGGTACTGCTGGTGTGGATTCAATTGGTCTTAGAGAGACTAAGCTCCCTATATCCATTATAGGACTTACCTGCCTGGGGCACATAGTTCTTCTACTAGCCTGGCAGTACATCATTTGTCTCTGTCACTCACCTTTTTTATGATCTGACCCTTATCAATTACCTCTTTGAGTGACATATTCTTTCTTTAGTCATGTTTATAATTGAAATTAAGTATTGTCTTGTAATCTCTACAAAATGACTTTGTTGGTATATATTGAATGAACAAACAAATCCCTAGAAGGAAATAACCTCATGTCTTTCATTTCTAAGTTCTTAGCAGAGGAAACCCTGGTAGTGCTGTGATTTAGGCACTAGGCTGCTAAAAACAAGGTTGGCTGTTCAAACCCACTAGCCACTCTGTGAGAGAAAAATGAGGTAGTCACTGTTAATATTTACAGTCTTGTCTTGTGGTTTCCCTTGCCTGCTTTTGTAAAATAGATATTTAAATGGAATAGAAAGGAATATTGGGAAATAAGATTACAGAAACCTTGTAAACCTGTCTTAAGCCTATAACTGATTGGAATACCTAAAAGGTATTCTAGAATTTGCCCAGTGAAATAAGCTTGTCAAGCCTTTGTAGAGTATGGGGCCTTAGGTGGAACCCTGAGCCCCAGTCAGAATCTTCTGAGGTGGGACATCTCCACATGAAAGGATATGCAGACCAACCTGGAGAAGCTAGAGGAATGAAGATAACTTCTTGAAAGAAAGACCAGCAGGGGAAAAAAAGAAAAGCAGACTGTTTGACATTTACAAGAACAAACAAGCTGTTTGCCTGGAAGCCATGAAGGCAAGTCATCAAGGCCCTTCAGAACAAGCCCCCTCCCAGACTGAACTCAAAGGGAACACACAGCAGGCTTTTAAACTTGTTGGTAACCATGTTGGTCTACTGGTGAATGGAAGTGGGAGAAGAGCAGCAATTAAGAGATGGCTGAGTTCGACCACATTCCATGGACTCCTGTCGACCTTGAGACTTTGCTTACCTAAAATGGGGGGCTATAAAGGCACAAAGGTGGCTGGATTATAAATTTTCAAGAGGGAGTTTAGTTTCAGAGTGTGCAGGGGAAGGTAGACTCCCCAGTGAATAGTTTTCATCTTATCTAAATGGGTCTGGTGAAAGAAGATGGAGATAAGATTCTTTTGATTCAATGGTGAGTAATTGTTATCATGACTAACTGCAATTGTCACAACTGTAAAGTTAGAAGGTGTGTAACAAAATGGTTGGGTTAATCTTACATTCCAGGAATAGATTACCCTAGAACTATCATGAGAGAAGAGTATGGGTGAAATGTGGAAGCTTAACTAGATAAGCAGCAACACCAGAGATGGAGGCAGAGGTGATGGCATGGAGAGATAGAGCTGCTGAGGGCTCTAGATTCATGGGAAAAGAAAGACTGTGCACTGGCAAGCAGGAGGCTGGCTTGCAAAATGCGCCCTTTTGATTGTTTAAACAATGATATATTCCTGTGTGATTTTGTGTACAGCAACAACAACAAAAAAGGGTATAGAGGCAAATACTGTTAACCAATGACGCATGGAGAGGATTGTAATAATAGAAATGAAATAAAATATGATTGGTTGAGTATAAAACTGATCTTCTGCCATATAAACTATCACTCAATTCACAATAAAATCTTAAAAAAAATGTACATTCTTGTAAACACTTTACAGGGCTGCAATGAGTTGGAATAGACTAGATGTCAGTAGTTTTGGCTTGCTTTGGTTAGTAGAGAGTGTAGAGGCCCTCCATCAATAAACCACACAGTACCAACTGAATCACCAAACTGTCTTTCTCAGTGTATCCAAGAGAAAATTATGAACTAATGGGATCCTGTAGTTTTTGTAGTTGGAATCGTCACCTAATTTATCACTTAGTCAAGATCTCTTATTAGTTTTTAAAACAGAAAATAAACAACCCTTTCTAGAATATAATTAAAATCTATTCAATTAAAATATTCCATAAATGTACAATTTCTGGAAAATGCTATTTGTTGACATTGATTTGCATATGTGTATAAAATCTCATGAAACCAACACAGAAAATATTGAAAAACTTATATAAGTGTTTTCTCCTTCAAGGACAAAAGGGCCAATCCCATTCTTAGTGAGTTATTTCAAATCTTTAAAGAATAAATAATATCTGTGTTAACAAATATGTTTTTAAACTTAGTGGAAGATAAAATGCTTTTACTTATGGGTTGGAAAACATGACAAAGGACAGAAAGAGAAATAAAGTCACACTCCAGCTGTCAAATCTTCTTGAGTACCTATCACATTCCATCTTCCACTGGAAATGTTCTCTGGGTGAGCAGAAAAGCCCAACTTCCCAAGGAGAAGAAGGAGATGAAGGCCTTTTCTTAGCTTCATTCACAGTAACGTGAACAAGAATTGAGTTATTTTCCCTGTAGATTCAGAAACAGAAAAAGGAGTGAGAAGCTTCAGGGTGACTGGACCCTGTCACTGATTACATGCCTTCGGTAAGATGGTTCTATACCATGGGCTACTGTTCATTTGATTGTTCTTGGTAAATCAGAACTTTGAGCCAAGAATAGTCCTATGTTTTACTGCTAATGCAAATTTCTTAGAGTCTAAGATTGTCCATCAAACATGCAATCAAGAGGTATTGATAATTACTGGTGATTGGACAATAGGGTTGGAAACAAAAGAAGAATGATCAGTATATGGAAAATATGGCCTTGGTGATAACAATGATGCTGGAAATCATATGCTAAAATTTTGCAAGAACAATGACTTCTTCATTGCAAATACTTTTTAAAACAACATAAAAAGTGACTATGCATATGGACCTCACCAGAAAAAATACACAGGAATCAAATTGACTACATCTGTGGCAACAGATGGTGCAAATGCTTCATAATCATCAGCCTAAACAAAGCTAGGGGCAGACTGTGGAACAGATCATCAACTTGCTCATACACAAGTTCAGGCTGGAACCAAAATATGATGATGAACATATCCCACCTGAATTTAGAGAACATCTCAAGAACAGATTTGATGCATTATACATTAGTGTCTGAAAATCATAAGAGCTGTGGGATGGCATCAAGGAACAATATAGAGGAAGAAAGCAAAAGGTCATTAAGAAGACAAGGAAGAAAGAAAAGACCAAAATCGATGTCAGAAGAGAATCTGAAACTTGCTTTCTAGTGTAGAGATACTAAAGCAAATAGAGGGAGTAAAAGAACTAAACAGAAAATTTCAAAGGGTAGCTCATGAAGAAAAAGTCAAATGTTGTAATGAAATGTACAAAGACCTAGAATAAGAAAATCCAAAGGGTAGAGCTTGTTCAGCATTTGTCAAGCTGAAAGAACTGAGGGAAACATTCAAACCTTGACATGGTATACTAAAGGATTCTATGGCAAAATATTGAATTAGATTTTGGAGAGACAGGGGAGCCGGGGTAAGAGTGGGGTGGGGAGCTCATATGATCAAGGGGCCCTGAACAAGGAGCTTGAAGTTCAATTGCAGCGGCCGCATCGACCTATTTTTTGGGGTGGGGAGGCCAAGCGCACAGGGAAGGATGGGATCCTGGTCTTTGGCTTCCCGACTGCTCCTGTTTCGACAGTAAACATATCTCCGCCTGTCAGAAATAGAAAGGTGGTTGATTATTCAGTTTCAGGATTTTGATGATGCTGATGAAGATTATGGAAGAAATTCGGGTCCTTCAGCTAAGAAAATGCAATCATCTCCTGGAGAAGCTAAAAATAAGTAATGGTCTGGAAAGAATTCACAGGAAGACAGTGAGGACTCGGAAGAAAAAGATGTGAAGACCAAGAAGGATGACTCACTCAGCAGATGACAGTGAAGACGAAAAACATCATAAAAATGTACATCAGAAACCACAGGCAGCTTCTAAAGCAGCTTCTAAGCAGAAAGAAATGCTCGTGGAAGATGTGTTCAGTTTGGAAGAACAAGAAGAGGAGGATGAGGCACCATTCCACGAAAAAGATTCTGGAAGTGATGAAGATTTCCTAATGGAAGAAGATGATGAAAGTTCAAAAAAGAAAAACAAAACAAAAAAATGGTTAAGAAATCCAACCCTGAGAGAAAAGAAAAGAAAAGAAAATGCCCAAACCTAGGCTAAAGGCAACAGTGACACCAAGTCCAGTGAAAGGCAAAAGGAAAGTTGGTCAAAGGAAAAGACTTCCCAATGGAGAAAAGAAAATGAGGAAACCGAGAGCTCTCCAGCAAAGAACACATCTGACAGCCCTCCACCAGAAAATCTAGGGATGAAGGATCTGAAGATGAAGCCCAGTCTGGGGATGATTAAAAGTGATGATGGTTTGGGGAAAGATTTTATTAACAAAGAAAGGGAACCTCCTTAAGATGCAACATGGTTTGGCTATGGCTTGAAAGATGGGCTTTAATGCTTTTTTCCACTTGTTGAAGATAACATTCTCTCTCTTTTATTTTAAAGAAAATCATTGTTTGTGTAAGTTACTTTTTGGATGTCTGTCTTGTCTTTGCCATCTACTCCTCCACCCCACCTCCAGTCTCCAATGAAAGCTATGCTATATGGATAAATGGGTAACTGATTAACTGCTCCATCTCTTTATTTCAATGGAAGGCACACCACAGTGGTAAAGCAGTAAGATTTAAGATGAACATTATAAACATTTGGCTTTTTGCTAAATAATTAGTTGAATAGTAATCAAAAAGTACAGAAAAGTTTCAATTAAAAATGATTGCTTCTTTCCCTGATTGCACTTAAAAAAAAATTCAATTGTCCTCTGATAAGAGCTTTTTATAGGAGCTCTGGTAGCATAGTGGTTGTGAATCGAGCTGCTAACCTCAAGGTCAGCAGTTCGAAACTACCAGTTGTTCCGTAGGAGAAAGATGAGGCTTTCTGCTCCTGTAAAGATTTACAGCCTCAGAAACCCTGTATAGGGTTGTTATGAGTCAGAACTGACTCAAAATCACAACACCACCAAGAGCTTTTACATACATGAGCTTTTATATACATGAGCTATATACATGAACTTCGATGTCTTTTTTAAAATAATGATTTTAAACTTTCACCGATGAGAGGCAGGTAGGAGATGAAGAATAATTCTGAGTTGTTATGTAAAGTATTTATATTTTTATCTTGGGGAGGGTGTGGAGAGTAGGAATGCCAGGCCTTGTTGAGGGAGGATAAATTTTCTTTTTTATTCATCACTTGTTATTTCTGAGATGAGAGCCAGTGATCCTTTATCCTGCTGCAGTCTTTAAAAGGCTTACATTTTAAAAAGGAAAAAAAAAAAAAAAGGCAGGGGCCACCAAAACTGAAATCACTCTTGATTTCAGATATTATTTTCTAATGGTTTGTTCATGTTTTTAAAATATATGTGTATCTGTTCTGTTTCTTGAATAAACTTTACCAACTATATTTCTCTTCCCACTTCTAACCCTGAAAAAAAAAAGAGAAAAGCCCTAGAAATTATATGGCAAGATCAGTGAATTTCTTCTTAAACTGACAATGTTGTTGTCTACGTTTTAACCAGGTATCAATTAATGTGCAACTCAAAAAAAGAAAAAATATATACTGAATGATGCAGAATGCATCACAAGAAGATGGAAGGAATACACAATCACTGTACCAAAAAGAAATGGTTGCTGTTCAAACATTTTAAGAGGTAGTTTATCATCAAGATACAGTGGTACACAAGGAAGAAGTTCAATGTGCACTGAAGGCATTGGCATAGAACAAGGCTCTGAGAGTTGATGGAATACAAATTGAAATCTTTCAACAAACTGATGCGGAACTGGATACTCACTCATCTATGCCAAAAAAACCTGGCCAACTGATAGGAACAGATCCATATTTTTCCCAATTCCAAGGAGAGTTAACCCAACAGAAGTGGAAATCATAGGACGATATACTATGCAACTGAAGTTTTACTAAAGATAATTTTAAAAATGGCTACAACAGTACATTGACAGGAAACTGCCAGAGGTTCAAGCCGATTCAGGCAGGGACATGGAATGAGGGATATCAGTGCTGACGTCAGATGGTCAGTGCTGACATCAGATGGATCTTGGCTGAAAGCAGAGAATGCCAGAAAGATGTTTGTTGTTACTGTAGTTGCCATCGAGTAGGTACCGACTCACAGTAACCTTATGCACAGCAGAATGAAACACTGGCCGACCCTGGGCCAACCTCACTATTGTTACCATGCTTGAGTCCATCGATGCTGCCACTTGACCAGTCCATCTCGTGTGGGTCTTCCTCTTTTTCTCTGACCCTCTACCTTACCAAACATGATATCCTTTTCCACTGACTG
>NW_006408560.1:16548654-16549658 GCF_000296735.1 Chrysochloris asiatica
GAGAGTGTTGATGGTTGATCCAAGGAGAATAAAGTCCTTGACAACTTCAATCTTTTCTCCGCTGATAAGAATGTTTTTTATTGGTCCAGTTGTGAGGATTTTTGTTTTCTTTACATTGAGATATAATCCAGGCTGAAAGCTGTGCTCTTTGATTGTCATCATTAAATGTTTTCAGTCCTCTTCATTTTCAGCAAGCAAGGTTGTATCATCTGCATATCTATCACAGGTTGTTAATGAGTCTTCCTCCAATCTTGATGCCATGTTTTTCTTCATAGAACCCAGCTTCTCAGATTATTTGCTCAGCATACAGGTTGAATAAGTGTGGTGAAAGAGTACAACCTTGTCGCACACCTTTCTTAATTTGAAACCATTCAGCGTTCCCATGTTCTGTTCGAACAACTGCCTCTTGGTCCAGGTGCGGATTCCTCATGAGCTCAATTAAATGTTCCGGAATACTCACACTTTGCAATGTTGTCCATCGCTTGTCATGATCCACACAATTGAAAGCCTTTGCATAGTCAATAAAGCATAGGTAAACATCTTTCTGATATTCTATGCTTTCAGCCAAGAACCATCGCACATCAGCAATGATATCCCTCATTCTACGTCCTCCTCTGAATCCGGCTTGAACCTCTGGAAGTTCTCTGTCAATATATGCTTGTAGCTGTTTCTGTATTACGTTTAGTAAAACTTTACTCACATGGGATATCAAAGAGATTGTCCGATGATTTCTGCATTCCATTGAGTCACCTCTCTTTGGTATGGGCACAAATACGTATGTCTTCCAATCAGTTGGCCAGGTAGTTTTCTTCCAAATTTCTGTCTGTCAGCACTCGTCTGTCAGTTTGTCATACTGTGGTGGCTTGTGAGTTGCTGTGATTCTGAAAGCTATGCCACCAGTATTTTAAATATCAGCAGAGTCACCCATGGTGGACAAGTTTCAGATGAGCTTCCAGATGAAGACAGACTAGGAATTAGGAGTGACAAACTACTTCCAAATACTT
>NW_006408560.1:16550538-16553948 GCF_000296735.1 Chrysochloris asiatica
ATAAGTCCATGAGAGCCAAAATATGACCTTGAATATATCCCACCTGAATTTAGAGATCATCTGAAGAACAGATTTGATACATTAAACACTAAAGACCAAAAGAGTTGTGGGATGACATCAAGAACATTTTACATGAAGAAAGCAAAAGTCATTAAGAAGAAAAGAAAGAAGAAAAAGTTCAAAATGGATGTCAGAAGAGACACTGAAACTTGCTTTCCAGCATAGAGATGCTAAAGCAAATGGAAGAAATCAGGTGGTCTAAGAGATGAACAGAAAAATTCAAAGATCAGCTCAAGAAGATAAAAAGCCAAACATTACAACAAAATTTTCTGATCTGGAATCAGAAAACCCAAAAGGAAGACCACACTCAGCATTTCTCACACTGGTGGAATGGAAGAAAAATTCAAGCCTCGACTTTTGTTATTGAAAGATTCTCTGGGCAAATTATTGAATGATGCAGAAAGCATCAAGAGAAGCTGGCAGGAATACACAGAGTCACTGTTCCAAAAGGAAATGGTTAATGTTCAACCATTTCAAGAGGTAGCGTATGATCAAGAACAAACGATACTGAAGGAGGAAGTCCAAGGTGCACTGAAGAGATTGGCAAAGAACAAGGCACTAGGAATTGATGGACTAAAAATGGAAATCTTTCAAGAAAGTGAGGTGGCACAGAAGGCACTCACTCATCTCTGCTGAGAAATTTGGAAGACAACTATCTGGCTGACTTATTGGAAGAAAGATGGTTTACCTGTGCTTTATTGACTATGCAAAGGCTTTCGACTGTGTGAATCATGAAAAGGTATGGACAACATTGTACAGAATGAGTATTCTGGACTACTTAATTGTGGTCATGAGTAACGTGTACATAGAACTCGAGGCAGTTGTTCCAACAGAACAAGGGGACACTGAATGGTTAATTTCAGGAAAGGCATGTGCCAAAGTTGTATTCTTTCACCATACTTATTCAATATGTATGCTGAGCAAATGATTTGAGAAGTTGGATTATATGAAGAAAAATGTGGCATCAGGATTGGAGGACAGCTCATTAATAACTTTTTATATGCAGATGACACAATTGTGCTTTCTGAAAGCAAAGAGGACTTAAAATACTGATGAAAATCAAAGACCACAGTCTTTGGTCTAGGTTGCACCTCAATATAAAGAAAATAAAAATCCTCACAACTAGACCAATAAATAACATCATGTCAAATGGAGGAAAGATTGAAGTTGTCAAAGACGTAAATTTTTTTGCATCCACCATCAACATTCAAGGAAGCAGCGGTCAAGGAATTTACATTGGGCAAATTTACTGCACAAGAGCTCACTGTTGCTGCCATGCTTCCAATCCATCTCTTTGGAGGGCTCCCTCTTTTTTGGTTTCCCTCCACTTTACCAAGCATGATGTCCTTCTCCAGGGACTGGTCCCTCTTGATAATACATTTACAAAGTCATTTAATGAAAAATTGATAACAAAATCCCAAGTTTATAGAAGGTTAGATCACAAGAGTCTCTCAGTTTTCTTTGCCACCTGCACCCACTGCCTGAACCTCACACAGCTTAATTCACCTCAGCTCACAGTCTCAGAGCCTAACAATCTCATAGCACTCGGAAGGGACCATCGAACATCTTGGGAAAGTCCCTTCCAGGTATGGGATTTGTAACGGAGTTTCTGAGAGCTGATTTTGAGATTCATAAACTTTCCACCCATACTGAAGGTATGAAAATGTTTTCATTTGGAGATGAGAGGGAAGATAATGTCTTTGGATTAGACCATTAGCTAGTGGATACAGTGAACAGGCACCTAGCTCACACCTCAAAAATGTAAACAGAAAGGCGTTGCTGAAACAGCCTGTGGTAGCAGAAAAGGAGTTGCCGGTTTGGAAGAACATGCATTGTCAATGATGGGTTAAATACACATTACATGTTTTTCATGAACTGGAGGTAGGATTTTCTTAAATGGACTTTGCCAAGTGACCCATCTCAAGGGAAAATAGAACCCAAGTAGAGAGTGTCTGAATGTACCAGCTAGGATCCAGGGGCCAAAGAGAAGACCGTAAGTGACTAAGAGTGTATTATTTGTGACAAGGCAGATGAGAGATCCCCAACATGGAAGAGGGGAGTCATCAAGAAACCTCTGAAAATCCTCATGAAAGAAAGAGTAAGATTAGACACTCTCAGGCCCAGCGTAGTGGTTACGAATCGAGCTGCGAACCTTAAGGTCAGCAGTTCGAAACTACCAGCTGTTCCACAGGAGAAAGATGAGGCTTTCTGCTCCCATAAAGATTTACAGCCTCGGAAACCCTGTACAGGGTCACTAAGAGTTGGAACCGACTCCACGGCACATAACAACAACAACAACAACTATTCAAGGAAGGCTTTACCTGCTACCTCCAAACTTCTATCCTCTAAGTGCTTTTCTATTCCTCCCTATTCTCATGGAGTTGCTGTTCTCTTCAGTTCTTGTAAGGAGCCTTGGTGGCACTGTGGGCTAAACAGTGGGCCTCTACCTGGAAGGTTTGAAGTGCAAATCCACCAGCCTTAGAAACCCTATGGCACGTTCTACTCTGCCCTATAGGACCCTTGAGTCAGACTTGATAGTTTGGCTTTAATTGTTTGGAAAATCGATGTGGGCTTCTGTCAGGGAATTTTGTCCTGGTCTTTGGTTATCACTTCCTTCATCTGCTACATCTGCCACTTGATGTGATGGATTTTGCTTGTGTTGAGCAAGTAAGGACAGCTGTTACTGGTGTCTGAGGTTCCGGCCACAGCCTCCATGGTGAGGTCCCTGCACTCAGCCTTCTTGTTCTGACCTGAGGTGTCTTCTGGTCCTTCCTCCTCTCAGCATTTTGTTTCCTCTAAAGGGGCCCATTAGAACAAACACCTTTACCTCCACAACACTATGCGCAGACTCAGAGGGCTCGGAGTAATTCTAGAGCAAGGGTGGGGAACGTGCAGCCTGAGGGTTGTATGTTGTTGTTGTTAAGTGTAATCGGGTCGGTTCCGACCCATAGCAACCCTGTATAGAGTTTCCGAGGAGCATCTGGTGAGCTTGAACCCCAGCCTTGCAGTTCAAACGGCTTTTCAGTCTGGCGCATTAACCCACAGCACCGCACCTGCGGGTTGTATAAGGTACGTGAAATCATTTGGTCTGGCCCTGCCAAGGCAACCGCAGTTCCAGTCATCACGTTGTTGTTGTTAAATCCCATTGAGTCACACTGGTGGTAGTGGTGGTGTGCTGTGGAGTCGGTTCCGACTCATAGCCACCCTGTTCAGGGTTGCTGTGGAGTCGGTTCCGACTCATAGCCACCCTGTTCAGGGTTTCTGAGGCTGTAAATCCTTATGGGAACAGAAAGCCTCATCTTTTTCCTGCAGAACAGCTGGTAGTTTCGAACTGCTGATCTGAGGTTAGC
>NW_006408560.1:16554228-16564827 GCF_000296735.1 Chrysochloris asiatica
ATCCAAATGGCTCCTGGCAGAAAAAAATTCCCCACCTCTGTTCTAGAGGATACCTTCCATGACACCATGTACAAATTTTTACTCAGCAGGATTCCTTGGGAGGACATACTATTCTCCCAGATAAGTTGTCAGCAGGATCCAAGCCTCTCTGCTGTTGCATTTCCTCTCAATCTATCTAGAATGTCTATCACCTGCCTCCAGCCTTGCTCCACAGTTGCATATGTTGAGTCCATAGGGAATATCTGTTTCAAGTCCTTCCAAGTTTTAATCTGAGTTGCAACCTTAATGCATCTCTTTAGTGTTTACTTAATTTTTCCATTTTTAATTTTCTCATATAATAACTGATATCTTTCTAGTTTATGACTTGAGAGAATTCCATTCTCTGAGTCTAAAATTTCTGGTTTTGAAACACACCTTTCTCTTTTTTACTGTCAATAAAATATGCTCTCGTCTATTTTAAAAGTCAGAAGATGAACATTGAGTTCTGTATTCTCCGCTTGGTTCTAGCTAGGTCTAATGTAAGGCTGCCTGAGCCCCAAATTTTGGAGGTTTTGGGAAAAAAGGATTTTATAGTCATGAAAAAAAACAACACGTAAAACTTTGGAACCCTCTAAATGAGAAGGCACATGATTTGATTCAGGAAGGCCCTCTTCATACTCTAACAAGCAATACTGTTTAACAATTTAAAAGTTTATATATATATGTAACAAAGAGTGTGTGTCTGTCTTATACATACAATTTTTGCAAATATAATGTTAAATGGGCTGATGTTCCTTATCTGGTAAATGAGGTAATAGTTGCTTATCTGGCATATTTGAAATACAGTGAATATGTTGTTGTTGTTGTTAAGTGCCGTCGAGTCGGTTCCAACCCATAGTGACCCTGTACAGGGTTTCCAAGGGTGTAAATCTTTATGGGAGTAGAAAGCCTGATCTTTCTCCTGCTGAGCAGCTGGTAGTTTCGACCTTAAGGTTCGCAGCCCGATTTGTAACCACTACACTACCAGAGCTCCTTACAGTGAATATAAGATGAGAAAGTTTGTCTTCTGGCCTGATATGTCAGCTTGGGCAGCTGTCACCTGCTCTGTACCATGGGCGGAATCTCTGAGAAGTTGGAATCCCAGAGTGCAATGTGCATAAGCCTGGGTATGGATTCTTACCATGTGCTGGAACTCTGAGTTGAGAAACTAGCCTACAAATAGGTGGACTCTTCAAAGAAAACAAAAAATAAAATAATGCTAATCTATAAAGAAACAAGGATAATTAACATTGAACTTCTCTGTAGAAACCATGCAAACCAAGAGTAGAGTAAAATATTTAAAATGTTAAAAGAAAACCCCCCCACTAACCTAGAATTCTGAAACCAGCAAGATTACCCCTTAAAAGAACAGCTTGACAAGATGGAATTAATTAAACATAAAGTGTCTGCCCAGTAAAAGACTGTTGTTGTTGTTAGGTGCTATGGAGTTAATTCTGACTCATAGCGACTCTGTACAGGGTTTCTGAGGCTGTAAATCTTTACAGGAGCAGAAAGCCTCATCTTTCTCCCGTGGAACAGCGGGTAGTTTCGAACTGCTGACCGTGAGATTAGCAGCCTGATTCGTAACCACTACGCTACCAGAGCTCCTTAAAAGACTGTTAAGAACATGAAAAAGAAAAAGTTACAGGGAGAAAATATTTGCAAAATATATATCTGGTAAAAGATTCATTCCAAGTTACACAAATAACTAACAATTACTAAGTGGTTTTAAAAAAGGTCTGAACAGAAACTTCATCAGCTGATAAATTCCCATATGAAAAAATATCCAACATCATATGTTGTCACTGTTGTTATTAGTTACTGTCAATTTGGTTCTGACTTATGGCAACCCCATGTAGGGTTTTTAAGGTTGTGATCTTTTGGAAGCAGATCACCAGGACTGTCTTCTGAGGCACCTTTTGGTGACTTTGAACCACCAATCTTTTGGATAGTAATAAAGCCATATGTCATTGCCGTGGTTGCTAAGTGCCATTGAGTCAGTTCTTACGCATAGCAGCCTGTATAAGTTAAATGCCATTGTGTTGTTTCCAACTCATAGCTATCCTATATAGGGTTACCGAGGAGCAGCATGTGGGTTTGAACTGCTGACCTTGTGGTTTGCAGTCAAGTGCTGATCCTACAGCACCACACTAGGAATCCACACCATGTCATTAGGGAATTGCAAATCAAAACGATACTGAGATACTACTACACATCTATTACAATGGCTAAAATCTAAAACATTGACAAGACCAAGTGTTGACAAAGATGCATATCAATAGGAATTCTCAATCACTGATGGTGGGAATGCAAAATGGTACAGCCACTTTGGAAGACACGTCATTTCTTACAAAGATAAACACAGGCTTACTATCAATACAGTGACTATGCTCCTAGATATTTTCCCAAGTGAAATGAAAACACATGTCCACATAAAAGCTTACACACAAATAATTTATAGAAACTTTATTAATAATGTTCAAAATTGTAAGCAATCAAGATATCGCTCAGTAGGAGAAGGGATAAACAAACTGTGGTACCTCAGTGATATAGAGTATTTCTCAACAATAAAAAGACATGAGCTATGAAGCCATGACAAGAATGGAGGAAGCTGAAATGTATACTGCTAAGTGAAAGAAGCCAGTCCATAAACAGCTACATACTGTATAGTTTCAACCATATGAAAAAGGCAAAGCAACAGAGACAGAAATTAGATTAGATGTTTCAAGGAGGTCCGGAGGAGGCGAGAGGGATAAATAGGTGGAGCATAGAATACTTTCAAGGCAATGGAGCTATTCTGTGTGATACTATAACGGTGGACACACAAAATAAGCATTTGTCAAAATCCATAAGTGTGAAGCCTAATGTAAACTATGAACTATTGTGAATAATGCATCAGTGTTGGTTTTGCAATTATAATAAATACACCACAGGAATGCAAGATGTTCGTAGGAGAAATAAAGTTTAGGGTCAGTACATGGGAATATTCTGTACTTTCTGTACAGCTTTCCTGTAAAAATAAATTGCTCTAAAAAAAAAGTTGAAAAGAAGCTTCTATTTCAGACTAACAAGCCACAGCAAGGAAGCAATACAGTCCTGCTACCGTAGTGGTTACGAATCGGACTGCGAACCTTAAAGTCAGCAGTTTGAAACTACTAGCTGTTCCATAGACAAAAGATGGGGTTTTCTACTCCGTAAAGATTTACAGCCTTGGAAACCGTGTATAGGGTCGCTATGAGTCGGAAGTGGGATTGTCGCCCAGTTAGACCTGGGTGGGACTTAAGAACTGCAAGATAACAAATGTGCTGCTTTAGGCCATTGTGTGTGGTGATTTATTAAGTGGTGGTAGTGGCTGTTTGTCACCAAGTCAGATCAGACTCATTCATAGTAACCCTGTATAGGGTTTCTGAGGCTGTAAATCTTTATGGGAGCTGAAAGCCTCATCCTTCTCCTTAGGGGCGCCTGGCAGATTAGAACTATTGATTTTGTAGTTAGTAGCTAATAATCTACTGCACTACCAGGATTCCTTTATTGAGTAGCAATACAAAACGAATACACAAATTGATTAACCTTAGTTTTATATAAAACAATGAATATTAATGAAAAAACTTCCATTTCCATCAAATTTGCACTCTTTTTTTCCACAACACCGAAGTGACTTTCTCCCAGGTACGACTCTCAGCTCTGCTCTTTGCTTGTGGGGAACTCACTTGCGCTATATTCAGGGAAGAAAATATAGTATGAAGACTGGTATCTGGAAGCAATCCTGCAAAGGGGGGCTGATGTGACACTCCAGGGGGCAAAAGAAGGAGGTGAGTCATCAGTCTAGTGTCAGGGGATTATCACTCATCATAAACAAAGAAATGAGACAAATGACTTAATGCTCTTTCTTCTGTTGAGTTGACCTAAGTCTGGTGAGGCCCATTGACCTCAAGGGTCAGGTTTTCAATCCTCAGGGATGCCATATTGAACACATGAATCCTCTGCTTGTACTTGTCCTGGAGCCTGTCATATGTTAGAGAGTGGATCTCCTCCTGGCTTCATTATCACATGAAACAAGAGAGAACCTCCTTAGCTCCCCTTCAGAGGAACGTGGACTCCAGAATCCTTAGCTCCAGAAGCATGTGCTCCAGAACTCTTGGTCTCAATGCTCCAGAAACTTTGCACTGGGTAACAGAAATCATGAACTTGTCACTGTCAAAAGTGGGCTTGTGCTGCCTATCCCACAGATAATCAATTACCATGAGATGGGTACTGCAAATCAAGCAAAGTTAAGTATACTAGTATACAGGAGTCCTGGTGTGGTGCTGTGGGTTATTGTGCTGGACTGCAAGGTCAGTTTGAACTACATAGTTGGTGGTTCAAGATTACCAGCCACTCCTCGGAAACCCTATACAGGGTTGCTATGGGTCGTATCCAACTTGATGGCACTTAACAACAACTAACTTACTATTAGCTATTTGGGCTCCTGGTATGGCCCTATAGGATCAGCACTTGACTGTGAACCACAAGATTGGGAGTTCAAACCCACCAGCTGCTCCTTAGAAACCCTATACAGGGTTGCGATGAGTTGGAACCGACTCTATGGCACTTAACAGCAATACTAACCATACAGGAGGTAGAGGGACTGTTTGACCCCTAAAGGCTACTTCCCCGAGGGAATAGAGGAAGGGGGATTTATAGGGATCTTGGGTAAGGGGTCCAAGAAATTTCAGGAACTTCTTCATAGTTCTGTTTATGTTAAGTCAAGCTGACTACTCTGGACATGTTGTCTCCAGTGGGCACATTGTGTTCTTTGACTGGCGATTGCCAAGGGTTTTCACAGATGTATGATTATCTTATTCAGTTCCATACTATCCCTCAGCTTGGGGGTTAATTGTTTATCTACAGGGAGGTATAACAAATGCTATTTTACTTGCACAAAAGACTTATTCTGGCCAGCAGCAGCTTCAAAGTCGTTTACTTGCAAAGGAAAGAGAAAAAAAGATGTTTTAACTAGCTGCAGCTTCAAACTCGTGAACATTTCCATCAAGAACCAATGAAAGAACCACAGACATGCTTTATATAAGTCCTGGTGTGGCACCCTAGGATAAGTACCCAACCTCAAGGTCGGTTTGAACTGCAAGGTCAGTGGTCCAAACTCACCAGCTGCACCTCGGGAACTCTATACAGGGTCACTGTGAGTTGGAGCCAACTCAATGGCACACAACAAAAACAACAACAGTAATCCATCTAAAAATATGCCCTTGATTCTAGGAGGGCAACCAGATACAGTAAAATTAAAGTAGACCTGTGTTGAAATTTCAAATTTGGTCACCTTGGTTTCCTTTCCTATAAAATGATGGTAACATTATCTAACTCATAGTGTTGTGTTACAGATGAGATGAGTTTAAGTATCCCAAGTGCCTAGCCAGTTTCAGGTGGTTAGGAAGTGCTGGAGAGAAGCTTCTTTCCGTTTTTGCAATTGGTTGGTTGGTTGGTTGGCGGTGCGTTGTGGAGTAGGTTCCAACTTACAGCGACCCTGCATAAGGTTTCCGAGGCTATAAATCTTTATGGGAAGAGAAACTCTCATCTTTGTCCTGTGGAACAGCTGGCAGTTTTGAAATGCTGACCTTGTGGTTAGCAGCCTGACTCATAACCACTATGCTACCAGAGCTCCTTATTTTTGGTAATAGTTTCCTAAACAATGCCTGTCAGGGTACACTCTCAGTTCTATGCTGGGGCGTTTTAACCATGAACCACGTCAGACTCTCCTGATCCCAGATTTGCCCCACTACTACCGTCACTTGGTACCATGAGGACACTTCTGTCCTAACACTGCTCTTTCTTCCAGACAAGAGCTAGATCAAGGTAAGTTACCAAAGAAATAGACCTCTTTTCTTGAAAAGAGGAATGGAATGATCTCTTGCTTTTAGCAGGTGCAGTATTCACTCTGATTTGTCATTTCCTGACAGTGTAACTAGCCCGGCTCCAAATCAGTAAATTCTCCCTTGTATCTGGCTTAACATCCTCTTGCTTAATTTAAATTAATCTCATTTCTTGCCTTTACTGGGGACAGAGAACAGCTCATACCTTGACTTTAAGGGCAGCACTCAATCAGATATGATTTTCCTATTCATTCACTAATGTACTTAAGTAGATACCTACTATGTTCAAGGCCCTCAGGAGCACACCAAGCAGCAAAATGTGGGACTCCTGTTCACAATGGTTGGGATATTCAATATGTAACAACCTCATCACAAGTTGAATACCACAAAAGGTACATGTATATAAAAAGATGCCCCCCCAAAATTCAAAGGATAGAGGTCACTGCTGGTTGATGGAATCAGGAAAGGCTTCTTGGAGGTGGTGTCTTGTGGACTTCTCCAGGCTGAAGTACCCAGATCCTTTTAGCTCCTCTGGAGACAACCTGAATCACCTTCAGGGCCTATAGCAGTGGGCTCAATAGGTCAGGGCAGTGCTTGCTTCTATCTTGAACCATCCACTAAAAAGATCAGGTATTCTGAGTCATTGTTGTTGTTGTTAAGTGCTATCGAGTTGATTCTGACCCATAGTGACCCTGGATAGGTTTCCAAGGAGCAGCTGGTGAGCTTGAACCACCGAACTTGTAGTTCAAACGACTTTGCAGTCTGACACATTAACCCACAGCGCCACACCAGGATTCTGAGTCATTAGTTACTTCCAAAAGGCAAGGCTCTTTCCACCATCACTTCCCTTCCATGCCCCACTCCCTCAGTCCAGGAAGCAGTTTCATCAAAGCTTTCATGCTGCCAGCAGAGCACAGAAAACATGCAAGCTAGAAGACGAAGGAGTGATAGCTTTAAAGGGCTGAAAAAAACCAAACAAAGTAAAAAACCCTTGTCAACCCAGAATTCTATACCAAATGAAAATATATTTTAAAAATAAAGAACAATTAAAGACTTCATATGATAAGCACTGTACTGCAAACCACAAGGTCTATTGTTTGAGCTTGCCAGTCTGCAGAGAAAGATGATGCTTTCTGCTCATGAGAGGATTTAAAGGTGGGAAACTGTATACAGGGTTGTTATGAGTCAGAACTGACTGGATGGCACTTAACAACAACAATAACAAAGACTATTTTGGATAAACAAAAATTGAGTATGCATTTCTAATTGACCTATACTTCAAGCAGTGTTAAAGAAAATGCATTGAGTACAAGAAACATGAGACAGAAATTTTGATCTACACAAAGAAAAAAAGAATATGAGAAATTACATAAAGTATAAAGTTCATTAAACTTTTAAAAATTGCTCTACGAGATAAATAATTACTAAAGTAGTGTATTGTGTGTTGATAACATATGTGAAGTAAAATTCATGAGGATAGTGCAAAGAATGAGAGGGAGGAATGAAGAGTGCGTTGTTGTGAAGCCCTTACACTACATTTGAAGTGGTACAGTATTAATTTAATGTAAACTCTGGTTAAGTTAAAAATGTATATTTCAATCCTAGGAACAAGTGAAAATAATTTACAAAGAGGTATAAATAAGGAATCTATAAATTCAGTGCCACTGAGTTGATTCCATCTCATAGTGACCTTATCTATGAGATGTATTATAGCCCCATAGGGTTTCTGGGTACAAATCTTTATAGCAGTAGACTGCCACATCTTTCTCTCCTGAACAGATGGTGGGGTTGAAAACGAAATGTTAACCATTATACACCAAGGTTCCTAAGTTACTAAGGCTGTTGTTGTTGCTAGGTGCCCTTGTATTGGGTCTGGTTCATAACAACCCTGTGCTCAAAAGAATGAAGCTACTAATAGTGGATATAAAATGCAGTTAAATATAAATATTCAATTAACTCAAGGCAAACAAAGAGGAAAAATTAAACAAGAGCTGGCGGAACACACAGAAAACATTCAATGTAAACAGTTTAAACACACTATTAAAGGACAGAGATTGTCAGCTGCTGAACCAAATGATCCATTCTTTTTTTTCTGTTTTGTTTTTAACTTTTTATTGTGAACCCAGTGAAGGTTTACAGATCATCAGTCCCACATTCAACGAATCAGTCACTTTGTGTCACTACAATGATTGTAATCCCTTCCACGTACCATCCGTTAACAGTACTCACCTCTATTCACGTTAACTTTTGCACTCTTTCCGGTGTCTTCCACTCCCTAAACCCTTGCTGTGCCAACCTCCCTCTTGTTGTATATTGTCTTTCCCATCACCCAAGATAACTTGCGTCTACCCGCAACCTAGTGAATAATTTTCCATTCCTTCCCACCACTGGTAACCATCAAAGGATGATTCTTTTTGCAAGAAAACCTCTTCTTAACTTTTTGCAACAGTGGTCTGATATCATATTTGTCCTTTTGTGATTGACTATAACTTCCTTGGAAACCCTATACAGGGTCTCTATGAGTCACAACTGAATCGACAGCACTTAACAAGTTTTTCACTCAACATAACATCCTCCATGTTCATCCATGTTATGAGGTGTTTTTCAGATTCATTATTATTCTTCAAACTTGCCATTTACATTCAGTGTAATTATCAACAAGTAGGAATTATTGCTGTCATTTTGCTGTGTGTTCTTTTGTAGGGTTGTTAGTTTCTTTGTTCCACATATGTTTTCTATACTGAGTTCATTTTGTTTGTGGGTGTTCTTTATTGCTATAGTGTTAATGTTTACTACATCATTCTGGTTTTTTTTTTTTTTTTTAATTCTGAAGGTGTGTTAATTTTTTTGAGGTTATCCTGCTTTTATTAAAATTTCCCCACATTTCAAATAGCTTTATCTTAAAATCTACTTGACTTCATTGTCATTTGAAAGTTCTATATTTACACGATTCCCTATTTTTCCTTTGTAGTTGACTTCATTATAAATTGATATCTCTGGTTTCCTATTTGCAGAGTCTTGTAGACTTGTTTGGTTTACTTTGGATACTTCTATATCTGGAGTTCTGGTGTGGCGCTTTGGGTAATGCACTCTATTGCAAGGTTGGTTTGAACCGCAAGGTTGGTGGTTCAAATTCACCAGCCACTCCTTGGAAATCCTGTACAGGGTTGCTATGAGTTGGAACCGACTCGAAGACACCTAACAACTATAATAACATATCTGGATTGAGCTCTGGGTGATATTGTCATGTGCATTAATTTCAGGTTGTTGTCCATGACTCAGCTGCCCAGTATCTTGGCTCATAAGTCAACCTTTGAAGTGGTCAAGCTGTTCTACTATTCTGCCTTTACCTGGTTTTCTTCATTTTCTAGGGATCCAAGGACGCTTACTATGGAGG
Organism: Chrysochloris asiatica; assembly: GCF_000296735.1. Taxonomy (NCBI): domain Eukaryota; kingdom Metazoa; phylum Chordata; class Mammalia; order Afrosoricida; family Chrysochloridae; genus Chrysochloris; species Chrysochloris asiatica. Next base: position 16,563,511 of record NW_006408560.1, read on the forward strand.
AAGTCAATGGAGCTCAGAAGTCATGAGTCTTACATAAAGGACGGATCTTCTGAGCTGGGGTCCCATCCCAGGAGACTTGCTCTGCTGATGGTTGTGGTAGGGGAGAAAGGGACCCCATCTTCACATATATAATTTTCATAGAGACTCTATTACGTCTTAAACAGGAGTAAAAACAAGAGAAAACAAACATAGATCACCCCAGTGAGAGAAGTCACCAATATGACACCATGATGAATTTCCAAAATTTGACTTCCAAGATGTGACCTTTTACAGGGCATGGGGAATACTTTTAAATATATAGTGTGCTTCTGATTCTAGCAGTTCGGGCATCAGCGGTGCATGAGATACTCAAGAAAATTGACATCTGAACAGTTAAAACTAGGCACGAGATGAAATTAAGCTCTGCCTGGATGAAATTGTTCACAGCTGAGAAGCCTTCAGATTTCAAACTATAAAGCATGATACAAGAAATGAAACACAAGGGTATTTAGAATAACTCTCACTTCTGAAGCACAGCCTGTAGTTGTTGTTAAGTGCTGTCGAGTTGGTTCTGAACTCATAGCGACCCTGTATAGGGTTTCTGAGGAGCGAATTGGTGACTTTGAACTGCCAGTCTTATGGCTCAAATAGACCTTGCGGTCCAGTGCTTATCCTACAGTGCCATACCAGGACTTCAGCCTAGCGATAGAGAAACAGTGAGCACATTCCCTGACTAGCAGGTTAGTTCTGGATTGATGACCCCAGAAGAGAGTGAGCACATCAGGCTAAGACAAAAGGTTAACTCTTCCTCAGGAGAGACAAGGTCCTTTGTGATTTTGGCAAAAGAGACTTCCCCTGTCATCTGGAACATCCCATGCTCCCATGCCCTCGTCGTCTCACATACTGCTATTTTCCTAACAGAAAAACTGCCCATGCACTGGTCCTTACATGCAAACTTCTAATTATCTGTCAACTGCTCTCGTAGTCCTTATCTCTGAAGGACTCTGGGTTTTAGGCCAATGGAAGACTCTGTTTTCCTAAGCTCACAACTGCCTTTTGTCTATTACACCATTATGGTAATTTTCTCTTTTATTATGGTTGTTTCAGTGTCTCCTGGCAGACTGTGAACCCCTTGTTGTTGTTGTTAAGTGCCTTCGAGTCGGTTCCGACCCATAGCGACCCTGTACAGGGTTTCCGAGGGTGTAAATCCTTACGGGAGTAGTTAACAACAACAACAACAACAATTATTACAGAATATGTATACATTTTAGCTCAGAAATGTACTTGCCTTCAGAGAACTTCTTACATGTTCACATCCCCTTGACCAGCTGTCTAAAG
>NW_006408560.1:16564927-16566836 GCF_000296735.1 Chrysochloris asiatica
CCGACCCATAGCGACCCTGTACAGGGTTTCCGAGGGTGTAAATCCTTACGGGAGTAGAAAGCCTCATCTTTCTCCTGCGGAGCAGCTGGTAGTTTCGAACTGCTGACCTTATGGTTCACAGCCCGATTCGTAACCACTACGCTACCAGAGCTCCTTAAGGACTGGAATTGAACGTTTTCACCAGTGTCCCCAGATATTTCTGTGCTATTTCAGTGTCCCCACTAGTTACAAACCAGTTGCCATTGAGTTAACTCTGACTCATGTGACCCCATGTATGTCCAAATAGAGCTGTGCTCCATAGGATTTTCCAAGTCTTAAAAAAAAAAAAAAAGATCATGTCTATAGGCAGCACAGAAGTCATGTTTTTACTGCAAGGTTGAATTTGGCCCCTCCTAGTTTCAGTGTCAGTCTTCTGTACCCAACTTACTTAATGAGTCAAATTGCTTTTTTCATTTTCTAAGAACTTCAACTGTTAGTTACTGAAGTAAGACCTGTGGGCAAAATAATAAGCTCTTTGTGGGAAGTGTTAACACCGCATATCTTCAATGCAAATATTGGTGTTTACCTTATTATGGAAACCAATATTTGAGGCCCTATAGCCTGCAAGTTTGTCTCTACTCCTACACACCTAAGGCAGGCAGCTCTACTTATTAAACCCACCTTATAGGTGCAAAACTGAGTCTTAAAGGGGCCATGTGACCTTTAAAAGATCACACAACTTATCAAAGGTCAGAGTCTGGACTGTTGACAATAAGTGCATGGATCATCTCTTAACATGGTAGTCACCTTTTCCGTGCTTAACTTAACTCAAGTCACCTGGAGTTCAGTTTGTCTGCCTTTGTCTCCTTTGCAGAATCCTAGGCAAGAGGATATTTAATATCAGCTTTATTTCCCACCCCCACCTGGTAGTGTTGGTGGTGTGCTGTGGAGTCAGTCCTGACTCATAGCAAACCTGCATAGGGTTTTGAGGCTGTAAACCTTTATGGGACCAGAAAGCCTCATTTTTTCTCCCATGGAACAGCACCTGGAATTCAATTTTGAACGGCTGACCCTGAGATTAGCAACCTGACTCGTAATCAGTACACTCCCAGAGCTTCTTCACCCCCACCTTGTTGTTGTTGTTAAGTGCCGTTGAGTTGATTCCGACCTATAGCGACACTGTATAGGGTTTCCAAGGAGCAGTTGGTGAGCTTGAACCACAGACGTTGCAGTTCAAACGACTTTGCAGTCTGATGCATTAGCGCACAGCACCACACCAGGACTCCCTGTTGTTGTTGCTGTTATTAGGTGCCATTGAGTCTGTACTGACCATAGAGACCTTATGCACAGCAGAACAAAGTACTGGATAATCCCTCAAAAGGTGGCCCATGTTTCTGTCTTAGGGTCTGAAATCTGAGGGCACTGTCTGTGGACACCTGCAACCAGTCAGAGCCTTAGCTTCATTTTGTGCCTGGATATAAGGTTTCATATACCACTCAGTATAAAGTTTCGGAAGCCAATTGATAGAAAGTTTCATGCATTTCTGACAGTCGAACTACTGAAGTCAGGCAGGATAGATTTAAAAGCTGGATTGTTGAGTAGACGTCACACTCCTATCAGCACAAGCAAGCCAGCTTCCCTCTCAGACTTGCCTGGGCACACCTCTTAATTGAAATTGGGGTACCAGAGTCATACTCCAGGGGCCTCAGAGGAATCCTGTAATCTTTCCTATCTATAACAATCCCTGTCTGCTTCCTTAGCTGGGTCTGTGGATGTGACTTACAGCTGCTGTCAGTTATGATTGTTGAAGGACATTTTTTGTTCTCTGTTCCCTATAAAAGTTGCCATGTGGAGCTAAAGAATATTAAAGTACTATGGACTGCCAGAACATGGGAACACTGAATGTTTTAAAATTGGGAAAGGTGTGAGA
>NW_006408560.1:16567600-16568844 GCF_000296735.1 Chrysochloris asiatica
GCATCATTGATGGCGTCAAGTGTGGCAGCGGTAGTGAGGTTGGCCCAGGATCGGACATTGTTTCGTTCTGCTGTGCATGGGGTCGCTATGAGTCGGTTCTGACTCGATGGCACCTGACAACAGCAACAACAGTGGACTTCCAGAAGAACAAATGAATTTGTGTGGGAAAAAATACAGAAAGAATGTTCCTTAGAAGCGAGGATGGTGAGACTTTACTTCAGTTCTCATACACGTTGTCAGAAGGGTCCAGTCCCTTGGAAAAGACATCATGCTTGGTAAAGTGGAGGGTTAGCAAAAAAGAGAAAGAACCCCCAGCAAAATAGATTAACACGGTGGCAGTAACATCTGACTCAAACATAAAACAATTATGAGGATGGCGCAAGACCAGGTAGAATTTAGTTCTGTGCATAGGGTCCCTGTGAGTCAGAACTGTTTTAACAGCCCCTAACAATAACAAATGGAGACAGTAGCCACCCTCTTTGAATCTGTATTTCTTTTATTTGTTTTGGTGTGCTGGTGAGAATTTCCAGTACATTGTTGAATAGGAATGGTGGATATGTTTTGTTTTTTTTTTTTTAAGTATACGGTTTTTATTGTGGATTGAGTAAAAGTTTACAGAGCATATCATTGGTTTTACATTCAACAAATCATACACCTAGTTTAATTACAATAATTTTAATCCCCTCCATGTACCACTACCCTCTGGTAGTGTAGTGGTTATGAATCGGGCTGTGAGCCGCAAGGTCAGCAGTTCGAAACTACCAGCTGTTCCGGGGGAGAAAGATGAGGTGTTCTGCTCCCGTAAAGAATTACAGCCTTGGAAACCCTGTACAGGGTTGCTATGAGTCGAAAACGACTCCACGGCACACAACAATAATAATGTACCATCAGTTAATAGTATTTCTCTCTATCCACTTTAGCTTTTAAATAAACAAACAAACAAAACCACTAAGGCATATATAACAATTTACATCTCCAAAGGGCACATTCTGCAAGTCTGCCTCCTGCCACCAGCTCTTAGTCCCTCTCTTCTCAGTCCTTGAATCTAGAGTCCTCTGCCACTCCCCCTCTCCATGCCCCCATCTCTGCCTCCATCTCTGGCACTGCTGCTTCTCTGGATAAGGTCCCGCATTCTGCTTTTGTGCTTCCCCCTTGATGGTCCTAGGATCCTCTGTTTCTGGACTGTAAGATTAACCACTCCCCTGTTTTTGTTACAAAACTTCTACCTTTACAATTGTGACAGT
>NW_006408560.1:16568944-16576173 GCF_000296735.1 Chrysochloris asiatica
GTATTCTGTGTTGTTGCTGATGGAGCTCCTTACTGCACTTCCACCCAATCTACCATCTTGTTTGTTCCCCCTCTGGATATGGTATCTTTAAGCATTCAATTTTTCACCAGTAACTCTGATTTTAACAGTAGATTGTTTTGTGTACGTTCTTTATCAGATTTACCCAATTCATTGATTTCTACTCTATATTATTTCCTTTCTTCTGCTCACTCTAGCCTTATTATTTTTCTCATTTCAAAGGATTCCTGGTGACATATGGTTGAAGCATTCAGCTGCTACATGAAAAGTCAGCAGTTAGAACCCACAGGTACTTCATGGGTGAACGCTGTGACAGTCAGGTTCTGTAGCAATTGTAGTATTGAAAAACATAAAGAACTGTTCTATTTTGTTCTACAAGGTTTCTATGAGTTTAAATTCATTTAATGTTAATAGGTTTTTGGTTTGGATTTCTTATTTCTGAATTTTCAAGTTTAAATTATGAGTCTGAGGCATTTCTTCATTTCTCATATAAGCATTTACTCATATAAATTTCTCTAGAAGCACAGCTTTAGCTTTATCCCTCAAATTTTGATGTATTGTATTTCTATTTTCATTAATCTCAAATGTATTTTAATTTCCTTTGAGACTTTCTCTTATATCTGTGAATTTTTTACACATGTGTGGTTTAATTTCTAAGTTTTTGAAGGTTTTCTTCTTATCTTTCTGTTATTAATACCTATTCTAATTCCAATAAGAAACCCTGATGGCACAGTGGTTAATATATTTTATACTATTTCAAATCTTTAAATTTATTAAGATTTGCTTTATGAGCTATGGCAGAATGCATCTTGCTGAAATTTCTCCATGTATCTGAAAAGAATATGTATTCTGTTATTATTTGGTAGAATGTTCTATAAATGTTAATTCGGTCAAATTAGTTGACTCTGGCATGCTTCTTTTCCTTTCTAATCTTCAATAAATCTCTTTCACGTCTAATCTCATCTTTAGCATCTGTTTCCACAAGATCTAAACTGAGCAAGTTCCTCTTCCTTGAGTGACTTTAATAGATTTGTACTGATACTATAAAAGATGTGGCATGTGCTGTATGATGAATTCACCAGCCTCACAGAAGCTTCAGTAGGGGCAGCCCGAGGATCATGGCAGAAAGAAGATGACCCCTTTAGATAAGGCTCTGTTCATGTTTCTGCTCAACAGGCCATATGAAGAAGAGAAAGTCACAGAATAGGGAAATGTCCTTCTAGCAACTGCAATGTATACTTGTATTCAGGCTTACATGCCAAAATGTCATTTACCTTTTTACAGTTCCAAATAACATTTCCTGTGAAAGCTGCAATGATAACTTCAAGGCAGGTTGAATAAGCCTTCTAAATGTCATAGTTAGATTTAGGGCTTAAAATTGGATCCTGTGAGTCTTGTTAAATTGTTAAATGCTGCTGATTCAATTCTGACTCATCAGAACTCTGTTACAACAGAGCGAAACACTGCCCATTCCTGTGCCATCCTTACAATTGCTGCTAGGTTAGAGCCCATTGTTGCTGCCACTATTCCAATCCATCTCATTGGTGTTCTCCCTCTTTTTTTGCTGACCCTCCTCTACTTTACCAAGCATGATGTCCTTCTCCAGAGACTGGTCCCCTCTGATAATATGTCTGAAGTATGAGATAAAGTCTGGTCACCTTTGCTTCTAAAAAACATTCTGTTTATACTTCATCCAATCCAGATTTGTCTGTTTGTCTGCCTGTGCACGGTACCTTTAATACTCGTTTCCAACACCAACACTCACATGCATAAATTCTTCTACAGTCTTCTTTATTCATTGTCTAACTTTCACATGCATATAACTATTGACAATATCATGGCTTATGTCAATCACATCTTAGTCCTCAAACTGACATCTTTACTCTTGAATGCTTTAAAGAGGTCTTGTCAAGCAGATTTGCTTAATGCATCACATAATCTGATTTCTTTTTTTTTTCTAATAAGACTATATTTATTCAATACCCTATATTATATTTATTCAATACTTATAAGTTTTGATTATAAGTATCCAACAGTATAAAAAGTACAAAACATATTTTAGAATTCTAATATATTAATACAAAGTGTATGACTATATATAGTAACCCTACAGGCAAAGAGAGGTGGAAGGGAAAAAGAAGACTATAGTTGAAGTCTAGTAATAAATAACTAATATAGAAGTAGATATGATCCATACTATAGTATATTCTACCACCAATACTGCAGCCAAATTGTACAAATAAGTATAAGAGAGAGAGAGAAAAGAAACCATTTCAAATACAACTCAGAAGGAAGATGGTAAGGCTGGGACTCTTGTAATACACCTTAAAATCTGTGGGAGAGCCGACCCAACTCACTATGTAATCTGTGCACATGGTGGTACGTAGCATGGAGGAGGTTTTTGCCAAAAGGAAGAAATATGATCTTGTTTAGATAATGAACTATAAAATTATATGATGTCCATAAAAATTGGCTTACTCCTTATTGATATTTATACTATCCAATTTTTTAAATCCAGTTTTTAAAATAAGCACTGAATATTGTTACTATTAAAATAGGCAAAACTCATCTCCCTCAATTATGAACTCTTAACTGGTGATAGTTTTTCCTGACCTTTCAGAAAAGAGAAAATGAGAGTACTTTGGTTTGGGGTTCAAGTGAGAGGCCTTTCATGAAGATTTTGGAATTGAAGCGATTCATTTAGTTTTTTTTTTTTTTAATCAAAATCTTAATGTTCAAAAAGTTAGACTAAGAGAAGCCAAACAAAGTCAATCCACTCAGCATTGACATACACCTCTTTTCTTTTAGTAGAATTTTACTTTAAATATAGAGTGAAGAAAAAACAAAAAACCTAAGTTGGTCAAAGCAAATCAAACACCCACTCTACACAGATAAAACCTTCACAAAGGTCAACTGAAGTAATCAAGAGCTAACTGAATTGTGCAAATTTTCAATGAAGTCACCAAACAGTCATATAACACAAGCAAAAGTTAATTATGTACACACAGCAAACCCTCTAAGAAATGTGTCCCAAGAAGCATTAACCTTTGTTTTATACCATCTTGAAGGCTTGCACATTTTATTTTCCAGATCATTTAACCTTTTTAAAATACAGTCTGTCTTTTCTCTATCATGTGGTAATGCTTTGGATCCAATTTAGGATTGGTTATCCTAAAAACTTGCCATTTTCCCAAGAGAAGCTTTGATTCTGTATTAGAGGTTTCATATAAATAAATTCTTTATCAAATATTAATATGGAGGGAGGTCGAAGTGGATACAACATATACAGTCAACTTACCTCTCTGTATATTTAGTCATTACTTTCTACTTCAAGGTATTTGTGCCTAAAGCCTTAGTCTGTCCTGCTTAGTATTTCAGTAGTATAGGCTTGAATCTTCAGAATGTTGGCAAGAACTTACTATTTCAAAATTATTAACAAATACCTCTAGGGGCAAGTCCATGCTACTGAATTATGACAAATTTATTATCATGAGGGAAAACAAGTATAGCCAGCCATCTTTAAAAAGGCCCCAACCACTGTTTCTCAATATAGAAAGACTAAAACTACATGTGGTTTATCATATAACAAAATCCCATCTGTTCTCTGAAACTCCCCTTTTCATTCATTAGAAGGGGATTAAAAAAAAAAAAAAAAAGAATACTTAAAGAGCATTTTACAGCAGCATTCAGCTTTCCTATGAATATTATATGTATACTTTTTGTGTGTGAACTAGATACTGTCTTCAAAGTTTGTGGAACTGGGGAGAAAAATAACCCATTCAAAACCATTCTACGTACCGTCTTTTGGCAGAATAGCAAGTATCCAAGTTAAAGTAGAAGAGTTAACTTTGTTGTGTCCTTCCAAACTTTAAATTGTTTTTGTTCTTCTTCTACATAAAGCTCAGTCACCACTCCTGAGTGGAGATGGGTAGGGGCTCTGGTCCCAGCTCCTCTGGCTTCTCAGCAGCTGCTTTCTTCTTGCTATAGCAAGGTTTGAATAGATTCCTGTTGATGAGGACTTCCCCAAAGAGGCCTTTATAAATAATCCCACAACATAGTTTCTGTCTTTTCCAGTATGTAAGCTATAAAAAAGAAAAGACTGATGTTTTATTAGAGCCAGAAGCCATCTCTGTATCTGAACCTTCATCTGACTGGTTACTGTAACAAGGAGACTGGGCTGGAGAGGCACTTGAGGTGTAACTGTGAGCAAGCATCAGAATTATGACATTTACATTTCTTCTGTAGTTTACTGATCTGGTTGCTTTTTTATTCTGTTTCCAGATAGTTTTCATTGTCTTTGGCTTCAATATAGTCTTTAAACTGGGCCGTGCCCTTGCATCTACCACATGATTCCAATTTTTTTTTTTTTTTATCCTGCTGGCAGCTTCTTCCATCTTTTCACAAGCAGGACACAGTCATTGCAGATGTCTCCTGAACGAGTCTCATGCAACCCCAAACAGCTCTGGAAGTTCTTTTCATAGCGAACACTATCAGTGAATTGAGAACTCGAGGGCTTAGCTCTGCAAATACAGCAGCCCTCTAAACTTCGGTACATCTTTGGCTTGTGAAAACTAAACATCTTTTCTTCTGAGCAACAGTCTTCCAAAACCAGCCATTTCACGTGCAAAAACGTTCCCGAGGTGCAGAGTGCACGCCAGACCAGCCCTCTCCTCCTCAAACTTCCTTGTTTAGAAAGATTGTCTCCTGCAGTTCTGTAGTTGCTACCACTGGCCGGGAAGGTATAGATTCTGCTTTCCTCCATCATTTGATTTCTTGACTGCTGCCTCCATAAGGATTGATGGTGGATCCAAGCAAACTGAAGTATTTGACAACTTCAATCTTTTCTCCATTTATCACAATGTTATTTATTGTATTGGTCTTGTGGCGATGATTTTTTATTTTATTTTATTTTATTTTTTACATTGAAGTGCAACGCATACCAAAGGTTGTGGTCTTTGATCTTCATCAAAAAGTATTTTAAGTCTTTGCTTCCAGCAAGCAAGGTTGTATCATCTGCACATCGCAAGTTGTTAATGAGTTTTCTTCCAATCCCTATGATACATTTTTCTTCATAAAATTTGTCTTCTCAGATTATTGCTCAGCACACAGATCGAATAAGTATAGTGAAAGGTTACAACCCTGAAACACACCTTTCCTGATTTTAAACCATTCAGTGTCCCCATGTTCTGTTTGAATGACTACGTTTTTGATCTATGCATAAATACCCCATGAGCACAATGAACTGTTCTGGAATACTCACTCCTTCAATGTTGTCATGATCCACACAGTCAAAAGCCTTTGCATTATCAATAAAGCACAGATATTTCTGGTATTTTCTGCTTTCAGCCCATATCCATCCGGCACCAGCAATGATATCCCTCTTTCCACGTCCTTGTCTTAATCAGGCCTGAACCTCTGGCAGTCCCCTGTCAATGTTTTGTTGCAGTTGGTTTTGAATTATCTTTAGAAAAATTTTGCTTGCATGTGATACTAATGATATTGTCCTATGATTTACCTATTTCATTGCGTCACTCTCATTGGAATGGTCACAAATACGGATCTCTTCCATTCGGTTGGCCAGGTAACTGTCTTCCACATTTCTTGACATAGATGAGTGAGTGCTTCCAGTGCTTCATCATCAGTTTGTTGAACGATTTCAATTTGTATCCCATCAATTTTGGAAGCTTGTTCTTTGCCAATGCCTTAAGTGCCCCTTGGACTTCTTCCTTTACTCCCATGGACTCTTGATCATATGCTATCTCTTGATATGGTTTAAAGTTGTCCATTTCTTTTTGGTACAGTGACTCTGTGTATTCATTCCATCTTCTTTTGATGTTTTCTAAATTATTCAATATTTTGCTCAGACTCCTTCAGTATTTCAAGTCAAGGCTTGAATTTTTTCCTCAGTTCTTTCAGTTTGAGAAATGTTGAGTGTGTTCTTCCCTTTTGTTTTTCTAACTGCAGATCTTTGCACATTTCATTGTAATATTTGACCTTGTCTTCTTGAGCTGCCCTTTGAAATTTTCTGTTCAGCTATTTTATTCCCTTATTTCTTCCATTTGCTTTAGCATTGCTGCAGTGAAGAGCAAGTTTCAGAGTCTCTTATGACATGCATTTTGGTGTTTTCTTTCTTTCTTGACTCCTTAATAACCTTTTGCTTTCTTCCTCTATGATGTTCTTGATGCCACCCAACAATTCTTTTGGTCTTGGGTCATTAGTTTTTAATGAATCAAATCTGTTCTTGAGATGAACTCTAAATTCAGGTGGGCTGTGTTCAAGGTCACATTTTGACTTTTGTGGACTTGTTTTAATTTTCTGAAGTTTCAGAACTTGCATATGAACAATTGATAATCTCTTCTACAGTCTGCCTTTGTCTTTGTTTTGGCTGATGTTATGGAGCTATTCTATTCTCTCTTTCCACAAATTTAGTCAATTTGTTTACTGTGTATTCTATTTGGTGAATTCCATGTGTATAGTCATCATTTATGTTGTTAAAAGAAGGTGTTTGCAATGCAGAACTCATTGGTCTTGCAAAAGTCTTTCATGTGATTTCCAGCTCATTTCTATCACCGAGGCATATTTTCCAAATACTGATCCTTCTCTTTGTTTCTTACCTTTGCATCCCAATTGCCAATATATTTTGATTGCATGTTTGATCCATTTCAGACTGAAGAAGTGAGTAGAATTCTTCAATTTCATCATCACTGGCTTTAGTAGTCAGTGCAAAAATTTGAATAACACTATTAATTGATCTTCCTTGTAGGTATATGGGTGTTATCCTATTATAAACAGCATTATACTTCAAGATAGATCTTGAAAGTATTTTTTGATGATGAATGAAATGCTATCCCTTTTCAATTTGTCATTCCTGGCATAGTAAACTATGTGATTCTCAGATTCAAAATGACCAATACAAGTCCATTTCAGCTCAGTAATGCCTAGGATGTCGGTGTTTATGTGTTCTGTTTCACTTTTGAATATTTCAAATTTTCCTAGACTCATCCCTGTGCATTCCATATTCCAATTATTAATGGAAGTTTGTAGCTGTTTCTCCTCATTTTGAGTTGTGCCCCATCCACAAACGAAGCTCCAGAAAGCTTTATTCCATTTGCATCATCATGGTCAACTCTACTTTGAGGAGGTTGCTCTTCCCCAGTCATATTTTGAGTGCCTTCTAACTTGAGGGACTCTTCTGCTAGCACTATATTTAA
>NW_006408560.1:16578014-16581874 GCF_000296735.1 Chrysochloris asiatica
GATGACAGGGGACAAGGACTTGAACTAGCCATCAGAAATAATGTTGGAGTGATTAAAATAATAGACAGCAGGGTCAGAAGGGTAATCTGAACATTTTGAATGTCAGGCAAAATGGTCACAGGGTAACAAGAATCAAAATGGATGAGCAGTCCTCTAAGATCCCACTTGATCTGTATTACAGTGAAAAAAAATCTAGGTATGGTGAACAGAAGTCAGACGTGAGTCACCAAGATATAGATACAGACTTAATCTGTAACTTGAGCCAATCATCCTCAACTGCATATTTGTTTATTCACCAAACCACATAATCAGGCATGTCCAATAATATATTATTTATCAAGTAGAAGTTATATATAAATACAAGAGCAGGTTCAAGCCAAGACCTGAAGGCACAATTAATTTGTACAAGCAAATCCCTTACTAGTCCAATGCATTCCTAACTTTTGTAGAACATAGTGAAAGAGTACAAATGGAGATCTACATTTATCTTTAAATATTTAAAATTTATAAATCAAATGAATAAATGTATGAAATATGCTTAGTTCTTCTATTTTGACAATATAACTTAATACAACACAATTGAAAAATATAGATTAAGTATAGGTGTGAAGGAGCCATGGTGTGCAGTGGTTAGGCACTTTGCTGCTTGCCAAAAGGTCAAAGTTCAAACCCACTACCCACTTCACAGGAGAAAGATTTGGCAATCTGCTTCCATAAAGATTTACAGCACTGAAAACTCTATGGAGCAGTTCTACACTCTCCTACAGAGTTGTCTAAGAGTTGGAATAGACTTGATTGTAATGAGTAGTATCTGTTATCAGACTAAAAGTAGAAAGATTTCAAAGGGGGAAAATAATATTAAGATGTTGAATCTTTGTTTCCCTGGCATATCGCTATAAAATAGACATTGGAGGGGGAGAGAAAGGAATAGCCAGAAATACCACCATAGAAAGCTTGTAAGTCCATCTTCTGCCTATAACTGATTGTAATACCTAAAAGGGGGATAAAACATGCCCAGCAAAGGAGCCCCTGCATTACACAAGACCATAGATGGAACCCTGAAAAGAATCCAGAATCTTCTGAAGGGAAAGGTCCACTTGAAAGGACAAGCAGAACAGCCTGGAGTGGCTAGAAGAACAGAAGATACCTCTTGAAAGAAAGACTGACAGGAAAAATACAAAACAATAGAGGCAGACCGACTGATTACTACAAGAACAAGCAAGTTGCCTATCCAAGAGACATCAGGGCAAGTGGTCGGATCCCCCTCAAGGCAAACCCCCTTCTAAGATTAAGGCTCAATGGGAATGCATGCTCTCATTGGTGATCACTTTCATCACCGATAAGGGGAAGTGAGGGAAAACCAGCAATGAAGCTATGAACTAAGCAATACAATGCTCAATAGACTCCTGTGAACCTGGATGGAGACCTGGGTGGCCAGCAATGTGCCAAGTCTAGGGGACTGTTGGACCCAGAGTCAGTGACATCGCCACAGAGGACTAGAGTGGAGAGTGAAGCATCCAGCTGATAAGAAGAGATGGTATATGCATAAGTACACCCACACTTGCAAATAATACACACTTGACCTGGCTTCAATGGCTGGATGATCAGAGCTCAAACAGAAGAAGAAAGAAGAGGGAAAAAAAGAATAATCTGACACAATTTGATGAACTTGACACACACCTATGGAAGCAATAGCTCAAAAGAGTGAACAAATCTTTACAGTGAGGATCATTCCCACCTCCTCTGTACATGGAGAGGACAGGGATGGGCAACTTGGACATTGGGTACCCAGAATGGGGAGGCTACAGAGGCAAGAAGTGATTGGCTTACAAGCTTTCAAGAGGGAACCTAGATTTAGAGGACGTGGAGCAAGGTAGAATCTCCACTGAGTAGTATCCATTCTGCTTAGCCAGGGCTGATGAAAGGAGATGCAGATAGGTCTCTTGCGATATAATAGCGAATAATTTTATCAGGACTGATTGTAAGGGCTGGAAATGTAAAGGTGGACATTTTGGGGCAAAGGGAGGGAAGTGATTAACCTTACAGTCTAGGAACAGAGGTCCCTGGGACCATCAAAGGAGAAGAGCAGAGAATGGAACCCTATCCAGAGAAGTAATGATGCCAGGGATGGAGGCAGAGAAGATGACATGGGGAGATGGAGTGGCTAGAGACTCTGGACCTGGAGAGAGAGAAGGGTGGTGTGGAGGACAGGGGGGCAGACTTGTGGGGTATACTCTTTGGTTGATTGATGATGCATGAAAGGAATTGTAACCATGGCAAGGAAACAATATATGATGGATCAATGTGAAGCTGATGTCCTCCCATGTAAACTATCACATAATTCACAATAAAGCAATAAATAAAATAAAATAAAATGAAAATAAATAAATAAAGGTAGAAATATTTCAAAGATGATTGAATTTAATTATTTTGCATGTATCTATGAATTCTATCTTTGAGTCAAGCCATCTATGGAAAACAGTTTATTAAATATTTACACTATAACATTTGTTTTTCTTGTCCTTATTTCAGAAATTTTTCTGTTTTTATCATTAATATTTTAATAAAATTTGTTTTACTGACAATACTTCCAAATAAGGTGACATTTTAAAATCCAATGTATTTTTATATAACTGAAATATATGTTGTTGTTGTTAAGTGCTATTGAATTGGTTCTGACTCATAGTCACCCTGCATAGGGCTTTCAAAGAGCAGCTGGTGGTTTGAACACAGACCTTGTGATTCAAACCGACATCACAGTGTAGTGCATTAGCTCAAAGTGCCACACCAGGACTCCAATAGATATATGTTTGTTAGTTTCAATTTTTGAGTCTTTAGTTTGCTGAAAAAATAGTTGAATTGTCAATAACATACTTAAAGCAACACTTAAATCAAATAACACACTCAAATATTATCATTGGATTGGATATGACAAATTAGCATTATATAATAACTACAAAAATACCTTAGTGCCATAATATAGATATCTATCAGGGTTTGTTGTTGTTGTTGTTAACAATTTATTAAGTAATGTCTAAATCTGGTTTGGAACTTCACTACCCAGAAGTCAAAGAAACCAAATCTGTTGCCATCAAGTCAATTCTGACTCATAGGTTTCCAAGGCTGTAATGCTATCAAGAGAGACCAGTCATTAGAGAAGGATATCATAGTTGGTAAAGTAGGTCAGAGAAAAAGAGGAAGACCCTCAATGAGGTGAGTTGACACAGTGGCTACAACAATGGACTCAAATACAACAATAATTATAAGGAAGGCAGTGTACTAGGCAGTGTTGTATTAACATACACTCTGAGCTGGCAGGAACTCATTCTAGGAATAGACATCTTGTCCCCAGCCATATTGTGAGGTGTCAAGAACTCATTCTGGTATCAGGCACCCTGATCCCAGCAGCCCTCTGGGTCTATAGGAACTCCTTACAGAACCAGACATCCTGCCCTCATCACCTTCTGCTGTTGTTGCTGTTAAGTCAATTTTGACTTGTAGCGACTGTTTATAGGGTTTCCAAGGAGCAGCTGGTGAGTTTGAACTGCTTACCTTGCAGTTCAAACAGATCTTGCTGTCCAGTGATTACCCTACAGTGCCACACCATCACCTTTAAGGCCATCAGAAACTCTGTCTGGGATTTGGCACCATGTCTTGTCCACCAGTCCCTGTGACCTCTTTGATCAGCAAAATTGTGGATCTGTACCAGGTGCCCAATCTCGGCCACCTCCTTGGTCAGCAGGCACACTGCCCAGGTGCCCAATACCCTCCCTACTTATTGCTCCCAATTTTCTCCATTTCCCCCCTTTTTTAAAGAGCTCCTTTTCTTTTTACCATTTTCTTTCTTTTCTTCTGTTTCT
>NW_006408560.1:16582074-16585131 GCF_000296735.1 Chrysochloris asiatica
TGTTGTTGTTTGTTTGTTTGTTTTTTGTCCCATCTAGTGGGAGATAAAAAACCAGGCATACGCTGCCCAGCAATACCTGCAACTCATACAGTCCCACCCACTGGGTAAGGACCACCACCCATTCCTACACTACTTAATCAATTATAGACAGTGACCAACACCAGCCCTAACCATCCTCAACTGTGATACATGAAGAGCTAACAGAAAGCTGCACACACACATCCATCCTCTATCATTCCCAGCAGAAAACAGTGCCAAAGTCCCACCAAGCTTGTAATCAGAGTATTTCTCCACTCAGATGTATCAAAGCAAAATGAAAAACAAAAACCTGGGGTAAATAAATAAAAACATAATCACCAATTAAATACAAATACAATAACAATAAACCATACACATACCACACCATAATACATCAGTTACAACAGACAACATCAGTTTACATGAAGAAACAAGGTGGAGCTGATTACACATGTAATCAAAATGTAGTCAGAACACCTTTCTAAAGAAGAAATGGTGTTGGAACTACCTGCTAAGGAATTCAAAGGAATGATATTCAGGTGTGGCATCATGGGATAAGCACTTAATCTCAAGGTTGGTTTGAACTGCAAGGGCAGTTCAAACCAGCCACTCCTTGGAGTCCCCATATAGGATCTATAACTGTTGGAACCACCTCAATAGTACTTAACAACAACAACAATGGTGGATTGAAAGAAGGATTGTGAAAACCACAAAAAAAATCCAGGAAATCACAGAAGAACTCAGGAAAATACTACAAAAGCAAAGAGACAAAATCAATGAAATAATTAAAAATCATACAAAAACAGCAAAAAGAAATCCAGAAGATTAACACTAAGGTTTCAGAAATGGCCAATGCATTGGAAAGTCAAAGGAGTAAAACTGAATCAATTAAAGACAGAATTAGTGAAATGGAAGACAAATCTCTCAATAATAAATTACTAAAAGAACAATTAGTGAAAAAAATGAAAAGCAGCAACAACAACAAAACTTTAAAAATTATTTGAGATACATTCAAGAGGACTTCCGACTAAGGCAGAATCAGAAGGCAAGCAGTGGAGTAATACCAAATGGTTAGTGACTGAAAACCTTATGAATAACAGTGAAACACTGTCAGATAGCACAAGAATCCAAGAATCTTCAATATTTAGATATGATGAATACTGCCACAATATTGTCAGATATAGTGCTGGAAGATGAGCCCCTCAGGTTGAATGTAAGGGCTAAAATACACCAGTCAAAAAAAGAAAGTAACAGAGTTAATTAGAAAATTGGATGGTTGGTTGGTTATGTGCCGTGGAGTCGGTTTCAACTCACAGCGACCCTGTACAGGGTTTCCGAGGCTGTAAATCTTTACAGGAGCAGAAAGCTTCATTTTTATCCTGCAAAACAGCTGATAGTTTCAAACTGCTGACCTTAAGGTTCACAGCCTGATTCGTAACCACTATACTACCAATAGGACCCTTCAATATGCTATCTATGATAAACAGACTTTTTAAAAACAAAAATAGACATGAAATAACAACAACAACAACAAAAACAAAGGGTCCAAAAAATATATCAAGCAAATAAATGGCAGCCCAAAAGAAGTAGGGGTGACAATATTAATTTCTGATCAAATAGCCTTTCAGGCAAAACAAGCATAAGAGACAAGAAAGGACACTATATAAAATGACTGAAGAGTAAATCGAACAAGAGGATGTAATCATAATAAATATCTATACATCCAATGAAAGAGCCTCAAAATAAATCATAAACTCAAACAGAATTAAAGAAATAAATAAACCACTCCTCAATAAGAGTGTGAATTTTCAATACACTGCTTTCAATGAAGGAAGAACAACTAAAAGGAACTCAATAGTGACACAGAAGAACTAAACAACATTATCAACCAACTTGACCTCAAATAGATACACATATAACTCCAGCAGCAACAGCAAACTATACATTATTTTCCAGTGCACAGGGAACATTATTCAGAATAGACCATATATTAGGCCACAAAACAAGCCTCAATAAACTTTAAAACTTCAGAATACTGCAAAGCACCTTCTCAGAACACAATGTGATAAAACTATAAATCATCAATAGGAAGCTCAAGGGAAAAAATCAAATACATGGAATCTGAATAACACCTACTTAAAAATAGGGGAAAAAGCCTCCTGAATAAAATGAGAATGAAATGCAACTTACAAAACATTTGGCAAACAGCAAAAGTAGTGCTCAGAGGACAATTTATGATGATAAATGCACAAGTCAAAAATGAAGAAAGTACCAAAATCAATACCTTAACTCAACATCACCAACAATTAGAAAAAGAGCAGCAAAATAAGCGGACAGTCACCAGAATAAAGGAAATTATATAATATAATAACTTGAAGCAGAAATAAATGAAGCAGAAAATAGAAAGACAGTAGAAAAAATCTTTGCAAAGATTAATAAAATTGTCAAACTGTGGACAAATCTAATAGTGGAAAAAAATAAAGATGAAAGTAACCTGAATAAGAAATAAAATGGGTTATATGACAATAGAACCAAGTAAAATATGAAGGATAATAAGAGAATACCACGAAGAACTGTACTCTAACAGACTTGAAAATCTAAAAGAAATGGACAAATTTCAAAAAACACTATCACCTAAACTAACACAGTTTGAGGTAGAACAGTTGAACAGACCCGTAACAAAAGAAGAAATCGAATAGGTGATTATAAAATTCCCAACAAAATGTCCTGACCCAAATGATTTCACTGGTGAATTCAACCAAATAATCAGAGAAAAGCTGGTATCAGGTCTACTCAAACAATTCCAGAACATAGAAAATGATAGCATATTCTTGAATTTATGAAGCATGCATGCCTTTGATAGCAAAGCCTTGCAAAGGCATCACTAAAAATAAGGATAATTATGAACATAGACACAAAAATTATCAAAATGTATAGAAAAGTGATATACTTTGTAAAATATAACAAGCACACACAAAATAAAAATATACATGCTAAGGAGCTCTGGTAGCGTAGTGGTTACGAATCGGGCTGCGAACC
>NW_006408560.1:16585384-16587524 GCF_000296735.1 Chrysochloris asiatica
CAAGTAGGTATTATCTGCAAGTGTGGGTGTTCTTCTATCCATTTTTGAAAGTAGTGTATTAAAATCATCCACTATTATTGTAAATTCATCTATTTCTTTCTTCAAATGTATTACAGTTTGCTTTATATAGTTTGGAGCATTTTCATTGGGAGCATAGATATTTATTATGGTTATTTCATCTTATTCAATTGTCCCTTTAACACTCTTCTTATTGCTTAATTCAGAGTAACTTTCACACATGTTGTCTGCCTCCCTGGTATATGGCAGTTGGTAGTGGTTCTTGCCTGGGTTTTGGTGTTTTATAGAGTATGATTGTAGCTTGACTATATGGCAGCAGTTTCTGACTCTTCTTGGGTAATATAGGCAGAGAAAGAGTCCCTCAAAGGTAAAAGGGGTAGCATAAAACAGCAAAACAGCATCAGCAAAACAAAAAACAAGAAACAAAACAAAACAAAAATACCCCAAAAACAGCAACAAAGCAAAACTAGACTGAATACTGCAGTCTATAATCACAGAAAAGGGAGAAGAGGGAGAGAAGAAAAAAAAAAAAAATCTGTAGCCTAATATGAGTATGACTTTAATGTCCTCTCTTCAGCTTCTTGCTTTCAAAGCTGCCTGAGAGATTTCAAATGCCACTGTTAGTTGTTATGCTATATCTCAGGTTTTAATTTAATTTTTGGCCTGTTTTGTTTTTAAACTCTCGTTCTCTCTCTACATCCCTGTCCTGGCCTTTCCAGTATTAAATTAAAAAAATGTCCAGGGTCTGGTCTTGGCCTGTGTATCTATGTGCATGCATGGCAGAAGAACCCACCAGTGGTGAGGGTGGAGGGTGTCCACTTGCTCAGGCCCCACCTAGTCACCAGAATTGAAGTGCACAAACAGTTGGGGGGTACAATGACCAGATACAAAAAGAAAAAAAAAAAAGAGAGAGAGAGAGAAGAACGAAAATCAGAACAAAGCAAAACCAATAAAGTGCATTGTCCACCTTTGCTCCAAGGTTCCCATGGCGTTTTTCCGTGGTGTTTCTGCTCCCTTGCTTGATCTTGCTATTTGGTCTCACCCAAGATGTTGGCTCTGAGCCTCTGAGCCCGGCAGATTTTAAAGTACACAATTTCTTACCTCAACTTCAAGTTCCACTAGCTATAAGCCTTCAAACTTTTAAAATATTCCTAGCTATGTAGTTCTGAGTTTTGGAGCTCTGCCCTGGATCTGCTTTGCTTGGTATGGCTGACGGCAAATTTCACCATGCCTCCACTCTAGCTGTCATCCCACTGATATGGTTTTGCCCTACAGTTATAGTGATCAAAGAATTTCTATAGAAATTCATAATCAGAGTAGGGAATGATATGTGGGAGTGCACACACAAAATTATTTTTGGTCATTTTACCTGTTTCTGACAGAAGTGATGCATGACTATTAGTAGGGCAGGGCAGTTTGCCTGTAGGAAGAACCCTTGGAATATTTTAAATATATACCCGACAATAAGATTCATGATGCAGTACCAAGAAATTTGGAAGAAAGCTATCTAGCCAACTAACTGGAAGAGATCAATTTCCTAATGTGTCCATTTAAAAAATAGGTGAACCTATAGAATGCAGATATTATGGAACATTGCTATCACAGGAAAGTAAAATTTTGCTTAAGGTAATTAAAATGATTGCAGCAGCACATTGACAGGGAGATTCCTGAAATAGAGGCCCAATTCATAAGAGGACATGGAATGAGAAATATTATTTTCACATCAAATGGATCTTGGTTGAAAACAAAGAATACTAGAAAAAGTGTTTATTTGTACTTTATTGACTATGCAAAGGGATTTAACTGTGTGTATAACAACAACAACAATCATAACAAAGCATGTATAACATTGCAAAGAATGGGTACTCTGGAACACTTAATTGTTTTCATGAGGAACCTATGCATTGACCAACATACAGCCTTTCAAACAGAACAATGGGATACTGAATGACTTAAAATCAGGAAAGTTGTGTGTAGTTGTTGTTGTTGTTGTCAGGTGCCATCAAGTTGGAACCAACTCATAGCAACCCCATGCACAGCAGAACAAAACAATGTCCGATCCTGGGCCAACCTCACTACCGCTGCCACACTTGACGCCATCAATGATGCCACCTGGCCAATC
>NW_006408560.1:16587624-16589338 GCF_000296735.1 Chrysochloris asiatica
AATGATCCTTGCTGTAAAGATTTGTTCCCTCATTTGAGCTACTGTATCCATAGGTGTAGGTCAAGTTCATCAAATTGTATCAAATGACTCTTTTTTTCCTCTTCTTTCTTCTTTTAGTTGAGCTCCGATCATCCAGTCATTGAAACCAGGTCAAGTGGGTATTATCTGCAAGTGACGCTTCGTTCTCCACTCTAGTCCACTGTGGCTATGTCACTGACCCTGGGCCCAGAAGTCCCCAGTTCTTGCCACACTGCTGGCCAACTAGGTCTCCACCCGGGTTCCCAAGAGTCTATTGAATGTTGTAGGGCTTAACTAGCAGCTTCTTTGCTGTTTTTCCTTCACTTCCCCTTATCAGTGATGAATGTGGTCACCAATCAGAGCGTGTATTCCCATTGAGTCTTAGTCTTGAAAGGGGGTTTTCTCTGAGGGGACCCGACAACTTGCCTTGCTTGTTCTTGTAGTAATCAGTCGGTCTGCCTATGTTGTTTTGTATTTTTCCTGTAGGTCTCTCTTTCAAGAAGTATCTTCTGTTCTAGCTGTTCCCGGTTGGTGTGCCTGTCCTTTCAAGTGGAAATTTCACACCTCTGAAGATTCTTGATGCTGCTCAGGATCTTATGGTCTATGCTCAGATCTATGGTCTTATGTAATGCAGAGGCTCCACAGGAAGCCTCCTTCACTAGGCACGTTGTAGCACCATTTTAGGTATTCCAATCAGTTATAGGCAGAAGATGGATTTATAAGCTTTCTATAGTGACATTTTTGACTATTCCTTTCTTTCCCCCTCAATTGTTTATTTTATAATAGTATGCCATGGAAAGATAGATTCAAAAGACAGATAAGCATCTTAACACTATTTTTCCCCTTTTTCCTATTCCAACCATGTCTCAATCCCTGTATCCCAGAGCCCTGTTGTTCCAAGGTTGTACATACATCATTCTTTACCTCTGTCCCATTTAGCCCATGCAAACCTGCCTAACTGTTCTCCCATCTACTTTGTTCTTCCATTCCCTTCCCCCTTCTTCTATATTGACCCCTTCCCCAGTACCCAAACTATCCTGTGTCTATTCCCTACCCTGTGCTCCACCTTCCCCTCCCTCCCCTGGCCCCACCACCCACATCCCAGCAACCAGCAAAGAATCCCTCATCCCCTTTAGTATGGGTTCTTTTTCTTAGCCTTTTACAGCAGTGGTCCTATGCAGTATTTCTCCTTTTATGACTGACTAATTTCAATCAATATAATGTCCTCAAGGTTCATCCATGTTATGCAGTGGCTTGCAGCTTCCTTGTTATTCTTCAAGGTATTCTTCAATAATATTCCATTGTGCATATGTACCACAGTTTGTTTATCCATTCTTCAGTTGATGGACACTTTGACTGTCTCCATCTTTTTATTATTGTAAATAGTGCTGCTGTGAACATTGGTGTACATATATCTACTGATGTTATGGCTCTTATTTCTTGTGGGTAAATACCAAATAGACAAATTCCTGGATCATAAGATATTTCTATTTCCAACCTTCTGAGGAAGCACCATATTGCTTTCCAGAGAGGTTGGACAATTTTGCAGTCCCACCAGCAATGCAGGAGTGTCCCAGTTTCTCCTCATCCCTGCCAGCATTTATTGTCCTCTGCATTTTTTATCTTTGCTGTTATTGCTGGTGTGAGATGATATATCATTGTTGTTTTGATTTGCATCTCTCTAATGGCTAGTGAT
>NW_006408560.1:16589438-16592046 GCF_000296735.1 Chrysochloris asiatica
TTTAAAAAGTTCCTGTGCAGCAGATTTGCCCAATGCAATACATCGTCTGATCTCTTGACCACTGCTTCCACGAGTGTTGATAGTTGATTCAAGAAGAATGTAGTCCTTGACAACTTTAATCTTTTCTCCATTGATAAGAATGTTGTTTATTGGTCCAGTGGTGAGGATTTTTGTTTTCTTGACATGCAATCCATATCGAAGGTTGTGCTCTTTGATCTTCATAAGTAAATGTTTCAAGTCCTCTTCACTTTCAGCAAGCAAGGTTGTATCATTGGCATATCACAGTAGTTGTATCTTTTACCATACTTAGCCAGTCTATGGGCTGAGCAAATAATCTGAGAAGCTGGACTACATGAAGAACATGGCATCAGGATTTGAGGAAGACTCATTAGTAACCTGCAATATGCAGATGACACAACCTTGCTTATTGAAGGGAAGAGAACCTGAAGCACTTGCTTATGATGATCAAATACTACAGCCTTCAGTATGTATTACAATTTAATGTAAAGAAAACTAAAATCCTCACAACTGGACCAATAAATAATATCATGATAAACAGAGAAAGGTTGAAGTTGTCAAGGATTTCATTTTATTGAATCCATAATTAATGTTTATAAAGGTTGTTGTTGTTAAGTGCCATCAAGTCGGGTCCGACCCATAGCGACCCTATACAGGGTTTCCGAGGGTGTAAATCTTTACGGGAGTAGAAAGCCTCATCTTTCTCCCGCGGAGCGGCTGGTAGTTTTGAACCGCTGACCTTAAGGTTTGCAGCCCGATTCGTAACCACTACGCTACGTATTGCATTGGGCATATCTGCTGCAAATGATG
Organism: Chrysochloris asiatica; assembly: GCF_000296735.1. Taxonomy (NCBI): domain Eukaryota; kingdom Metazoa; phylum Chordata; class Mammalia; order Afrosoricida; family Chrysochloridae; genus Chrysochloris; species Chrysochloris asiatica. Next base: position 16,590,267 of record NW_006408560.1, read on the forward strand.
TCTTTAAAGTGTTTAAAAAGAGCAAAGATGACATTTTGAGAACTAAGGGGCACCTTACCCAAACTGTGATATTTTCACTTGCCTGATATGCATATGAAAATGGGCAATGAATAAGAAAGACTAAAGAAGAATTCATGTACTTGAATTGTGGTGTTAGTAAAGAGTATTGGAAGTACCATGGACTGGAGAAAACCACACAAATCTATCTTTAAAGAAGTACACCAAAATACTTCTTAGAAGCAGGAATGGTGAGACTTTGTCTCATGTACTTTAGACATGTGATTAGGAGGGACCCTTCTTCCCTGGAGAAGGATTCGTGTTTGATAAAACAGAGTGTTTTCAGAGTAGAGGAAGATCTCTTAAGTGATGGATTGCCACAGTGGTTGCAACAATGGGATCAAACAATGACGGTGAAGATGACTCAAGACCACACAGTGTTTTATTCTGTTGTACACAGGATAGCTGTAATTGGGGCCAACTCAATGCCACCTAACAGAAACAAAAATAAGCTATGAAAGTGAGGTTTAAGCCAAGTCTAACGATGCTAATATTGAGTTACATGAAGATGAAAAGTTCAAGAAACGCTGGTCATTTCATTGAGAATGTTCAATGACAAGGTTTCTAGTAGTCAGTGGTGCATAGGAGTCAATGTTGGATATAAATTCAAAAGGACCCTCTCTACTTAGGCTCTACAAGTCTGTAATACCATGAATTAGTCAACTCTTAGAAGGAATTGATCTGATGCTCTTTCTCTTCTCAGCCACTGCCAGCCACTTCACCAATCTCTAAACAACAGCAAAGAAAATTCAACAGAACCCCTCATTATGAACCATGTATGGGGATTGAATCAACAACTTCCCAGAACTTTTGAAACAAGTACTTCTCTGTCTTTTTCCTTATGTTGTTGTTGTTAAGTGCCGTCGAGCCGGTTCCGACCCATAGCGACCCTGTACAGGGTTTCCGAGGGTGTAAATCCTTACGGGAGTAGAAAGCCTCATCTTTCTCCCGCGGAGCGGCTAGTAGTTTCGAACCGCTGACCTTAAGGTTCGCAGCCCGATTCTTAACCACTACGCTACCAGAGCTCCTTCAGCTCTCATAAATATGATTAGTCAACTCTTGACCTTTTCAACAACTTTGAAATTTACTCTCTGCAGTAGAAAACTATCTTTTCTTCAGATTCCATGTGACAACTATCTGTATCTATTCAATCAACATTTCATGTACTCGCCAGTTTTCAGTTTTCCCTATAACCCCAGTTCTGTCTTGGGGCAGTTAGGATGAGGGGGAGGATGCACAGAAATAAAAATAAACCCATAATTTGTTTAGGTCACTGTCATTAGCAGCCAAATGCAATTTCCACAGACATAAATGTTGTTTGCAGCACTGCTTTAAAATAGAGAAAGAATGTAAACAATATAAATCTTCCTTTCTTCCAGCTTCTTGAGGTATTCCAGATACAATTCCAGTCCCTATAAAGGGGGATTCTTAAATTGGCTGATGTGTTTCCTAAAGGAATTTGAGCTTGGCTCCATATCAGCACATTCCCCACCCTCCACTAACTGATGGAGAACCAAACTTATAAAGCAAATATTTGTAAATTTCTGGAATTTTAAACCCATGAGATAGACAAGATTCAGTAATAATAATCTGTATATAAAACCCCAATTATATCAACAAACACTTGGAAGAAATAGAGAGAGGAAAAAAAAAACACACACACACACACCAAAAAAAATGTTCAATTCTCATTTAACATGGGAAAGTTGTTGTTGTTAAGTGC
>NW_006408560.1:16592146-16603039 GCF_000296735.1 Chrysochloris asiatica
AGTCGGTTCCGACCCATAGCGACCCTGTACAGGGTTTCCGAGGGTGTAAATCTTTACGGGAGTAGAAAGCCTCATCTTTCTCCCATGGAGCTGTTGGTAGTTTTGAACCGCTGACCTTAAGGTTCACAGCCCGATTCGTAACCACTACACTACCAGAGCTCCTTAACATGGGAAAGTAAGTAGATATAATTCTATTTATACCTCTAAAGCAAACTCACTGCAATCAAGTTGATTCTGACTCATATTAACACTATGAGACAGAGTAGAACGGTCCCATAGGTTTTCCAAGGCTGCAAATAGTTTGGATGAAGACTGCCACATCTTTGTTCAGGGGTGTGAATTGAAACACTGGTCTTTTAGTTAGCAGCTTTGTGCATTAACCAGTGTGCGACCAGGACTCCCTGTTCTATTTATAACACTGATGATACACTGCACTCAAGCTCATTCGTTTTAATTTAAAGGAAATCACTAATGAAATTGATAACAAGGTATTTACCTCCAAAATAATTAAGAGATATAGAAGGCAAATAAAATAGAGTCCACACTAGTGGTTTAAAGACTTTTTACACAAAGCAAGTTAAACAATTTTAAGCAGGGAATTCTATCATATGTATATTTAGTAATTTGTAAATCTTAAATAGCAAATTGTGCCTTTAAAATAATACAACAACTAATAAAATCTCTAGAAAGATGAGATAAAAAGGAAATATTTTATTATCTTGTAGATAATGATGGCTTTCTACACTAATAGGTAGTACTTTGGGTGCAATAAGTTTTTAGAGTTCTTAGATGGTTAATGATATGTGTCATAATAGATAGGCTATGATTCTCAGCGGTCTGACAGATACTATGTAATCATCTTCTATTTTGTGATCTAATTTGAATAGCCACTTAGTTGGAGGATAGTTCCTGCCTCTAGTATATAACTGGATGAGCTGGCATCAATGCCTCTCTTCCTGACACTCTTCCCCTGTCTGACCTCTTGGTACTTAAGCCTGCAGAAGCCACTGGCTTGCTGCCTGATCTGCAGATTTTGGACTTGTAAACCCAAACCCCATGAGCCAGCAGAGGCCTCCAGACTGCTACTTGATCTGCAGATTTTGGGTTCATAAGTCTTTGAAACCATATGAGCCAGTAGAGATCTTTAGCCATTTACTTGACTCAATCATTTGTGACTTTCCAGGACTCAGAATTTGTTGGTGTTGTTAGGTGCCATTGATTCACTTTCAACTCATATCAACCTTATGCATAATAGAATGTAACACTGCCTAGTCCTGCTCCATCCTCACAATTGTTGTTACCCTGGAACTCATTGCTGTTTGTGCCAATCCATCTCATTGGAGGGTCTTTCCTTTCTTCTCTGAGCCTCCACTTTACCACCACCACTTATTTATCAGTTTGTTGTACTGTGGTTGTTTGTGTGTTGCTGCGATTCTGAATGCTATGTCACTGGTATTTTTAATACCAGCAGGATCACTCACGGCAGATAAGTTTCAGCTGAGTTTCCAGATGAAAACAGACTAGGAAGAAGGAGAGACAGACTACTTCAGAATAAAACCTTATGAATAGCAGTGGAGCACTGTTGGATAACACCAGAATATTGAACATTGAAACATGATGAAGTGCATCAGAATATTGTCAGGTATAGTGCCAAAAGATGAGCCCTTCAGGTCGGAAGGCACTCAAAATACAACTGGGGAAGAGCTGGCTCCTCAAAATAGAGTTGACAATGATAATGTGAATGGAATAAAAACCTTTGGGACCTCCATTGGCTGATGGGGCACAACTAAAAATGAAGAGAAATAGCTGTAAGCATCTATTAATAATCAGAACAAGGGATGTATTAGTATGAATTTAGGATAGTTGAAAATTGTAAAACATGAAATGGAACATATAAGCATCAATATCCTAGGTGTTAATAAGCTGAAATGGACTTGCATTGGTAATTTTGAATCTGACAATCACATTCTTTACTATGCTGGGAATGACAACTTGAAGAGGAATGGCTTTGCATTCATCATAGAAAAGAATATATAAAGATCTGTCTTGAAGTACAACACTGTCAGTGATAGGATAATATCCATACAGCTACAAGGAAGACCAGCGACTACCACTATTATTCAAATATGCACACCATCCACTTAAGCCAGTGATGATGAAATTGAAGAATTCTACTAACTTATTCAGAGTGAAACTGACCTAATATGCAATCAAGATGTATTAATAATTAGTGCTGATTGGAATACAAAGGTTGACACTAAAGAGGAAGGATCACTATTTGGAAAATAAGACCTTGGTGATAGAAACAACACTGGAGATTGCATGACAGAATTTTGCAAATGCCTTTTTTAAACAACAAAAATGATGACTATATACATGAATGTCACCAGATGGAATACACAGTAATCAAATTGACTACATTTGTGGAAAGAAATGGTAGAAACACTCCACATCATCAGCCAAAACAAGGCCAATGGCAGACTGTGGAAAAGACCATCAATTGCTCATATGCAAATTCAGACTGAAGCTGAAGAAAATTAAAACAAGTCCACAAAAGCCGAAATAGGGCTTTGAAAATATACCACCTGAATTTGGAGATCATCTAAAGAACAGATTTGATACATTAAACACAAAAGACAGAAGACCAGAAGAGTTGTGGTATGACATCAAGAACACTATACAGGAAGAAAGCAAAAGGTCATTAAGAAGACAAGAGAGAAGGAAAAGACTAAAATGGATGTTAGAAGAGACTTTGAAACATCCTCTCCAGTGTGGAGATGCTAAATCAAATAAAAGAAATGAGGAGGTAAAAGAGCTGAACAGAAAATTTCAAAGAGCAGCTCATGAAGACAAAGTTAAATATTATAGCAAAATGAATAAAGCTCTGGAGTTAGATAACCCAAAGGGAAGAAACACACTGTTATTTCTCAAGCTGAAGGAACTGAAAAAATAATTCAAGGCTCAACTTGGAATACTGAAGGATTCTATGTGCCAAATATTGAATGATGCAGAAAGCATCAAAAGAAGATGGAAGGAATACACAGAGTTAATGTATCAAAAAAGAAATGGTCAATGTTCAACCATTTCAAGAGGTCTCATATGATCAAGAACCAATGATCCTAAGTGTTCAAGAGTAAAGATGTAGGTTTGAGTGTGCTTGCACCAAGCCATGGTATTTTCAATAGCTTCATATGTATGTGGATGTTGGACAGTGAATAAAGAGGACCATAGAAGAATTGATGCAGTATTGGAAGGGAATATTAAAAGTACCATGGACTGCTAAAGGAACAAGTCAATCTGTGTTGGAAGAAGTACTGCCAGAATGCTCTTCATATTTTGGACATATTATCAGGAGGGACCAGTTACTGGAGAAGGATATCATATTTAGTAATGTGGAGGGTCAAAAAGAAAAAGAGGAGACCCCCCCAACTAGGTGGATTGGCACAGTGACAGCAGCAATAAACTCAAATGTAGCAACGATTGTGAGGTTGGCGCAGGACCGGGCAGTGTTTCATTCTGTTGTGCATTTGGTCGCTATGACGCAGTGCCAACTCGGTGGCACCTCACTACAACAACTACCAGTTTACCAAGCATAATGTCCTTCTCCAGGAACTGATCTGTCCTGACAATATGTCCTAAGTCTGTAAGATGAACTCTCACCATCTTTGCTTCTAAGGAGCATTCTAGCTGTATTTGTTGCAACACAGATTTGTCTATTTTTCTGGCAGTCCATGGTACTTTCAATAGTCTTCTCCAACACCATAACTCAAATGTATAAATTTTTCTACGGTCTTCCTTATTCATTGTTCAATGTTCACATGCATATGAAGCTACAAAAAATATCATGGGTTGGTTCAAGCGTACTTTCATGCTCAAACTGATATCTTTGCTCTTGAATGCTTTAAAGAGGTGTACCAGAATGGTACGAGTCACTTCCTCACAATTGTGAGAATCATTCCCTTGAAGTAAATTTCTCTATATTTATTTATATTTTTTTTCCTAGTTTTACTCATCTAGGCCAGACAAAGACAGAGCTTTGTCAGAAGATTATAGTAATGACAGTGTCTGCATTTCTTATGGTCTTATTCAATATATTGGATTTCTTTTCTGATTTAACTGGATCATCTGTTTTATTTCAAAATATGCTGATGAAGAGCTTGCACCAGGTGTTGGAGAAGGTTGGCTCTGCCTTTTACTTCTTTATTTGCATGATATACACTATTGTCAATCTATGGATGCTGGGAAGAACTGTTTTGAAACAACTCAACCACTCTAGGTTCAGCATTGTCCATGCTCATTAGGCAACAGGCAGCTGAAATTGATCTAGTGAGGACGAGTGCCTCCCAGTCTTCTCTTGTGTTGTTCACATGTGCATAATTGTCTGACCAACAAGCCAGGTCAGACTGTCAGGAAAAATCAGGAAAGGTTTCTTTCATTCTTGGCTATAGATAAAAATATCAATAGACATTCATCTATGTTTTTCTTGTACAACAATGGATCATCACACACTAACCCACTTTGTGACTACTTTTGTGTCAGACACAAAAAAGAACTGACTTTTACGTGATTTTTAATTGCATGGACAAACATGCCCTGAAGGACTATACAAGAATACTTAGAGTATTTACATTGGATATGTAGTTACAACTATCTTTAATTTTTCTGTATAGTTTGTGTGTGTGGGGTGTTCCAAATTGTATTTAATCAGCATGATTTTTTTTTTTATCAGGAAAATAATTAACCATTTAAAATTTATATTTACTTTGATGCCACCAAGCTTACAAGCCTGCAAAGGGAACAGACAAAAGGAAAGGGCTCTTTTATGAGAGGATGGATGGGCGGGGCTAGAGGTCGGGCCTGAGAGGAATTAGAGTCACAGTGCTGTTTCAGACATGGTCTCAGTGTGGACTCCAATTTGGTTCCCAACCACGCAGATCCTGATATTCAAATTCAGCCTCCTTCTTGGTGAGTAGGGGAATGGGGGGACGCTCCTAATATGTCTGGCAGGAGGTGGCATCAGGTGTGACAGAGACTTGTAGACAGCTATGATATCAACATCCTGATACCTCAGGCGTCTTTGAGGATTGAGAGTTGGGGAGAAAAGGGAACAGGGCTTTCCTAGAAGACCTTCAAATTTTTTTGCCGAGTATAGGACAATCACCGCTACACTTCTATTTTGAAATGCAGTTTTTTCTCTGCTTGATGGCTGCTGCAGCTGCAAGGCAGTCTGACAGATCTGTATCACACTCTTCAATTTCCTGTTGCTTTGCCAGAGATAATCTCAGGTTTTTCTCTCCATCCTCTGTTACCCCCCACTCAACCTTCTTCCTTTCACTATTGCCAGGCTAAGGAGTGGCATGTGTGCTGAGAGAGGGGCCAGGACCAGTAGCATCAAAAGTAGCTCATGGTGTCACCCCACCACGGGCCTCCTCCGGTACTCGACCATACAGTCTTTAGTCGTATTCATTATCAATTTTACTCATTGAATCATATGTAATAAATATAGTTGTAAATTGCTTAAATGTATTATTATTTAGGGTATATGAATCCTAACAACAAAATTCTTTTTGTAAAATCTTTCTACATTGAATCACACTATTAGTTAAAACATTATTAATGCTCAGAACTGAGTGGAAACCTTTTTGATTTTTCTCCTTTTCCATTAAATCCTACTTCATTTTCAAAAGAAGCTTTCAATAGATGTTCGCAAATATTACTTACTACAATAGCAGCTAAAACACCAGAAAGTTTGGCTTGTAAGAGGGAATCACTTCTTTAAAGTGTTGGCAGTGTTCACCGCTGTGTCAGAGTAGTGGCAGGGAAATCGTGGGAAAGCATATTCCCTGTGTTACCATCACCCTATTCTTACAAGTCATTAAGAGAAATGTTCGCACTTTTGTTGTTAAAAGGATCCTGTTGGTACTGTAAGATAAATACTGGACTGCTAATCACAAAGTCAGTCATTCAAATCCACCACACACTCCTCAGGGGAAAGATGATGCCTTAAAGATTTGCATCCTTGAGAACCCTATAGCAGATCACTATGAGTCTGTATGGGCTTGTTAATAAATGAACAAAAGTAAGCATTGAAAGACAGTCACTTCACAGATAGTCAAACAAATGTAAGCTAGGAAAACTGGGTAAAGTGTTTTGCCTATCAAATTAATGCTTTTCTTCTGTTTTAAATGAGATTACTCAGTGTTGTCCATGGGCTAGTGCAACAGGCACACTCATGCATTATAGGTAGTTTTTAAAACGAGTAAAAAGCTTCTTGGTAGTCCATTTGATGTGTCAAAACATTAAAAATATTTAGACCCTTCATACTTCTGGGATCCAACCCTGAGGAAAGCCTTTATCATGCAGAAGAAACTTTTGCACAAAGATGCTCATTTCAATTGTGTTACGTTGTTGGTAAGTGCCGTCGAGTCGATTCTGACTCTAGTGACCTTTAATAGAGTTTCCGAGGAATGGCTGGTGTGTTTGAACTGTGGACCAGTGTTGATCCTACAGCACCAAATATGGGCAAGTTACAACCTTATGGGTGGTGACAATGACTACTCTAGGTTGTCTGGTGACTGAAAAGTTTTCTTGAGCTGAAGATATAAAAAGGACTTACTTAGAAAGATAACAGAATAAACATGTTTTGGATATCTACCACATACAAGATCAATACTAGAAATGTTATATACAGTAATGTTTCATCTTTGCACACTGTATGTTATGTGTGGAGTTGGGAAGGATAGTGAGGTGGGAATGAGTAGACAATGGAAGACCCCATCGAGAACTGGGGTACTGCAACCTATGTTTCAAACCTCATTTTATAAATCCTGCTAAACCATGACACCCTCTTGGTCTGTAAGTAAGAAAATCAAGCCTCAGATAGGCCATTTAGCTTACATGGGTTGGCAGTGCTAGTAAATATCACAACCATGATTCAAATGGCTCCAAGCCCCACTCTGCAGACAGATAGACACTCAACCTACATCTTTCTTGAGCTCGCATTGCTCATCCTTCCCTACCCCCACCACACACAGACCTTGATCCCTACACAGACGTTGATTCTCTGTGATTTGAAAGAGATTACTGTTCTCTCCCATCTTCTGTCACTTCTTTCCTGTTCCAGCCTCTAGGAAAATTATTTTACTTACTCTTCTCAGTATGGAAGCAGCTGCTTCCTTTATCTTGCCTGTCTTATTTTAGAAAACAATACTATAATTCCATGGTGTGGGTGGCTGAATCTTTGAGATCAGCGATAGAGTTCTCGAGGGCTGCTGGTTTATTTGCAGATGCTGGTTCCATCTAGGCTGTCTCCTCAGTGCTCCCAGAGCACATTCATGTTCTACACTATAGCATTTGTTGTCATCCGCAGAGTCACTTAAATAGCAGGGGGAGGGGTGGCATTATGCCACCTTCTGTCTCCATCAGTTCTCTTATCTGTGTGCCACTGGTTGCTCAACAACCACTGAGGGCCGGAAGTCCCTCAGAAGGAAGATATAGCTATACCTGCCACTGTAAAATTGACATCAGCCTTAACTCTAATCCTTGGGATGATTTTAAGCAGCTATACCTGGATCTTCATGGAGTCTCACATGATGGGGAGGGAAAGAAGTGAGCTGGGTACCAGTGGACCTACTCACAATGCCCTTTCTAATTATTAAATACTGATGAAATGAAAACGATTTCTTGTAATCTTGTCTTGAATTAAAGCAGATTCAAGCAACTCTGGGCTCATGATGAACTCATTCAGAAATGAAGTTAAATTAGTGAGCTGTTATCTTTTTTCCCCAAAAAACTTTACTTTCCTCTTTAAAAAAAAAAAAAACCAAAAAAACTTATTTTATTTCTAATTGTGGTAAACTACATATAAAATAAAACTTTCCATTTTAACCAGTTTAAATCCTTAGACAAGCTATCATAATTCAGTGATATTAATTATATTCACAATGTTATACAACCATCACCACCGTTTATTTCCAAAAGTTTTTATCATCTCAAACAGACACTCTGTGCCTATTAAGCATTATTGTTATTAAGTGCCATGCACTTGGTTCCAACTCATAGCGACCCTAATTTAACAACAAGTAAGGTTTCCAAGGAGTGGCTGACAAGTTTGAACTGCCAACCTTGTGGTTCAAACCCACCTTTTGATCCAGTGTTTTATCCCACAGAACCATTGTTGTTATTGTTGTTGTTATGTGATATCGAATCGGTTTCGACACATAGTGACCCTGTATAGGGTTTCCGAGGAGCAGCCCGTGAGCTTGAATTACCGACCTTGCAGTTCAAATGGCTTTGCTGTCCAGCACATCAACCCACAGCACCACACTAGGAACATTAGCTCCCCACAATCCCTCCTTTCAACTCATGGTAACCACTAAGGTACTTCTTGTGTCTGTGCATTTACCTATTCTAGAAATTCCATATAAGTGGGATCATAAAATATTTGTCCTTTTGTGTTAGGCTGTTTCACTTTTGTGATAGATTTACTTCATTTGCATATTGTTTTAATTGTTTATCCAGGTGGTAGCTTGTACCAGGGCTTAATTTCTCTTTGTTTTTATTGTTGCTAAGTGTCATTGAGTTGGTTTGGACTCATAGTGACTTTTTTTAGGGTTTCAGAGGAATGGCTTGTGGTTTTGAATTGCCAGTATTGTGGTTCAAACCAAACTTGTGGTCTAGTACATTATCCTGCAGCACCACACCAGGACCCCCTCATTCCTCTGAGTAATTACTATAGAATGTCTATACCACATTCTGTTTATCCATTCATCAATTAATAGACATTTGGATTGTTTACACCATCTTTTTGCGATTGTAAATAATGCTGCAATGCACATAGTATACAAACATTTATTTATATTTCTGCTTTAATTATTTTGGGCATTGTCTCAGTTACCTAATGCTGCTAAAACAGGAATACTACACATGGATGAAGTTTCAAAACAGAAATTCATTCTCTCACTGTTTAGGAGGTGTAATGGTTAGGGTTTTGTGTTAACTTGTTGGGCCAGTATTCTCAGTTGTTTGGTAGTTAAAATATGGTAATCCCCTATGATATGATCTAACATTATGTAATCACCGAATGGTTTGAAATCAGGAAAGCTGTGTTTCAGGACTGTATTCTTTTGCCATATTTAGTCGTCTATATGCTGAGCAAATAATCCAAGAAGTTATTGAAGAACATGGCATCAGGATTAGAAGAAGACTCATTCATTAACAACTTGCAATATGCAGATGATACATTCTTGCTTGCTGCAAGTGAAGAGGACTTAAAACACTTACTTATGAAGATCAAAGACCACAGCCTTCACTATGGGTTATACTTCACTGTAAAGAAAACAAACATCTTCACCACTGGATCAATACATAACATCATGATAAATGGAGAAAAGACTTCATTTTGCTTAATTCACTTTCAACATTTATAGAAGCAGCAGTCAAGAAATCAAACAATATGCAAATTGTTTGATTTTGCATTAGGCAAATCTGCTGCACAACATCTCTTTAAAGTGTTCAAGAGCAAAGGTGTCAGTTTGAGGACTCAGTTGTGCCTGACTCAAGCCATGGCATTTTCAATAGCCTCATATGCGTGTGTAAGTTGGACAATGAATAAGGAAGACCATAGAAGAATTGATGCATTTGTGTTATGGTATTGGAGAAGAGTATTAAAAGTGCCATGGGCTGCCAAAAGAACAAACAAATCTGTATTTACAGAAGTACAGCCAGATGCTCCTTAGAAGCCAGAATGGTGAGACTTCAACTGTCATATTTCAGATATATTATCAGGAGAGATAATTCCCTGGAGATGGACATCATGCTTGGGAAAGCAGAGGGTCAATGAAAACAAGGAAGACCACCAATGAGATGCATGGGCACAGTGGCAGGACCAATGGGCTCAACAATTGTGAGGGTGTCACATGATGGGCAGTGTTTCATTCTGTTGTGCATAGGGTCACTATGAGTGGGTAATGACTTGATGACACCTAACAACAACGTATTAGGCGGCTTAGTACTCTTACAGCCTCTATTCATTGTTCAATTCCAAAACTACTTCCACATTTTAGGTATTTGTTAAAGCCACATCTCACTCTTCAGATACCAAATTCTTAGTTATCTAGTGGTGCTATAGCAGAAATATCATAAATGAATGGCTTTGTTGTTATTGTTAAGTGCTGTAGAGTCAATTCTGACCCATAGTGACTTTGTATAGGGTTTCCAAGGAGCTTTTTATCCTCTCACAGTTTAAGAGGCTAGAATTCTAAATTCAGTGTGTTGGTTCTACAAAAAGAAGGTTTTTTTTCTCTCTCTGTTCATTTGCAGTTTAAGAGGAAGGTTCTTGTCACTTTCAGCACCTGTGGGCCAAGCATTCTTTGGAGATGTCTATGAGATATCTATGTGTCTTGGAATTAATCTTCCCTGAGATCTCGGAATTTCTCATCACAGCGACCCTGTGATGTATGCAATTCTTGACTCTTCTTACTTGTAATAATTCCCTCCCTTTTTGCTCACTTATCTCTCCTTATATGTCTTGTAAATAAAAGGGATTGAAGGTCACATTCCAGGGAAACTTTTCTTTTATAGCATTAGGGATGTGATGGAATAAAGAGTGTCATATCCCATCATTAATCTTAATGGACTTAGATCACATCCTGGGGGAATCATTGCATAATCACATCATTTCATAACTACCCAATTATTGAGAATCATATTTCACCCAAGATGACACATGTTTTTTGGGGAACACAATTCAATCTATAACAGGCACAAAATTCCAGTGTGTAATTGTTGAGTCATGTGGTAATTCTGTGTTTAGTATAATGAGGAAACACCACAGTGTTTTTCAGAAGAGTACCATTTTACATTCTAATCAGCAAAGAATGAGGGTACCAATAC
>NW_006408560.1:16606042-16611990 GCF_000296735.1 Chrysochloris asiatica
TTAACTGTGTGGGAACCTGCACACAGATCAAGAGGCACTAATTTGAATAGAACAAGGGGATACTGTGTGATTTAAATCAAGAAAAATGTGTGCCAGTGTTGTATCCTTTCACCATACTTATTCAATCTGTATGCTGAGCAAATAATCCAAGAGACTGGAATATATGAAGAAGAACATGACATCAGGATTGGAGGAAGACTCATTAACAACATACAGATGATACAACTTTTCATAGTAAATGTGAAGAAAACTTAAATACTTATTGATGAAGATTGAAGATGACAGTCTTTGATTTCAATGTAAAGAAAACAAAGATGCTTATAATTGGACCAATAAATAGCATCATGATAAACAGAAAAGATTTAAGTTGTCAATCACTTCATTTTGCTTGGATCCACAATCAGCACTCATGGAAATAATAGTCAAGAATTCAAACGACATATTTAATTAAGTAAATCTGCCACAAAATACCTCTTTAAAGTGTTAAAGAGAAAAGATGTCAGTTTGAGGACTAAGGTGCACCTGATTCAAACCACAGTATTTTCAATAGCCTCATATGCACGTGAAAGTTGGATAATAAATAAGGAAAACTGTAGAATTGATGCATATGAATAATGTTGACAAAGAATGCTAAAATACCATGCGCTGCTAGAAGAACAAACAAATGTGTCTTCAAAGAAGTACAATCAGAATACTCCTTAGTAGTGAGGATGGTAAGATGTCATCTCATGCATAGATCTCATAAAAGATTAAAAACAAGACACACAGAGATTTCTAAAGAATGCTGAAAGGAAACCAGGACCTTTCTTCAGAGCCAGTGCTCTGAATTCAGACTTCTAACTTCCTAAACTGTGAGAGAGTAAGTTTCCTCTTGTGGTATTTCTGCTATAGCAGCCCTAGATAACTAAGACAAGGATCTTGTTATTTTTCGCTTTCTCTCTACTTTACCAAACATAATGTTCTTTTTACTCTGAATACATGTCCCAAGTACATGAGAAAAATTCTCACCATTCTCACTTCTAAGAAGCATTCTTACTGTACTTCTTCCCAGACAGATTTGTCCATTCCGCAGTCAATTCATGGTATATTCAATATTCTTCAACAACACCATAATTCAAAATGCATCAAACATTAGTCTCTGGAAAGCCCTCATTCCTACCTTGTCGTGACCTCTGCATACTTGCTTTCTCTTTCATTATTTAGTTCCCTGTTTACATCCCAAATATCCTCTTGCAGGATTAAACTGATCCCTTGTCTAAGTGTTATATAAAAATCTCTGAATCATCTCTACTGGCATGCAAGTATATGTATGCTAGTGTCTGGAATATTTAAAAAATTCCCACCAGCTATTCCATGGATGAAAGATGAGGTTCTTTGCTCCTGTAAAGATTTACAAGCCTCAGAAACACTATACAGGGTCTTTATGAGTTGGAACCACCTCCATGGCATGTAACAATAATAACAAAAGTCTATTTTAGCTATAGAAAAAAGATGAAAGAACATAATTAAAAGATGTATACCCTTTATTTTCCTATGATGATTTCTGCATCATTCAGTATTTTGCCTATGTTGTTGTTGTTGTTAAGTGCCTTCGAGTCGGAGCCGACCCATAGCGACCCTGTACAGGGTTTCCGAGGGTGTAAATCCTTACGGGAGTAGAAAGCCTCATCTTTCTCCCGCGGAGCGGCTGGTAGTTTCGAACCGCTGACCTTAAGGTTCGCAGCCCGATTCGTAACCACTACGCTACCAGAGCTCCTATAGAATCTTTTAATATTGCACCCCTAGTCTTGAGGTTTTCCTCAGTTCTTTCAGCTTGAGAAATGTTGAGCATGTTCTTTTCTTTTAGTTTTCTAACTCCAGGTCTTTGCATATTTCATTATAATACTTGCCTTTGTCTTTTTGAAGTGCTCTTTGAAATTTCCTGTTCAAGCCACCACAGTATGACAAATTGACAGATGGATGGTGGTTGTTGAGCTATAGAACTTCTTTGTAGGTAGCTAATATTGATCCCTTCTCAGATCTATGACAAATATTTAATCCTGCTCTGTGGGTTATCTTTTCACTTTCTTGACTGTTATTTTTAATGCACAAACTTTAAAAAAAGTCTTGATAGCAACAGTATTTTGATGAAGTCAAATTTGTTAATTTATTCTGTTTTTGTGAATGCTTTTAGTATATCTAACTGTCCATTGGGAGCACAGGGAGTCTAAAGGATAAATAATGGACTTGGAACCACAGTGTCAGCAGCTCCATGGAATAAAAATGAAGTTTTCTGTTCCTTCAAAGATTTAAAGTTTCATAAACCCTATGCAGGATCGCTATGAATCAGAATCGACTCAACAGCATTTAACAAGTGTCCATTATCAAATATAAGGCCCTAAAGAGTCAACCCTATATATTTCCCTAAGAGTTTTATTGCTTTAGTTCCTATATTCAGGTCAATGATAGATTTTCTGTTAATTTTTGTTAAATAGGGGTCCAACTTCATCTTTTTGCATGACAAATTTCAGTTGTCTTGGGGCCAGCTATTGAAAATACTATTCTTTCACCATTGACTGCATTTGCACCTTACTACGTGGAGCTCTTGACCCAATTATTGTCATTGTTGCTATATGCGGTCTAGACAGTTCCAACTCATAGTGGCCCAATATGAAACATTGTCCAGTCATAAGCCATCTTCACAACCATTGTTATGTTTGAGTCCATTATTGCAGCCATTCTGTGTCAATCTATTTCACTGAGGATTGTCATAGATTAAATCGTGTCCCCACAAAATATGTATCACTATATTTAGTATGATGTGATCTGTTGTGATTAACCAAGAATATTTTTTTTTGTTATTACTGTTAAGTGCTATCGAGTTGGTTCCGACCCATAGCGACCCTGTATAAGGGTTTCCAAGGAGCAGCTGGTGACCTTGAACCACCAACCTTGCAGTTCAAACAATTTTGCAGTCTGATGCATTAGCCCACAGTGCCACACCAGGATTTGTGGTGGGCTTAAGCCCATCACAACCCTGATCCAATGTAAGGGAGTTTCCCAGGGATGTAGCCTGTAACATATTTTATCTTACATTAGATTAAAGGAAAGAGAAGTGAGCAAAAAGGGACCTCCTACCATCAAGAAAGAAGAGCCGAGAGTGGAGTGCACAGTGAAGTTCATTGTTGTTGTTGTTAAGTGCCGTCGAGTCAGTTCTGAGTCACAGTGACCTCATATAAGGTTTCTGAGGAGCAGCTGGTGGGTTTGAATTACCGACCTTGTGGTTTGCAGTCTAGTGCTGATGACTGTTGTTAACATACATGGAGTTCTCCGGGGAATATTGGGCCTACAGATGTTGAAAGAAGACAAGAACCTTTCCCGAGAGTCAGCACTCCGAATTCTGACTTCATCTTCCTAAACCATTTGTTGAGAGAATAAATTTCTGTTTTCTAAAGCCATTTACTTGTGGGATTTCAGTGATAGCAACATTAAATAACTAAGACAGATGTCTAGACACAGAACGTTTGAGAAGCACTCTAAGAACTGTGATTTTTAGGTGTTGTTCTCAGCCTTCTTTTCTTGTGATTACAAAGACCCCTTAGGTATGCTTTCTTTTCATTGGCCTTCAGCAGTCCAGTCCACCTGACAGGGTCTCTAGGGCAGTAGCAAACAAACAGTGGTAAGAGGTGTAGGAGTCTCTGCTCCTGCAACCCATATAGTATCAACTGTGTGCACTGAAGTACACACTCCCCTATTTCTATGATAGGGAAACTCCAAGTTCCATGGATTTAATCTTGCCTGACTGTGTAGTTCCTACAGTTCTCTAAGCTGGCAAGTCTTGCAGGCTATGCGAGGTCCAATCACAAACAGATCAGCACTCCAACCAGTGGAAATTCAAGGAACTCTGAAGGTCAACCTGTCTACATGATCCTGTAACTCGTGCCCCTGTAACTAGTCCACCAGCTCCCATCTGGCCCAGTTAGCAATCATTTGACTGTTTTGTCTGATATGATACAGATTCTAGACAGTTGGCCTTGCATCTATTATTGTTTTTCCATGAAGGGGTAACTGAATAAGATGTTAGAGACTTTTGATAGAACCGCTGGGAAAGATGCAGAGGTTAAGGGTGGGATTAAACTTTTTTTTAAAAAAATAACTTAATATTTAATAAAGTCACATGGTTCAAATTAATTGAAATGATAAACTGAAAAAAAATTTCTTCTCTTTCTTTTAGCAATCATTTTATATCAGCACATAAAGAGCTGCCTCAATCTTTTGCCTCATCATGTAAAATTGCACAGGATGGATTTGCCATAATTCATGTTATTGATCTCTATTGTCTCCAACTGATGGACACTTCAATAGTTTCTACTTTTTTTGGAGGGCTGTTAATAATTTGTATATGCATTGCAAATATATTTTTTTTAATTTGTAATTTGTCTACTGATTGGGTATGGTCATTTTGCCATGCAGAGAATTTTTTATCATTATGTGGTTACATCTATTACTTTTTCTGGTTTCAGATATTTAAAAATTTTTGTTTTTGACATATTTACATCTTTTCTACTTTTGATTGTGGTGGTGGTGGTGGTTGTGTGTCGTCAAGTCAGTTCTGAATCATAGTGAATTTTCATAGTGTTTACAAGACTGTGGATGTTTAGTGGAGCAGAAAGCTTCATCGTGCTCCTGTGGAGCAGTTGGCAGATTTGAACTGATGACCTGGCAGTTAGTAAAACAACCTGCAACCCATTATATCACCAGCTCTTCCTTACTCTTTGTTATGTTGTTGTTAAGTGTCATCGAGTCATCTTTTTATCATGGAACAGCTGGAGGGGTCAGACCTCAGACACAGTCCTGTGCTTATTCTATGGAGTCACCGGGCTCCCCAAAGGACTCTTGGTTATAGTATTGCTTTAATAACTATAGTTTATGATACATTTTGTCTTAAATGCTAGTCCCCTTGATTATGCTTATTTTGAAGAATGTTTTGCAAGTTCTTGATTTGTTTTTCTGTAGATATAATAGGATTTTCTTGTTGTTTTGAAGTGACTTGGAGTTGGTTCTGACTCAGAGACCTGTATAGGGTTTCCAAGGTTTTTAAAGCTATGCAGGAGCAGAAAGCTTCATCTTTTGTCCACAGAGCAACTGGTGGGCTTTTCATGTAAGGAATTTAAAACTATTTCAGTCTCTAGAGCATACTTGGATGCCAGTGGAGATGATTCAGAGGTTTTATCTAACAAAACACTTAGACGAGCGGTCAGTTTCATCCTGCAAGAGGATATTTGTTATATAAACAGGGAACTAAACAATGAAAGTGAAAGAGGAAAGCACGTATGCAGTGTTCAAGAAAAGACAGGAATGAGGGCTTTCCAGACACTAATGCTTGATGCTTATGAATTATGGTGTTATTGAAGAATATTAAATATAACAGGGATTGACCAAAGAATAGACAAATCTGTCTGGGGAGAAATGGTGAGACTTTGGGCCAGTTCCAGGAAAAAGATATTACGTTTGTAAAGGAGAGGGTAAGTAAAAAAAAAAGAGGAAGATCCTTTTGTTCTATAACAGAATTACCACAAGAGGACTTATTCTCTCACAGTTTAGGAGTAAGAAGTCTTAAGTCAGAGTACTGTCTCTGGAGAAAGGTCCTTGTTTCCTTTCAGTATCTGTAGGTCCAGAATTCCTTGAAAATTCCCATGTGTCTTGGCATCAATTTTTCACTGGATCTAGGAGCTTCACAGTACAGGAACTCCAGGATCAAAGGATGCACTCCATTCTTGGCTCTTCTTCCTGGTGGTAGCAGGGCCTTCTTTTTCTGCTCACTCCTCTCTTCTTTTGTCCCTTTTAAGACAAAAATTGTTTCAAGCCACGCCCCTGAGAAACTCCCTTACATCAGATCAAGGATATGATGGGACTAAGGATATCATTGTGTGGATTGTGTGGATCATGACAAGCTATGGACAACATTG
>NW_006408560.1:16612090-16614543 GCF_000296735.1 Chrysochloris asiatica
AGTATAATGAGGAAACACCACAGTGTTTTTCAGAAGAGTACCATTTTACATTCTAATCAGCAAAGAATGAGGGTACCAATACCTCTACATCTTTATCAGCACTTACTTTTTCTGAACTTTTAATTAAATTAAACAATTTCTATCAATCCTTGTTATAGTTGCTGTTGTTGTTATGTGCCATAGAGTCAGTGCTGACTCATAGCGACCTTACATACAGCAGACAGAAACACTGCCTGATCCTGGGCCAACCTCACTACTATTGCCACACTTAAGTCCATCGATGCTGCCATTTGGCCAATCCATCTTGTTGGGGGTCTTCCTCTTTTTCTCTTTCCCTCCACCTTAACAAATATGATATCCTTTTCCAGTGACTGGTCCCTTCTGACAATATGTCTGAAGTATGAGAGACGAAGTTTGGCCATCCTGGCCTCCAAGGAGAACTCTGGCTGCACTTCTTCCAACACGGATCTGTTGGTTCTTTGGCAGCCCATGCCACTTTCAATATTGTACTCCAACACTATGACTCAAATGTGTCAATTCTTCTACAGTCTTCCTTATTTACTGTCCAGCTTTCACATGCATATGAGGTTATTGAAAATACCATGGCTTGGGTAAGGCCCACCTTAGTCCTCAAGCTGACATCTTTGCTCTTCAACACTTTAAAAAAGGTTTTGTGCAGCAGATTTTCCTAATGCAATACATTGTTTGATTTCTTGACTGCTGCTTCCATGAGTGTTGATAGTTGATCCAAGAAGAAAGAAGTCCTTGACAACTTCAATCTTTTCTCTGTTGATAAAAATGTTGTTTACAGGTCCAGTGGTGAGGATTTTTGTTTTCTTTACATTGAAATGTAATCTATACTGAAGACTGTGCTCTTTGATCTTCATCAGTAAATGTTTTCAGTCCTCTTCACTTTCAGCAAGCAAGGTTGTATCATCTGCATATCACAGGTTGCTAATGAGTCTTCTTCCAATCCTGATGCCACACTTTTCTTCATATAAACCAGCTTCTCGGATGATTTGCTCAGCATACATAATTCTGTGTTTAGTATAATGAGGAAACACCACAGTGTTTTTCAGAAGAGTACCATTTTACATTCTAATCAGCAAAGAATGAGGGTACCAATACCTCTACATCTTTACATACTTATTAACAGGTTGAATAAGTATGGGGAAAGAATACAGCCTTGTTGCACACCTTTCTTAATGTTGAACCATTCAGTGTTCCCATGTTCTGTTCGAACAACTACCTCTTGGTCCATGTACAGATTCCTCATGAGCACAATTAAGTGTGCAGGAATATTCATACTTCACAATGTTGTCCATAGCTTGTCATGATCCTCACAATTGAAAGCCTTTGCGTAGTCAATAAAGCACAGGTAAACATCTTTCTGATATTCTCTGCTTTCAGCCAAGATCCACCGGACATCAGCAATGATATTCCTTGTTCCACAGCCTCTTCTGAATCCAACTTGAAGCTCTGGAAGTTCTCTGTTAATATATGTTTGCAGCCATTTCTGTATTACCTTTAGTAAAATTTTACTCACATGGGACATCAAAGACTTTACCCGATGATTTCCACATTCCATTGGGTCACCTCTCTTTGGAATGGGCACAAATATGGATCTCTTCCAGTTGGCCAGATAGTTGTCTTACAAATTTCTTGGCAGAGATGAGTGAGTGCCTCCTGTACCACATCACTTTAAAAGATTTCAATTTTGATTCCATCAATTCCTGGTGCCTTGTTCTTTGCCAATTCCTTCAATGCACCTTGTACTTCCTCCTTCAGTATCATTCACTCTTGATCATATGCTACCTCTTGAAACGGTTCAACATTAACCATTTCCTTTTGGTACAGTGACTCTTTGTATTCTTTCCATCTTCTAATCAAAAGTCGAGGCTTGAATTTTTTCTTCAGTTCCCCTAGCTTGAGAAATGCTGAGCGTGTTCTTCTTTTTTGGTTTTCTGACTCTAGATCTTTGTACATTTTGTTGTAATATTTGGCTTTATCTTCTCAAGCTGATCTTTGAAATTTCTGTTCAGCTCTTGGACCTCCTCATTTCTTCCATTTGCTTTAGCATCTCTACACTAAGTGCCATCAAGTCGGTTCTGACTCATAGCAACCCTTTATAGGGTTTCAGAGGAATAGCTGGTGGATTTGAATCTCTAAACTTATGGTTAGAAGCCCAATGCTTATCATACAGTGCCACAGCAGAAGTTCTAGTGAGGATGAAGTGGTATTTCACCAGAGTTTTTATTTGCATTTCTCTAGTGAATAATGAGTGAACAATGAAGTCCTGTTCTTCAAATGATCTCTAAATTCAGGTGGGATATATTCAAGGTCATATTTTGGTTTTCGTGGACTTGTTTTCATTTGCTTCAGCTTTGAATTCATACATTAAACACTGAAGGCCAAAGATCAGAAGAGTTGTGGGACGACATTAAGAACATCAT
>NW_006408560.1:16614643-16620361 GCF_000296735.1 Chrysochloris asiatica
CTGGAGAAGGATGTCATGCTGGGTAAGGTGGAGGGTCAGAGAAAAAGAGGAAGACCCCTAACAAGATGGATTGGCCAGGTGGCATCATTCATGAATTCAAGTGTGGCAGTGGGAGTGAGGTTGGCCCAGGATTGGACATTGTTTCGTTCTGCTGTGCATGGGGTCGCTATGAGTCGGTTCCGACTCGATGGCACTGACAACAACAAAGGACATCATGTTGTTGTTATGTGCCGTGGAGTCGGTTCTGACTTATGGTGACCCTGCATCAAGTTTCCAAGTCTGCAAATCTTTACAGGAGCAGAAAGCCTCATTTTTCTCCTGCGGAACAGCTGGTAGTTTTGAACTGCTGACCATGAGATTAGCAGCCCAATTAGTAAACACTACACTACCAGAGATCCTTAAGGATACCATAGCCTACTCATAATCCTCTAATTGACTTATCACATAGAACACATCATGGAGAGTGATCACATAACTGTCACATTATATAGCTAACAAACCATTAAGAATCTTGACCCAGTCAAATTGGACACATCTTTTGGGGGAGATACAACTCATTCTATCACAAGATTATCTGGAAATCTTGTTAAAATGCAAGTTTGATTCAAAAGTTTGGGTGAAGGCTGAAATTCTGCATTTCTAACAAGATATTAATAGATGATACTGATGATGCTGGTTCTTGGGTCAAACTCTGAGGACAGACTTTGTGAAACCCAACTATAGCATAATTCTAAACCTTGAGTGATTTTTAGAAACACCAGAAGAGCTGTTTTAAAATCCCAGTGTCTAGGTCCCAGTGCAGGTACACTCAAATCACAATTTCTGGGCTGGAACTGTTAGCTGTATTGTTTAAAACTTCTTAGTAATACAGGCAGAGCTGAGAAATACTTAATGTCAACATAAAAGTAAAGGACTTTCTGAAACAAAAAGAAAGCATGATTTCCAAAATTTAAAAAGATTTAAAAAGTTAATTGATAAGGAACATCAAACATTAAATAAGTGTCCTGGAAAATCAAGAAAACAAAATACTTCAAATGCAGACCCCAACACAAAGCAAAAAAAGAAGAGCTAAAATGAATAGCGAGAAATATTAACTGATAGTTCATGGTGAGGATTATAATCATTGTAATGAAACAAAGTATGTGATTTGTTGAATGCTAAACTGATGACCTGCCTTGTAAACTTTCACTCAAATCACAATAAAAATTAAAAAAAAACACACAAAAGATATAGGAACAGAGATCCAGATGGTGGGGAGGTCAGATAGATTTAAGGATAAAAATAGACTATTTCAAATGTGTAAAAAAGTTAATAGACTATAGGGCAACCTCAGAGAAAATTAATACTTCACAACATATCAAGAAAATAAAATTCCAAGAGGAACATGGAAACATTAAACTTATGAAGAAACTGATGAGATGAAGCACAAAAAACATGAACTCAGCACAAGAAGGCATACAGAACAAAGAAACCAGCAACACCACAAAAAAACCAAGCATAATGGCAGCAATTAATTCATACATATCGATAATTACATAGAATGTTGATGAATTAAATGAACCAGTCAAAAGAGAGAGAGTGACAGAATGGATAAGAAAACAAGACACTTCAAAATACTGTATGCAAGAGATATATCATATACACAAAGACAAAAACAGATTCAAAGTTAAAAGGTGGAAAAAATATACCTAGCTAATTGCAATAAAAAATAAGCAGTAATGGCAATACTAATCTCTAATAAAATAAACTTTAAGGCAAAAATCAGCATAAGAAATAAAGAAGAACATTATCTCATGATTAAAGACTCAAATGAACAAGATAGCATAACCATAATAAATATCTATGCTCCCAATGAAAGGGTCCCAACATATATAAAGCAAACCCTAATAGAACTGAAGAAAGAAAGGTATAAATTTACAATAATAGTGGAAAGTTTTAATACATCACTTTCGAAAAAGGATAGAACAACCAGAAAGAAACTCTACAAAGACAAATAAACAAGACAGTCAACCAACTTGACCTCATAGATGTGTACTAGCACACAACCCAACAACAGCACAATACACAGTTTTTTCCAGTGCACATTGGACATTCTCCAGAATATATCATGTGTTAGGCCACAAAAGAAGCCTCCATAAATTTACAAACATCAACATACTACAAAGCATCTTCTCAGATTACAATGTTATAAAATTAGAAATCAGCAATAGTAAAACTAATGAAATAAAGTCAAATACATGGAAAATGAATAACACCAATGCTACTGGGTAGTAGAACAAATGAAAGGTAAAATTTTGAAGTTCCAGGAAATAAATGAGAATTAAAACACAACATACCAAAATCTTTGAGACCCGGCAAAAACAGTGCTGAGAGGACAGTTTATTGCAACAAATGCACACATCCCAAAAGAAGAAAGAACAAAAATAAACACATTAACATAACATCTCCAACAATTAGAAACAGAACAGCAAAGTAAACATACAGTCAACAGAAGAAAAGAAATAATAAAGATTAGAGTAGAAATAAATGAGATAGAAAACAGAAAAACTATAGAAAGAATCAACAAGACACTGGTTCTTTGAAAGAATTAATAAAAATGACAAAAGGTTGGAAAACCTAACAGAAGAAAAGAGGGAGAAGACAGACACAAATTGCAAGTATAAGAAATTACATGGGTGATATCACAACAGAACCAATGGAAACAAAAAAGAATATTAACAGAATACTATGAAGAGTTATACTCCAACAAACTTGAAAGTCTAGAGGAGATGGCTACATTTTTAGAAAAACACGATCTACCTAAACTTACACAGAGTGAAGTAGAGAACTTGAACAGACTTATAACAAAAGAAGAAATTGATCAGGTCATCAAAAAACTCCCAACCAAAAAATGTCCAAGTCCAGGTGGCTTCACTGGCGAGTTTTACCAAACATTCAGACAAGAGCTGTCACCAATTCTATTCAAATTATTCCAGAATACAGAAAAGCATGGAAAACTTCCTAATATATTATATGAAGCAAGCATAGCACTCATGCCAAAACCAGAGAAGGACATCACTAAAAAAGAAAATTATAGACCAATATCCCTCATGAACATAAATGCAAAATTTCCCAACCAAATCCAATTCAACAGAATTTAAATCAGGGATACAAGGATGGTTCAATATTAGAAAAACAGGCAATGGAATCCATCATATAAATGAAAAAAAAAAAAAAAGGAAATTAACCAAATGATCATATTGATTGATGCAGAAAAGGCATTTGACAAAATCCATCATCCATTCATGAAAAAAAACACTTAAAGTAAGAATTGAAGGGAAGTTCTTCAATATAATTAAAAGCATATATATAAAACCAACAGCCAATATCACTCTCAATGGAGAGAAACTGAAAGCTTTCCCTTTGTGTACAGGAGCCAGAAAAAGATGCCCTTTATCATCATTCCTATTCAATATTGTGTTGGAAGTCTTAGCCAGAGCTATAAAGCAAGACAGGGAAATTAAAGTCATTCAAATCGGCAAAGAAGAAGTAAAACTCTCTCTATTTGCAGATGATATGATCCCATACATAAAAAAAACCCCAAAGACTCAGCAAAAAAAAAAAAAAAAAAAAAATCTAGAATGCATTGGAAGATTCAGCAAAGTGGCAGGGTACAAGGCTAACATACAAAAATCAGTCAATTCCTCTATACCAATAATTACAGCACTGAAAAGGACATTAGGAAAGCAAAACCATTTACAATAACCACCCAAAGAATGAAATATTTAGGAATAAATCTAACCAGAGAAACAAAAGACCTGTACAAAGAAAACTACAAAATACTACTACAAGAAAACAAAAGAGACTTACAAAAATGGAAGAGAATACCATGCTCCTGGAGAGGAAGACTTAACATTGTGAAAAATGTCAATACTATCTAAAACAATCTACAGATACAATGCAATCCCAATCCAGATTTCAACGATGTTCTTTTAAGAGGTGGAAAAAATGATTACAAATTTTATATGGAAAGGAAATAATCCCTGGGTAAGCAAGCACTGCTTAAGAAGAAGAAAAAAGATTTTTCTTTTTTTCCTGATTTCAAAATTTACTACGTAGTTTTAGTGGTCAAATTTGTCTGGTACTGGTACAATGTAAGATACAAAGATCAATGAAACAGAATTGAGAATCCAGAAATCAACCCATCCACAAACAGCCAACTGATCTTTGACAAGAGGCCAGAGTACTTTGAATGGGGAGAAGATAGTCTATTCAGCAGATGGTGCTGGCAAAACTGGGAATAGATATGCAAAAGAATGAGACAATAACTTTCTTGTATACACCATATACAAAAACAAATTCAACATGCATTAAAGACCTAAATGTGAATCCCAGAATTATAAAGGTCATCAATGAAAAAATGGGGAAAAATTTGAGGAATTAAATAGAGGGCACACGAAGACTATCAAACATTGCAAGAATTGCACAAACAAAAGAAGACAAAATAGGTAATTGGAACATACTAAAAATTAGAAACTTATGTGCATCAAAAGATTTCATCAAAAGAGTAAAAAGAGCACATGGAATGGGAAAAAATATTTTCCAATGATGTAACAGACAAAGGGTTAATCTCTAAAATCTATAGGAAACTACAACACCTTATAAGAAAAAGACAAATAACCCAATTCAAAAGTGGACACAGGACATGAACAGACACTTTACCAAGCAAGACATCTGGGCAGCCAACAAATGTATGAAGAAGTGTTCATGATCATTAGCCATTATAGAGATGCAAACGAAAACAACAATGAGATGCCACCTCACACCAGCAGTAATAGTGAAGTTCAAAAAAGCAGAGGACAATAAGAGAATGGTATCCCCCTTCAATGCTGGTGGCAATGTAAAATGGTTCAACCACTCTGGAACAAGCTATGGCGCTTCCTCAGAAAGTTGGAAATAGAAATATTTTATGATCCAGCAATTCCTCTACTTGGTAAAATACAAGCCAGAACACAACTAGATACACGCATACCAATGTTTATCCTAGCACTGTTCAAAAAGACGGAGACAGCCTAAGTGCCCATCAGTGGAAGAATGGATAAACAAACTTTGGTACACACACACACACACACACACACACACACAATGGAATATTATGCTACCTTGAAAAATAACACGAAAGTTGCAAACCACTGCATAACATGGATAAAACCTGAGGACATTATGCTGAGTGAAATTAATTACAGAAGGACAAATATTGCATAAGACCATTATTGTAAAAGCTTAAGAAAAGATATCCATACTAAAAGTAAAAAAACGATTCTTTGTTGTTACTAGGGTAGGGAGGGAGGGGAGGATAGAACACATGGTAGGGGATAGACACATCATAGTTTGAGTGTTGTTGTGGTTGTTAGGTGCCATTGAGTTGATATCAACTCATAGTGACCCTATGCACAACAGAATGAAATACTGCCCGATCCTGAGCCAACCTCATAATTGTTGCCACACTTGAACCCATTGATGCCGCCACTTTGCCAATCCATCTCGCTGGGGGTCTTCCTCTTTTTCTCTGACCCTCCACCTTACCAAACATGATATTCTTGTCCGATGACTGGTCCCTCCTGACAATATGTCTGAAGTATGAGAGACGAAGTTTGGCCATCCTGGCCTCCAAAGAGCGTACTGGCTGCACTTCTTCCAACACAGATCTGCTTGTTCTTTTGGCAGCCCATGGCACTT
>NW_006408560.1:16620653-16634865 GCF_000296735.1 Chrysochloris asiatica
AGGCTGTGCTCTTTGTTCTTCATCAGTAAATAAATGTTTTCAGTCCTCTTCACTTTCAGCAAGCAAGGTTGTGTCATCTGCATATCACAGGTTGTTAATGAGTCTTCCTCCAATCCTGATGCCATGTTTTTCTTCATACAACCCACAAGAAGGTGTGGGTGTGTGTGTAGAAGAACAAGGTAGATAGGGGAACACTTAAGTAGGTTTTCATGGGCTAAATGGGACATAGGTAAATAATGTTGTATGCTCAGTTTGGAACAACAGGGCTCTGTGATACAGGGATTGAGGCATAATCTGAATGAGTTCAAGAGGGGAGATAATGCTAAAATGATTGATTGTTTTATGGATATTTGTTTCCCTTGCCTACTATTATAAAAATATGCCCTTGAGTGGGATAGAAAGAAATATCAGGAAACATGATTACAGAAAGCTTGTAATCACATCTTCTGCCTATAAATGATTGCAATACCTAAAAGGGGTTCTAGAGTCTGCCCAGTGAAATAGGCTTCTTGTGGAGCATTTTAGAGTATAGGACCTTAGGTGGAATACTGAGCCCCATTCATAACCTTCTGAGGTGGCACATTCCCATGTGAAAGGACATGCAGACCAGCCAAGAGTGGCTAGAGGAACAGAAGATCCATCTTGAAAGAAAGATAAGCAGGAAAAAAACAAAAACAAAAATGGCAATCAGTTTGGCTATTACCAGATCAAGCAAGCTATTTGCCTGGAAACCATCAAGGCAAATAATTAAGTTCCTTCAGGGCATATCCCCTTCCAAGACTGAAACTCAAAGGAAATACATGAGCAGGCATGTAAACTCACTGATGACAGTGTAGGTCTGCTTGTGAGTGAAAGTGGCAGAAAGGCAATAATGAAGATATGGGCTGAGTTTGACCATGTTCCACAGATTCCTGTTGACCTTGAGATGAGAGAGAGAAGAGGAAGGGCTGGTTGGTCCACAATTGGGGAGACTTGGGAACTTCTCCTGAGCCCATGGTCACTGACCTACTCATGGTGGGCTAGAGCTGAGAGTATGAGAGTGAAGGAAACATCAGCTGATATGAGAGTTCCCATTAGATCTAACTTCGATGGTTTGATCAGAACTTGACTAGAGGAAGATAAAGAAATTTGATAAAGGAAGCAAGTGCAAATTGCTACAATTTGATGAATTTGACCTATACTTACGATTTATGGATAGAGTAGCTCGAAATACTAACTGAGAGGGAAGGAGTCTTCTCATCAAGGATCAAGCCTATATCCTCTGTACACAGGATTGAGAGGGACAGGCAACGTAGACATTGGCTATCTAAACTGGGGTGTGAGGAGACTATAAAGGAATGAAATGGTTGGCTTGCAAGTTTTCAAGAGGGAGGTTAGTTTCAGAGTGTGTGGGGGAAGGTAGAATCCTCACTGAACAGTTTTCATCTTGTCTATACAGGTGTGGTAAAAGGAGATGAAGATAAGATTCTTTTGATTTATTAGTGAGTAATTGTTATCATAGGAGTCCTGGTGTGGCACTGTGGGTTAATGCGCTGGACTGCAAAGTAAGTTTAAACCATAAGGTTGGCGGTTCAAGCTCACCAGCAGCTCCTTGGAAACCCTATACAGGGTAGCTATGGGTCAAAACAGACTCGATGGCACTTAACAACAACAATTGTTATCATGACTAATTGTGATTGCCACATTGTAAAGGTAGAAGTTTTGCAACATAAAGCAGGGAGTAGTTAATCTTACATTCCAGGAACAAAGGACCCTAGGTCCATCAAGAGAAGAGCTTGAGTGGAATGTGTGACCCTAACCAGAGAAGCAGAGACACCAGAGATGGAGGCAGAGGTAATGGCATGAAGAGATAAAGCAATTGAGGACTCTAGACTTATGGAAAGAGAAAGCTTGTGTGCTGGTGGCCAGGAGGCTGACTTGAAGATTGTCCCCTTTGGTTGTTTAAATGATTATATATTCCTCCGTGTTTTTGTGTACATTAAAAAAAAAAAAAAAAAAGAGGGCCTAGAAGCAAATACTTTTAACCAATGGTGCATTGAGGGAATTGTAATTATTGCAGTGAAATAAAATATGATTGGTTGAGTGCAGAATCTATATTCTCTCATGTAAACTATCACTCAATTCATAATGAAAACTTTTAAAAAAAATTAAAAAGATATACACTTGGAATGATGTCATAATAGATGGTGGAGAAGGAAGTTTCAGGAATCAGTCCCTCCAATGAAACAACTATTTAGATGGCAAGACCTATCAGAATCAAGTATTTAGTACTTCTGGAGTTTACGCAAACTTTTCCATTGCTTGACTATTGCTTGATTAAGCAAGAGACTGGCAAATTCATTAAGTGTGGTTTAACATAGTGCTATCTGCAACTCCTGCCTAGACCCTGGAGTGGGTATGGCCACCAGAAGGAGGCATACATTCCTGGTTTGGCTTGCTGGTCCTGGTAAATCGGGGCCTTGTACTCTCAAAATTGGGATTGTGTGTTTTGATCTGCTTGGTGGACTGCTGAGGGACTAGCAAAGAGGCTAACCATTTTTTCACCTTTCATGGATTGAAGCAACTTGTTGGTGGCATTTGTTGTGCAACTTGTTTTGTATATATTATTTTTTGAGAACAAAATAATATATATAAAACAAGTGAGAACAAAATAATATATATAAAACAAGTTGCACAATGGCAAAAATAAGTCTCATTATCAGTAATCATGTTCAACGTAAATGGATTAAACTCAACACTAAAAGAATGGCAAAATGGACAACAGAATAAAACAAAACCATGATTCAACTATATTCTGCCTACACAAGACTTCCTTTAAAACCAAAGACATAAATAGGTTGAAAGTCAAAGACTGGAAACAATTATCAAATTATTGTTGCGATAGTTATGCCAATATCAGGCAAAATGGACTTTAACTTCAAGACAAACATTTTTGTAGGAGAAAAGAATAAACTTTATTACAAATTCAAAGACATAAAGATACAGGGAGATCTCTGCTACCAACTTTCTCCCAGTGGAGGAAAGTTGGAGGTATTTTATAGAGTTTCAGGGGCTAAACAGGGACAAATCATCATTTATCAAAAATAAGGGAACCTGTCACAAAGCAACATTGTGGGTACAAATCTTAATGTCGGGATGGTAACTGTTATGTTATCTTGTGTACTGTTTCCAATGTTTGTGTGCACTCTGATTTCTTATGCACCGATGATTTGTAGTTCAATCATTAGGACTGGTGCCAGGGCACTCTGACATGCCCCTTGCTGGTTGTCAAGGAGCTGCTTGCACAAAGAGACATTTTATAAATGTTTAACTATATTCTTAGCTTCTGACCTGACTCTTGATTTACAGGAAAACGAGGAGAGTTAAAAGTAGAGAAAAACTGATGCTAAGGTCTTTTTATGCCTATGACTAAAACCTACCTACATCAGTATGGTTTATTCTGAATAGAAAAATTCATAGAAAGAGCAGTGGTTACTATGGATGGTAGGATGATGGAATGGGGTGTGATTTCTCAATGGGTGTGGGATTCTGGGTTAATGAAAAAGTTTTAAAATTAGAATAGTAGCAGTTGCAGGCCATTGTTAAAACACTAAATAGCAAAGATTTGTATACTGTAGTACTACATATCATCACTCATCTGTCAGTTTGTCATACTATGGTGGTTTGTGTGTTGCTGCGATTCTGGAAGCTCTGCCACAAGCAGGGTCACCCATGGTGGGCAGGTTTCAGATAAGCTTCCAGATGAAGATAGACTAGAAAGAAGGAGAGACGAACTATTTCTGTATATTTAGTCACTGAAAAATCTTATGAATAGTAGTGAAACACTGTCAGATATAGTACCAGAAAATGAGCTTCTTAGGATGGAAGGCACTCAAAATGCGACTGAGGAAGAGCTGCCTCCTCAAAGTAAAGTTGACCACGATGATGCGAACAGAGTAAAGCCCTTGGGACCTTCATTTGCTGATGAGGCAAAACACAAAATGAAGAGAAACTACTGTAAACATCCATTAATAATTGGAACATGGATGGTACAAAGTATGATTCTAGGAAAATTGGGAATTGTCAAAAATGGAATGAAATGAATTAACATCGATATCCTAGGCATTAGTGAGCTGAAATGGGACAGGTTTTGGCCAAGTTGAATCTGACAATCACATGGCTAACTGAAGAGAAATGGTGTTGCATTCACTATCAAAAAGAACATATGAAGATCTGCCATGAGGTACAACGCTGTCTGTGATAGGATAATATTCATGTGCCTACTGGGAAGACCAGTTAGTACCACTATTGTTCAAATTTACTCACCAACCACTACAGCAAGTAAGAATTAAAGAATTCTATCAAATTCTTCAGTCTGAAATTGATCAAACATATAATCAAGATGTATTCATAATTACTGGAAATTGGAATACAAAGGTTGGAAACAAAGAGGAAGGATCAGCAGTTGGAAAATATGGCCTTGGTGCCAGAAATGTTATTGTAGATCACATGATAAAATTCTGCAAGACCAATGTTTTGTTCATTTCTAATACCCCTTTTAAACAGCATAAAAGATGGCTATAAACATGGCCCTCACCTGATGGATTACATAGAAATTAAATTGACTATATCCGTGGAAAGAGAAGGTGGAAAAGCACCATATCATCAGCTAAAACAAGGTCAGGAACAGATTGTGGAACAGACCATCAATTGCTCATATGCAAATTCAGACTGAAGCTGAAGAAAATGAAAAAAGTCCATGAGAGCTAAAATATCACCTTGAATATGTTGTTTATTGTTAAGTGCTGTTGAGTCAGTTCTGACCCATAGCGACCCTGTACAGGGTTTCCGAAGCTGTAAATCTTTAGGGGAGCAGAAAGCCTCAGCTTTCTCCTGTGGAGCAACTGGTAGATCAAACTGCTAACCCTAAGGTTCTCAGCCCGATTCGTAGAGATCATCTGAAGAACAGATTTGATAGATTAGACACCAAAGACTGAAGACCAGAAGAGTTGTGGGATGATACAAAGAACATCATACAGGAAGAAAGCAAAAGATCACTAAGACTCCTTGGAAACCTTATACAGGGTTGCTATGGGTTGGAGCTGACTCGTTGGCACTTAACAAAAACACAATATAAGGATGAATGAATATTTAAGGGGAAAAAAAAAAAGGTCATTAAGAAGACAAGAAAGAAGGAAAAGACCAAAATGTATGTCAGAAGAGACTCTGAAACTTGCTCTCCAGCATAGAGATGCTAAAGCAAATGGAAGAAGCGAGGAGGTACAAGAGCAGAACAGAAAATCTCAAAGGTCAGCTCAAGAAAATAGAGTGAAATATTACAATGAGATGTGTAAAGACCTGGAGTTAGATAACCAAAAGGGAAGAACACACTCAGTATTTCTTAGCTGAGGAAACTGAAGAAAAAAATTCAAGCCTCAGCTTGAAGTATTGAAGGATTCTCTGGGCAAATTATTGGATGATATAGAGAACATCAAAAGAAGATGGAAGGAATATACAGAGTCAAGGTACCAAAAGGAAATGGTTGATGTTCAACCATTTCAAGAGGTAGCACCAGGAATTGAGGGAATACAAATTGAAATCTTTCTACAAAGTGAGGTGGCATTGGAGGCACTTACTCATCTATACCAAGAAACTTGGTAGACAACTGTCTGGCCAACTGATTGGAAGAGATCTGTATTGGTACCCATTCCAAAGAGAGGTGACCCAATGGAATGCAGAAATCATTGAACAATATCGTTGATATTCCATGCAAGTAAAGTTTTACTAAAGACGATACAGAAATGGCTGCAACCATGAATTGACAGAGAACTTCCAGAGGTTCAAGCCAGATTCAGAAGAGGACATGGAACAAGAGATATAATTTCTGACATCAGATGAATCTTGGCTGAAAGCAGAGGATACCAGAAAGCTGTTTACTTGTGCTTTATTGACTATGCAAAGGCTTTCAATTGTGTGAATCATGACAAGCTACAGACAACATTGCGAAGTATGAGTATTCTGAAACACTTAACTGTGCTCATGAGGAACCAGTACATAGACCAAGAGGCAGTTCAAACAGAACAAGGGAGCACCTAATGGTTTAAAATTAGGAAAGTTGTGTGCCAGGGTTGTATTCTTTCACTATACTTATTTAGCCTGTATGCGGAGCAAATAATCCAAGAAGCTGGGTTACATTAAGAAAAATATGGCACCAGGATTGGAGGAAGACTCATTAACAACCTGTGATAAGCAGATGATATGACTTTGCTTCCAGAAAATGGAGAGGACTTAAAATATTACTGATGAAGATCAAAGACCACAGACTTTAGTATGGATTGCATCTTATGTAAAGAAAACAAAAATCTTCACCACTGGACCAGTAAACAAATTTTTTATCAATGGAGAAAGGATTGAACTTGTCAGAGACTTCATTTTACTCAGATCAGTCATTAATACTCATGAAAACAGTGGCCAATAAATCAAATGACATATTGCATTAGGCAAATCTGCTGCACAAGACCTTTTTTAAGTGTTGAAGAGCAAAGATGTCAGTTAGAGGACTAAGGTACATCTGACCCAAGCCATGGTGTTTTCACTAATCTCATATGCATGTGAAATTTGGACAGTGAATAAGGAAGACTGTAGAAGAATTGATGCATTTGAGTTATGGTGTTGGAGGAGAATATTGCAAGTACCATGGACTGCCAAAAGAACCAATAGATCTGTGTTGAAAGAAGTACAGTCAGAGTGCTCCTTGTCAGCCAGGATGGCCAGACTTTGTCTCTCTCTCACACTTCATACATATTGTCAGTAGGGATCAGTCATTGGAGAAGGATATCTGTTTGGTAAGGTGGAGGGTCTGAGAAAATGAGGAAGACCCCAGTGAGATGGATTGGCACAGTGGCAACATCAAAGGGCTCAAATGTAGCAATGCTTATGAGGTTGGCCCAGGACTAGGTAGTGTTTCATTCTGTTGTGCATAGGGTCACTATGAGTTGGTACTGACTCAATGACACCTAACAGCAACAACAATGCTACACAATGGTTGTATTAGTTATCTACTACTGTTATGACAGAAATACCACAAGTGGATATCTTTAGAAGACAGAAATTTATTCTCCATAGATTAGGAGGCTAGAAGTCCAAATTCAGAGTGTTGGGAAAGACTCTCTCCCTTTGTCAGCCCTGGGAGAAAGTCCTTGTCTCCTTTCAGCATCTATAGTCCTAGCATTCCTTGAAGGTTTTCATGCATCTTGGCATCAATCTTCCCCTGGGTCTAGGAGCATCGTTGTACAAGGACCCAGCTCCAGAGGATGCACTCCAGTCATGACTCTTCTTTTTGGTGGTAGTAGGTCCCTCCTCTACTCATTTATCTCTCCTTTTACCTTGTCAAGATAGAAGATGTTACTGGCCACACCTCTGAGGAACTTTCTTCTCAATTGACTGGCTGCTCTTAGCAGATCTCATTATGGAGGTGATTCTATTCTATTAGTTCTCATCATGGAGGATTACTATATGTTAACTGCCAAGCCACTGAGAATTCAAGTGGGTCCAGTCAAGTTGGGACACAACCTTAAGTATCACAATGATTAACTGTATTCTATGTGAATTTCACTTCAATAAAGGGAGGAAAAACAAAATAAAACCAACTATGTTGTTGTTAAGTCCCCACCGAGTACGTTCCGACTCATAGCGACCCTGTATGGGGTTTCTGAGGAGTGACTGGTGAGTTTAAACAGCTGACCTTGTGATTCAAACTGACCTTACAGTCCAGCACATTAATCCACAGTGCCACACCAGCACTTAGTCATCTCCTGGTACCATTCCTGAAATAAAACAAATTGGAAAATAATTTAGAAATCTACCAAAAGAAAAAAGACTTTGAAGAAAAAATAAGCAGATCAGCATTAGAGTTCTCATTTGCAATACTGGATGCTTGAAGAACATGTGTACACCTCCAGGAGAAAAAGGTCCAGTCACTGTCATTGAGTTGATTCTGACTCATATCAACCCTATAGAAAGAGTAGAACTGCTCCATGGGTTTCTGAGAATGTCAGTCTTTTCAGGAGCAGACAGCCTCATCTTTCTCCTGTGAAGGGGCTTGTGGGTTTGACCAACCGAACTTGTGGTTTACAGCTTGATGTTTAATCCACATCATGACCAAGACTCCTTGGAGAAAAAGACAGAAACCCACAAATCCTTGTAAATATATGTAGGTGTCACTCACTATAAGAATAAGAACAGATAAGGAAGATATTATCCCAGACAGGGCCCATTTAAGGAAAATCTTTAAGAAAGTGCTCCATCAAGTAACAAGTTAATTATATCAGAGATCTCAAAAATGGGAAAAATAAATAGTAGGCAGTGGTAAGCAATGAACAGCCCAACAAATGCAACTAACCTAGAGAAAGATAATGTAAATGTTGCTGTCATTACTAAGTGCCCTTGAGATGGTTATGACTCTACTCATAGCAAACCTGTGTAGGGCTTTCAAGGAGTGCCTTGTAAGTTTGAACCACAGACCTTGCAGTTCAAATAGATCTTACAGTCCAGTGTTTATTCGACAGTGAAAAGTCATGAAATAAAGGAGTCATGTTTTCAGAAAGCATCTAAAATGGTCTAAAACCAGAGGTCTTGACTCTTTTTAGCAAAATCTTCCCAAGGATAATTGTAGAGTAGTAGAAAAACTCAGAGGTAGACAAAGAATTGTTGTTGTTTTTGTTAAGTGCCATCAAGTAACAAGTTCCGACCCATAGCAACCCTGTATAGGGTTTCTGAGGAGTGAATATTGAGCTTGAACTGCCGACCTTGCAGTTCAAACCAATCTTGACGTCCAGTGCATTAACCTGCAGCACCACACCAGGAGGTCAATATATACTCAAAGTTATCGTTCTATTTTTGGGGGTGAGCAGTGGGGAATAGAGTGTTGGGTGAGGGACTGAGGGACATCATTTGGATCTTTTGACAAAACTGTAGATAAATATGATGTTAAGAAGGTAAGTACTAAAGGAACAGAGAGGCACAGCAGGATTTCCAATTATCAAGGAAAGATGAGAATGGAAGGTACTTAACCATGTCCCTCAGCAGCACTGCTACAGTTGACCACTTTTCTTTCTTGACAAACATTCCTTCTTTGGCTTCTGTGACACCACACTCACCTGGTTTTCTTTACCCACTTCTAGCTGCTCCTTCTCACCCTCCCTTAATGAACCCTGATCTCATGGGGATTAGGGCAAGGCCGCCTTTTCTTTTCTAGATACAGTCTCCTCACGTGATTTTACTTAATCATGAAGATTTACTTTGGACATGTTATCAGGAGGCACCAGTTCCTGGAGAAGGACATCATGCTAGATAAAGTCGAACATCAACAAAACCGAGGAAAACCCCCATTGAGATGAATTGACACAGTGGCAGCAACAATGAACTCAAACATAACAATTGTGTGGATGGTGCAGCACCTGACCATGTTTCATTCTGTTGTGTGTAATGTTGCTATGACTCAGCCTGACCTTTCCCTTAAACCTATTTGATATCTTCTCTTAGAAGCCAATGTACAGCATGTCTAAAATAATTTATACCTGCACTCACCTCCAAGTTGCTTTCCTCCCTTGGTTTACCAATTCAGTAAATGTTGCCAAAATCCACTCAGTTTCTTAAGGCCAAACCCCAGAATTAATCCTTAATTATTTTTTTCCTGTGTTCTAACTTCTGATCCATCAGCAGTGCCTGTCAGCGTTACCATTACTATTCTGAATCACTCTTCTTCTTTCCATACTCGGCACCGTCCTTCTCTCGCTTGCTTTACTGCAAGATCCTCTTAACCAGAATCCATTTTTATCTCTTGTCCTCCTCTAAACTGTTGTCTATGCAGTATCTATTCTCAGGTGATCATTGTTGTTGTTGTTATGTGCCGTTGAGTCGGTTACGACCCATAGCGACCCTGTATAGGGTTTCCGAGGGTGTAAATCTTTACGGGAGTAGAAAGCCTCATCTTTCTCCCGCGGAGCAGCTGGTAGTTTCGAACCGCTGACCTTAAGGTTCGCAGCCCGATTCGTAACCACTACACTTAAAACTAGAAATTATAAGATATCATTCCTCTGCTTAATTCATCTAGTAGCTTCCTATTGTACTCAGAATGTATCCAAGCTACCTATTCACTATACAAAATCGTCTCTGGTTTTCATTCTCCAGTCTACAACTTTTCTTTCTTCATTTTACCCCTTTCTTTTATCTCTTAAGCAGATCAACTTCATTTTGTATCAGAACCTTTGCACACATTATTTACTTTGCTTGAAACATTCCCTGTCACCTTTGACTCAGTTTAAATGTCACCTTCTCCTTAGGGCTTTTCTAGCCACACCACACACATCCTGTACCTCCACCAACCCACCATTATTCTATCATATTACCCTTAGTGTCATTTAGGGTTCTTAGTAACAGGTAACAGATGTCAACTTACTAATTTAAACAACAAAAAAATGACATATTTTAGAGTAAGTAGGTGGTACACAGACCATTGAATGATCCCAATGACAAGGCTTCAAGACTTCTTATCCAAGAACCACATTCAAAGCCAACAATCATAGCTGGTTGATATACTAGAACTGGTCTAGATTGGCTACCTGGTATATCACTACTGTCACTGACACAGATATTATATGACACCTTAACACCAGAACTGCTATCATCACAGCCTCTGGCAACTATATGTAGCTGTTACCAAGACTGAAATTGTCAATAGTACAGATCCCATGATCCTTCTTTCTTCATGTTACTAGCTATGGGTGTTGTTGTTGTTAAGTACCGTCAAGACAATTCTGAACCATAGAGACACTGTACTGGGTTTCCAAGGAGCAGCTGGTGAGCTTGAACCATTGACCTTGCAGTTTAAACGACATTGCAGTCTGACACATTAACCCACAACACCACACCAGGACTCCTGGGTATCTCCGTCTAATTGGAGGAGCCTAGTTCATGTGCTTTCTCAGTTGTAAAGGAAGCTGGGAAAGTGAGTATCTAGCATTTCCAACTTCAACAGAGATGGTGAGCTCTGCCTCATAAAGTAGAAAGTTTCACAAATATGAGAAGGTCGTTCAGAATTCCAGGAGACAAAGTGAAACTGTGCCACGTCTTTAAATTTTTTCATAACACTTATAAATTATCTGAAGTCATTTAAGTTGTCACTTGTTTGTTTTTTTTTTTTTTAAATAAATAATTCCACTCACTAGCATGGAGGCTACAGAGAGCAGAGATCTCCTCAGCTTGTTGACTGCTGTTTCCCCAGTATCCTCAACAGTGCCTAGCTCGTTATAAGTATTTATTGCATGAATGCAGGCAAGGTGATCAGAGGAATAGAAATTCGTACTAAAAGTATAGCTCCAAGAAAGAGAAATTTATCAGCTGTTGAATACCTCGAGATGGTCCTGTAATAATGGGACTGAGCAGTGTCAATGGAATTTGATAATTAGGGGATTGTTAGAGACATAAGAGCAGTTTCAGAAGAGTGATACTGCAGTCGCTTAGGAAAAAAAATCATGGCATCTGGGAACGATTCTCTCCCATAGTTTACAAACTAAAAATAGGAGGACTACATATCAACTTTCAGGTTTTCAAGTTTCTTTTGCCTAGAAATTAAGACGAGGAACATACGGGGTAAAGTGGAGGAGAGAGCCTATGTCTAGGGGGTGACAAAAATGGCCTTGAATCAAGACTGCCATGTTTTAGGCAAGATAAATGCCTAGGCAAGTTAGCTCTGCGCTACATTTCTGTGTCTATAAAACTGAAGACAATTTATTTTTCAAATATCAATTGAGTGTTATATGAAGCATATAGTCATTTTTCATAAATGTTTTCTTAGTTCCTTTCTTTCCCCAGTCTTATCTCTTGTTTTTCTAGGAGTCCAGATTGCCAAAGACTATCCCTCTCTCGGCACCTTGAAGAAGACTATAGGAGAATCTGCTGAGATGCAACTGAACTTCTCCCTAGACAATAACACTAGAGAGGTTGAATGGAAATGGTGTTCTGAAGATAATAAAGATAAGATTCTGGTGTCCTGGAAGCTTGCCAACTTTCCTCCTGATTGGTATGACCTCGAAGACAAATACAAGCACAGATTCAACTTGACAAAAATGGCTTTCTTAAGCATCAGCAATCTCACAGTGGAAATGAGTGGACAATATACAGCATATATCAAATCCAAGTCAGGAGAAACCAAGGAGGAGGTCTTTAGACTCTGTGTATACGGTAAAGTGTGGGGACGTGTCCAACAGGTCTTCCAACTCCTACTATAAGGGACTTCAAAAAGTTATTGGAAATGTTTTATTTTATTTTAAAGTCTTTGCTGTGAATTGAGTGATAATTTACATGGGATAGCATCAGCTTTACATTCATCCTATTATATTTCCTTTCATTGCAATGATTACAATCCCCTCCATGCATCATCATTCAACAGCATTTGCTTCCATTCCCTTCATTTTTTTTATTTGGTTGTACACTGAAGCACTCAGGAATATATAATAACCATTCAAACAATCAAAGGGTACACCACACAAGCCTGCCCCCTGGCCATCAGCACACAGACCCTTTCCCTCCCTGAGTCCAGAGTCCCCAGCCACTCCATCTCTTCATGTCATTGTCTCTGCCTCCATCTCTGGCATCACTGCTTCTCTGGTTAGGGTCCCGCACTTCACTCTTCTCTCTTGATGGTCCCAGGGTCCTTTGCTCCTGGATTGCAAAATTAACCACTCCAATCCTTTTGTTACAAAATGTCTACCTTGACATTTGTAACACTCACAGTCAGTCCTGATAGCAATTATTCACTATTGAACCATAAGAGTCTTTTTCCTATCTCCTTTCACCAGCCCCGCCCAGATAGTTTGGAAACCACTCAGTGGAGAGTCTACCTTCCCCTGCACCCTCTGGAATTAGGCTCCCTCTTGAAAGCTTGTAAGTCAATCACTTCATGCCTTTGTAGCTCCCCTCCACCATTTTGAGTAGTCAATGTCTAGGTTGCCCATCTCTATCAACCCTGTGTACTGAGGAGGTGGGAATGATCCTCATTGTAAAGATTTGCTCCCTCTTTTGAGCTACTACGTCCTTAAGTATAGGTCAAGTTCACCAAATTGTAGTGGATTACTCTTTTTTTTTTTCCCTCTTCTTTCTTCTTCTAGTTGGGTTCTGATCATTCAGCCATCGAAGCCATGTCAAGTGGGTACTATCTGCAAGTATGGGTGTTCTTGTGTATCACCCCTCACTTCATATCAGCTGGATA
Organism: Chrysochloris asiatica; assembly: GCF_000296735.1. Classification (NCBI taxonomy): domain Eukaryota; kingdom Metazoa; phylum Chordata; class Mammalia; order Afrosoricida; family Chrysochloridae; genus Chrysochloris; species Chrysochloris asiatica. Next base: position 16,633,903 of record NW_006408560.1, read on the forward strand.
CTTTACTCTCCACTCTAGTCCTCTGTGACTATGTCTCTGTCCCTGGGCCCAGGAGTTCCCAGGACTCACCATACTGCTGGCCAACCAGGTCTCAACCCAGGTTGACAGGAGTCTATTGAACGTGGTTGGACTTAACTCACAATTTCATTGCTATTTTCCCCACACTGCCCCTTACTAGTATACCAATGTGGTCACCAGCAAGACCGCAGTCCTGCTCCTGTATTCCCCTTGAGTGTCAGTCTTGGAAGGGGGTTTTCCCTGAGGGGACTTGATCACTTCCCTTGATGGCTTCCAGGTGAACAAATTGCCTGTTCTTGTAGTAGTCAATCAGACTGCCATTTTTATTCTCCCAGCTGGTCTTTCTTACAAGAAGTATCTTCTGTTCTTCTAGCCACTCCAGGCTGGTCTGCTTGTCCTTTCAAGTAGAAATTTCCCACCTCAGAAGATTCTGGATGCTGTTCAGGATTCCACCTATGGTCTTATGCAATGCAAAGGCTCCAAAGGAAGCCTCCTTCACTGGACAACTTCAAGCCCCATTTTAGGTATTCCAATCAGTTATAGGCTGAAGATGGACTTACAAGCTTTCTATGGTGATGTTCTGGCTATTCGTGTCTCTCCCTCTCCCTCAAGTGTCTATTTTACAATAGTAGGCAAGGAAAACCAAGATTCAAAAAACCATCAAGAATCTTACCATTATTTCCCCTCTTTTACCCATTCAAACAATGCCTCAATCCCTGTATCCCAGAGCCCTGTTATTCCAAAGCTGTGCATAAATCATTATTTACCTCTGTCCCACTTAACCCATGAAAATCTGCCTCACTGTCCTCCCATCTGCCTGTTCTTCTATTCCCCACTCCTTCTTGTGTATTGTCCGCTTCCCCTTCCCAGCACCCAAACTATCCTGTGTCTATTTCCTACCCTGTGCTCCACCTTTCCCTCCCTTCCTTCACCTCACACCATATA
>NW_006408560.1:16635706-16642318 GCF_000296735.1 Chrysochloris asiatica
CTTTTTCTTGTAGAGGTGTGAAAAATTCTATTATCTATTAATTACTTTTTTTCCCATGAATTTTTTGAAGTTACTTCATATCTAAATTGAGTTAGCTTAAAACTTGATCAAAACCATAACTCTCCTTTAAGAGTTTTTGCATTTGTCTTAAAAATAAAAACAAAATTTTAAAGATTAAGTTCTAAGAAAAACTATATAAAATACATAAAGAGCAAAGAATACAAATGAAATATTTGAAATAAATGCACAAATCTTTCAATCATAAAATACAATAAAATTGATTGCTATTGGTGGTGGTGGCTGTGTGCCGTGGAGTCGGTTCCAACTCATAGCCACTCTGTACAGGGTTTCTGAGGCTGTATATCTTTACAGGAGCAGAATGCCTCATCTTCCTCCCATGGAACAGCTGGTAGTTTCGAACTGCTGACCTTAAGGTTTGCAGCCCAATTCGTAACCACTATGCTACTAGATAAGTATAACAGAAATGTTCTCAATTGATGTGATTTAAAACTGATGTGAAAATCCTTAAATGACAAAACCCAAAACCCTCCCAAACCCAAATAACCAAATATGAAAAAAAGATAGGAAAGAGACATTAAGAAGAAGACTGAATGATAGAACTGGTCATTTAAAACAAAGGTTTTAGACAAGTTGACCTAAAGCTGGTTAGAGAGTTCTCAGGACAGAGCTTCCATCTGGACCCAAGCTGAAGATGAAAGAGACAGCTCTACATCGTATAGCTCCCAGTCCAAAAATGAGACAAAAACTCTTTTAATGGAAACAGAGAACTCTACAAAGATAATGACTTTGAGACAGTTTGAGAAATGGACAAGAGGGAACAGAGTTGGGGTGTCCAACCTAACAGAGCTCTCTCCCATGGGTCCTTCTGCTACTATCTCTTTATGCTTTATGTCAGCAGCCTCCTAATGCATCTGCTCTTCCCCCACCAAACTACCCTTCACACTGATCTTTTCAAACTGCAATACTGTTTTTTTTTTTTTTTTTTTTTTAATTTTCATAGAGTTACTAATGAAAATTAAATGGTTTAGTGTAAACTCCTTTGGAGGAGTGTCTGGAAACATACCTGCTTAATAAATACTAGTTGGTTTTCTCTTTTTATCTGCTAATGGAGTACATTGCATTATACATTTTTAATTATACCATCCTTGCATTCCAAAATAAGTCCTACTACATCAGATGTATAGTTAGAATGTGTTTCTAATATTAAGTTAGGACATTTAAGTCTACGGTTTTAATTGACCTTTACCCATGGATTTGTGTGTGTCTTGTCTTCTTTTGTTTTAGGCCCTCTCCTTGTCTGATGAGACTAAGAAACATTCTGTCTTTTTCTAATCTTGTTACCAGTTTGTATAATACAGATATTTTATTTTTGTGTGCATTTTTTAATGCTCACCCCTAAAACCATATGGCTTTTTGTTCTTTATAGGGACAGCTCGTAGGCTGTTTTTCTAATTTCTTTTAAGGCTATGAGTATATATAATCTTTATAAATGAATTTTAATTATTTACATTTGTCTAGAAGTGCATTTTGCACTTACATATTCAAATTTGTTGATAAGTAGTTGTAATATTTCCTGATAATGTTAATATCATTTATATCTTTATTTATACCCTGATGCTCTTTTTAAATGTTAATTATGCAGCATTATTTAAAAAAAATTAGTCATACTTATTGATTTATCTTTAAATTGCTTTGTTTTTGTTTAAACCAACTTTTGATTTTGCTGATTGAATCACTCTTTTTAAAAGAAGTTGTTTTCTATCTATATCAGTTTGTTATACTATAACATTGTTGTGATGCTGGAAGTTATGCCACTGGTGTTTCAAATACCAGAAAGATCACCCATTGTGGACAGGTTTCAGTGGAGCTTCCAGTCTAGAACAGACTAAGAAGAAATAGGTGGTCCATTTCTGAGGTATTAACCCCTGAGAACCTTACGAATATCAACAAAATATTGTCTGATATAGTCCCAGAAGATGAGCCCCTCAGGTTGGAAAACACTCAAAATATGACTGGTGAAGAGTTGCCTCCTCAAAATAGAGTTAATATTAATGACATGGATGGAGAAAAACTTTCAGAACCTTCATTTGCTGATGGGGCATGATTAAAAAAGAGAAGAAACAGCTGCAGACATTCATTAATAATTGGAACATGAAATGTATGAAGTATGAATCCAGGAAAATTGGACATTGTTTTAAAAAAGAAATGAAATACATAAAGAGCAATAACAATAGTAGGCTTTAATTAGTTGCAATGCACTAGTATTGGCCATTGTGAATTGAACAATCATCTGGCTTACTATGATTATTTGTGATTGATTGGGAGTGACACATTTAAGAGGAATGGTGTTGCATTCATAGTCAAAATGAGTATTTTAAGATCTATCTTGAAGTTCACTGTTGTCTGTGATAGGATAATATCCATATGCCAGTAAGGACGACTGGAGTTATGATGTGGTTTTGTAAGAGAAGTACTGGACTGCTAACTGCAAGATTGATGGTTCAAACCCACCAACAACTCCTTGGAAACCCTATATAAGGTCATTGTGAGTCAGAATTGATTCAGTGACACTTAACAATGACAAAAAGGAAGATCAATTAATGCAAATATGACCATATCTATGCGCTAACCAGCAAAACCAGTAATGAAGAATTTGAAGACTTCTACCAATGTCTTCAGTCTGAGATTGACTAGACATGCAATCAGGATGTACTGGTAATTACAGGTGATTGGAATGTGCAAGTTGAAAACTAAGAGGAAAGATTAGAAAACATGGCCTTGATGATAGAAATGTCACTGGAGATTGTATGATAGAAATTTGCAAGAACAACAACTTCTTATTGCAAATACTTTTATTTAAAAACATAAATGAAGACTATATACATGGAACATGACAGATGGAATGCACAGTAATAAAATTAACTATATCTGTGGGAAGACAGTGGAGGAGCTCAATACAATCAGCCGAAGAAGGTCAGGAGTCAACTGTGGAACAGACAATCATTTGTTTATAAGCAAGTTCAGGGTGGAGCTGAAGAAAATTAAAACAAGTTCATGAGAGCCCTAGAACAAACTTGAATATGTCCCACCTGGATATAAAGATCATCTTAGAAACAGATTTGACACATTGAACACTAATTACCAGAGGAGTTGTGAGATGACATTGAGAACATCATATATGAAGAAAGCAAAAGACCATTAAAAAGACAGAAAAGAAGAAGGGTGCAGTTATCTTGAGAAGGGTGCAGCCATTTTGAAAAGGTCTCAGTGAATATGGCCACAGGACAGAAATCCCATTGCAGAGATCTGACCCATCTTCAGAGATAAAGGTACGAATAATTTTTTGTCTGCCCATTTCCCTTTATTTATCTGCGCACCACCACTCTGGTGACTAGAGGGAGTGTCTGAACAAGCGAACATCCCTCCAACTCCTGGAATGTTCTATTGTGCACACTCACAGATCTGTTCAGCTGATAACTGTCTCCCACTAGGAGAAAAACATATTATTTTCTACTTTTTTTTTTTTTTGCCCCCGTTTTAACTTTGTTGTTGTTGTTGTCAGGTGCCATCGAGTCGGAACTGACTCATAGCGACCCCATGCAGAGCAGAACAAAACAATGTCCGATCCTGGGCCAACCTCACTACTGCTGCCACACTTGAGTCCATCAATGATGCCACCTTACTGATCCATCTTGTTGGGGGTCTTCCTCTTTTTCCCTGACCCTCCACTTTACCCAGCATGACATCCTTCTCCAGCGACTGTTCTCTCCATACAATGTGTCCAAAGTAGGAGAGACGAAGCTTAGCCATCTTTTAACTTAGAGTGGGCTTTTTCTCTTCCTACACTATCCAAGAAGAGACAGCTATTGTGGACATACAACTAAGCTACAATCTACCCTATAAAAATCCCACCATATGGACAAGATCTCATACCAGCTGTTATACACTACACAGATAGCCAACACTTGCTAAAATTACTCTCAATTAATAAGAGAAGTGAAAAGAGGAGCCTATCTCCTGATCACATCTATCAGGAGGCACTCAGAAAGCTTAACGATACAGCAAATATATTCATCTAATTATTGAAAATGCCCAAGAAATAATAAAATATCTCAATTCATGTCCAGAAACAAGATAGAATAGCTGAATCAATGAACTAGAGGTAGACTTAGAATTCCCATTGGAAAGAGGGCAGGTTTTGGAACTGTCTGAGAAGGAATTCAGGAGAAAGATATTGAAGTGCATCGAAAAACTCCATGGAGGGGTAGAGAAAAATAATGAAGAAGTCAGAAAAGTGCTACAGGAACAATCAAGATAGAAATAGCATTGGAAACAATTAAAAACCTGCAAAAAGATGTCCAAATGATTAATAATAAAATATCAGAAACGGAAGATACACTGAAAGGGCGAAGAAGTAGACTTGAAGGGATGGAAGCAAGAACCAGTGAGCTGGAAGACAAATCTCTGTAAGATAGAGAAGCAAGCAGAAAAAAGAATACAAAAATCTGAAGAAAGTCTAAGATTCATGTGGGAAAACATGAAGAAGAATAATTTGAGAATTAGCCGAGTTCCAGAACAAAAACGTTCTCAGAAGACCACAGAGGAGTTAGTTGAAGAGCTGCTTGAAGAAAATTTCCCTAACATCCTGAAAGATGAGAAGATAAGAAGTCAAGAAGCAGAATGAACCCCAGGAAGGATAGGTGCCCCCCAAAAATAACCTAGTCATATCATAATCAAGTTCTCCAAAATCAAAGACAAGGATAAAATCTTGAAAGCAGCTAGGGAAAAGACAAGTGTTACTTATGAAGGCCAGCAAATAAGATTAAGCTATGATCTCACAGCAGAAACCATGCACAAATAAGACAGTGGGGGCATTTAGAAAACCCTGAAAGAAAAACAAAACAAAACACTGCCTAGTAAGAATTGTCAATCCACCAAAGTTGTCAATCAAATACAACAGTGTAATGAAAACATTCCAAGATAAACAGAAGCTAAGGGACTTTGTCAAGGCCAGCCCAGTGCTTCATAATATCTAAAAGGGAGTTATTTGGACTGAAAACCAACAGGAACAGACTATAATCAGATATTGACAGACATGGCAAAACCACCTGGACTCAGTTGACAGATATTGTTGTTGTTGTTGTTGTGGTTAGGTGCCATCAAGTCAGTACCAACTCATAGCAACCTTATGCGCAGCAGAACAAAACATTGCCCAATCTATTGCCCGAACGAAACAAACAACCTCACTATTGTTACCACGATTGAGCCCACTGATGCTGCCACTTGACCAATCAATCTCTCTGGGGGCCCTCCTCTTTTTCTCTGACCCTCCACCTTACCAAACATGATCTCTTTCTCCAGCGACTGGTCCCTCCTGACAATATGTCTGAAGTTTGAGAAATAAAGATTAGCCATCCTGGCCTCCAAGGAGCACTCTGGCTGTACTTCTTCCAACACAGATATGTTGGTTCTTATGGCAGTCCATGGCACTTTCAATATTCTCCTCTAACACCATAACTCAAAGGCATCAATTCTTCTACGGTCTTCCTTATTCACTGTCCAGCTTTCGCATGCATATGAGGTTATTGAAAACACCATGGCTTCAAAACACCTTAGTCTTCAAGTTGATATCTTTGCTCCTCAATGCTTTAAAAAGGACTTTTGCAGCAGATTTGCCTAATGTAATATGACCTTTGATCTCTTGACTGCTGCTTCCATGAGTGTTGATAGTTGATCCAAGAAGAATGAAGTACTTGATAACTTCATTCATTTCTCCATTGATAAGAATGTTGTTTGTTGGTCCAGTGGTGATGGTTTTTGTTTTCTTTACATTGAGAGGCAATCCATACCAAAGGCTCTGGTCTTTCATCTTCATCAGTAAATATTTTAAGTCTTCTTCATTTTCAGAAGAAAGGTTGTATCATCTGCATATTGTTGGTTGTTAGTGAGTCTTCCTCCAATCCTGACGACACGTTTTTCTTAATATAACCCAGCTTCTTGGATTATTTGCTCAGCATAGCATACAGGTTGAATAAGTATGGTGAAAGAATACAATCCTGTCACACATCTTTCTTAATTTTAAATCATTCAGTGTTCCCGTGTTCTGTTCAAACAACTACTTCTTGGTCCATGTACAGACTCTTCAAGAGCACAATTAAATGTTCTGGAGTACTCATACTTCACAACGTTGTCCATAGCTTGTCATGATCCACACCATAGAAAGTCTTTGCTTAGTCAATAAAGCACATGTAAACATCTTTCTGATATTCTCTGCTTTCAGTCAAGATCCATCAGACATCCACAATGATATTCCTCATTCCACAGCCTCTTCTGAATCTAATTTGAACCTCTGGAAGTTCTCTGCCAATGTACGCTTGCTGTCATTTCTGTATTACCTTTAGTAAAACTTTACTCACATGGGATATCAAAGAGATTGATGATTTCTGCATTCTGTTGGGTCACCTCTCCTTGGAATGGGCACAAATATGGATCTCTTCCAATCAATCGGCCAGATAGTCGTCTTCCAAATTTCTTGGCAGTGCTGAGTGAGTACCTCCCTGCTGTGCAACCTCACTTTACTGAAAGATTTCA
>NW_006408560.1:16645323-16648769 GCF_000296735.1 Chrysochloris asiatica
CTCCAACAATTAGAAGCAGATCAGCAAAGTGAAACTACAATCACCAGAAGAAAAGAAATAATAAAGATTAGAGCAGAAATAAAAGAGATAGAAAACAGAAAAACTGGAGAAAGAATCAACAAGACAAGAAGCTGGTTCTTTGAAAGGTATAATAAAATTGACAAACCATTGGCAAACCTAACAAAAGAAAAGAGGGAGAAGACACAAATAACATGCATTAGAAACCATATGGGTGATACAAATAGAACCAATAGAAATAAAAAGGATAATAACAGAATACTATGAAGAGTTATACTCCAGCAATTTGAAAATCTAGAAGAGATGCACACATTTTTAGAAAAGCACAATCTACCTAAATTTACACAGAGTGAAGTAACACTTGAGCAGATCTATAACAAAAGAAGAAATTGCTCAGGTTATCAAGGAACTCCCAAACAAAAACAGTCCAGGTCCACATGGCTTCACTGGTGAGTTTTACCAAACATTAAGGGAAAAACCATCACCAATTCTACTCAAATTATTCCAGAATATAGAAAAGGATGGAAAACTTCCTACTCCATTTATTTAGTAAATCATACCAAATCCCGGGAATAACATCACTAAAAAAGAAAATTATAGGATCTCTGACAGCATAGTGATTTTGAGTTGGGCTGCTAATCTGAAGGCCAGCAGTTCAAAACTACCAGTTGCTTTGTGGGAAAAAGATGAGGCTTTCTGTTTCCATAAAGATTTACAGCCTCGGAAACCCTATACAGACAGGGTCGCTATGAATTGGAACCGACTCCATGGCATATAACAACAACATTCCTCTTGAACATAGACGCAAAAATTATCAACAAAATCCTAGCCAACAGAACTCAACACCATATCAAAAAAATAATGTATCATAACCAAGTGGGATTCATATCAGGGATGCAAGGATGTTTCAATATTAGAAAAATAATCAATGCAATCCACCATACAAATAAAAAAAGTAAAAGAATCACATGTTTATATTGATTGATGCAGAAAAGGCATTTGACAAAATCCAATATCCATTCCTGATTAAAACACTTAACAAAGTAGGAATTGAAGGGAAATTCCTGAACATAATTAAGAGTATATATATAAAGCCAACAGCCAACATCATTCTCAATGGAGAGAAACTTAGAGCTTTCCCTTTGTGAACAGGAACTTGACAGAGATAACCTTTATCAACACTCCTATTAAATATTGTGTTGGACATCTCAGCCTGAGCTATAAGGCAAGATGGGGAAGTTAAAGGCATCCAAATTGACAAAGAAGAAGTAACATACTCTCTATTTGCAGATGATATGTTCCTATACATAGAAAACCCCAAAGACTCAGCAAAAAAACTGCTAGAACTCATTAGACGATTCAGCAAAGTGGTAGGGTAAAAGATTAACATACAAAAATCAGTGAAATTCCTCTATACTAATAATAAAAAACACTGAAAAGGAAATTAGGAAAGCAATACCACTTACAATAGCTGCCCAAAGGATGAAATATTTAGGAATGAATATAACTAGAGAAATAAAGGACCTATACAAAGAAAAGTGCAAAACATTACTACAAGAAACCAAAAGAGAAGAATATACCATGCTCCTGGATAGGAAGACTTAATATTGTGAAAATGTCAATTCTACCCAAAGCAATCTACAGATAGAATGCAATACCATACATAGATCAGTGGAACAGAATGAAGAATCCAGAAATGAATCCATCCATGTACAGCCAACTGATCTTTGACAAAGGGCCAAAGTACATTGAATGGGAAGGACATAGTCTTTTCAACAGGTGGTGCTAGCAGAACAGGAAATTGATACACAAAAGATTGAAATGAGGCCTTTATCTCACACCATATACAAACCCTACCTCAGCATGGATTAAAGACCTAAATGTGAATCCCAGAATTATAAAGGTCATCAGTGAAAAAATAGGGGCAAATTTAAGGGCTTTAAAACAGGGCACACATAGACTACCAAACATTGTGAGAAGTGCACAAACAAAAGAAGACAAAATAGGTGATTGGGACACACTAAAAATTAGAAACTTATGTGCATCAAAAGATTTCACTAAGAATCAAAAGGGAGCCCACAGAATGGCAAAAAATCTTTTGCAATGACATATCGGACAATGGACTAATTTCTAAAATATATGTTGTTTTTGTTAAGTATCATTGAGTCAATTCTGACCCATAGAGACCCTGTATAGGGTTTCCGAAGAGCAGCTGGTGAGCTTGAACTGCCTATCTTGCAGTTCAAATGGCTTTGCAGTCTGGTGTATTAACCCACAGAGCCAGACCAAGACTCCTCTAAAATATATAGGAAGCTACAATATCTCAACAATAAAAAGACAAACAACCCAATTAAAAAATGGGCACAGAACATGAACAGACACTTCACCAAGGAAGACATTCAAACAGCCAACAAATTAAATACTGCTAATCGATGATGTATGAAGGGGATTGTAATCATTGCAATGAAACAAAATACAATATGTTGAGTACAAAAACAATGTTATCCCAAGTAAACGATCACTTGATTCACAATAAAAGCCATATATATATGATAGAACATGAAGAGACACTTCACCAAAGAAGGCATTCAGCAGCCAAGAAACATATGAAGAAATGTTCAGGATCATAAGTCATTAGAGAGATGCAAATCAAAACAACAATGAGATGTCATCTCACATCAGCAATAACAGCAGAGTTCAAAAAAGGACAGGACAATAAATGCTGGCAAGGATGTGGAGAGCCTGGGACCCTCCATTGCTGGTGGGGATGCAAAATGGTCCAACTACTATGAAAAACAGTAAGTGCTTCCTCAGAATGCTGGAAATAGAAATACTTTATGATCCAGCAATTCCTCTACTTGGTATACATCCACAAGAAATATGAGCCTGAACACAAGTAGATATATGTATACAAATGCTTATTGCAGCGCTGTTCATAACAGCAAAAGATGGAGAGAGCATAAGTGTCCATCAATGGAAGAATGGATAAACAAACTGTGGTACATACACACAATGGAATATTATGCTACCTTGAGGAATAACAAGGAAGCTGTAAGCCACCACATAATATAAATGAACCTTGAGAATATTATGCTGTGTGAAATTAGTAAGTCACAAAAGGACAAATGTTGCATAAGACCAATATTGTAAACACTTAAGAAGAGACACCCATACTAAAAGGAAAAACAAAAAAAATTCTTTGTTGGTTACTAGAGGTGGTAGGGAGGGGAAGGTGGAGCACAGGGTAGGGGATAGACAAATCACAGTTTGAGTGTTGGGGATGGCAATACACAAGAAGTAGGAGGGAGTGGAAGAACAAGAATGGAAAATTGAGTGGGATAAAAAGTAATATCGGGAAACATGATTACAGAAAGCTTGTAAACCTGTCTTCAGCCTATAACTGATTGGAATACCTAAAAGGGGTGCTA
>NW_006408560.1:16648869-16658366 GCF_000296735.1 Chrysochloris asiatica
AGCAATCAAATCCCTTCAGGACAAATCCCCTTCCAAGACTGAAACTCAAAGGGAATACATGAACAGGCATGTAAGCTTGGTGGTGACCACATTGGTCTACTGGTGAGTGGAAAAGCAGTAAGGAAGATATGGGCTGAGTTCGACCACATTCCAAAGACTCCTGTCAACCTGGAGATGAGAGAAAGAAAAAGAAGGATGGTTGGTCTGAAGTATCATGAAACCTGGGGAGTCCTGGGTCCATGGAAAAGGACTTAGCCATTGAGCGCTAGTGCTGAAAGTGAAGCATCCAGCTGATACAAAGTGAGGTGAGATATACAAGAAAGCCCAAACCTGCAGATAGTACCCATTCAACCTAGTTTCAATGGTTTGATAATCAGAACTCAACTAGAGGAAGATTAAAAAAAAAATTGACAAAGGAAACAAGTGTAAATTGCTACAATTTGATGAACTTGACCTATATTTACAGATGTAGTAGCTCAAAATACCAACCAAGAGGGAAGGAGTCTTCACATCAAGCATCATTGCCATCCCCCCTGTTAACAGGATTGATAGGGATGGGCAGCTTAGACATTGGCTACTTAAAATTGGGGGGAGGGGCTACTATAAAGGCATGAAGTGACTGGTTTACAAGTTTTCAAGAAGGAGTTTAGTTTTAGAGTGTGCAGGGGAAGGTAGAATCCCCACTGATTAGTTTTTATCTTGTCTAGACAGATTTGGTGAAAGGAGATGGGGATAAGATTCTTATGATTCAATAGTGAGTAATTGTTATCATGACTAATTGCAATGGTTACAACTGTAAAAGTAGAAGTTTTGTAATGAAAAGAGGGAGTAGTTAATCTTATAGTCCAGGAACAGAGGGCCCTAGGACCATCTAGGGAGAAGCGCATGAGTGGAATGTGGGACTCTATCCAGAGAAGCAATGACACCAAAGATGGAGACAGAGATGATGACATGGAGAAATAGAGTAGCTGAGGGACTCACGACTCATGGGAAGAGAAAGACTGTGCTGGCGGCCAAGAGGCAGGTTTGCAGAATGTGCCCTTTGGTTGTTTAAATATTCCTGAGTCTTTGTGTACATCCCCCACAAAAAACCCCAGAGGAAATAGAAGCAAATGCTGTTGAATTATGTTGCATGGAGGGGATTGTAATCATTGCAATGAAAGGAAATTTAATAGGATGAGTGTGAAACCGCTGTTCTCCCACATAAGCTATCATTCAATTCACAATTGAAACTTAAAAGAAAAAAAAAAAAAGAGAGGAAAGAAAAGACCATAGTAGGTGTCAGAGAAGAGACTCTGAAATTTGCCTTTGAACATAAACTAGCTAAAGTTAATGGAAGCAATGATAAAGTAAGAGAGCTTAACAGAACATTTCAAAGGGCAACTTGAGAAGACAAAATTAAGTATTAAAATGAAATGTGCAAAGACCTGGAGTTAGAAAACCAAAAGGTAAGAGCATATCTATTTCTCAAATTGAAAGAACTAAAGAAAACATTCAAGCCTCCACTTGCAACATTGAAGGATTCTATAGGTATTTTCAGCAGTCTCATAGGCATGCGAAAGTTTGACAATGAGTAAGGAAGACTGTAGAATAATTGATGCATTTGAGTTATGGTATTGATGAAGTTTATTGAAAGCACCATGGACTGCCAGAAAAACAAACAAATCTGTGTAAGAGGAAGTACAGCCAGAATGATTCTTAGGAGTCGGGATAGCTCGACTTTGTCTCTCATACTTCAGACATATCAGAAGGGGCCAGTCCCTGGAGAAGGACGTATGCTTGATAAAGTGGAGGGTCAACAAAAGAGAGGAAGACCTTCAATTAGATGGATTGGCACAGTGGCAGCAGCAGTAGGCTCAAGGCTAACAGTGATTTTGGGGGGAATGGCACAGGACTCAGCAGTGTTTCATTATGTTGTACATGGGGTCACTATGAGTCAGAGCCAACACAACAGCACCTAACAACAACAATATGGAAAAAATATTGAATGATACAGGAAGCATTATAAGAAAATGGATGGAATACACATTCATTGTACTAAAAATTTTGGTTGCTGTTCAACCATTTCAGGAGGTAGCATATGACCAAAAACTGATGGTATTCAAGTCCAATCTGCACTGAAGGCATTATTGAAAAACATAACTACAGGAATTGACTGAATAGCAATAAAAATGTTTCAACAAACTAATCTAGCACTGGAAGTACTCACTAGTCTATGCCAAGCAATTTGGAAGAGACTCATATTTATGCCCATTCCAAAGAGAGGTGACCCAACCGAATGTAGAAATCATCAAATATTATCATTAATCACATGCTAGTAAAATTTTACTGAAGATAATTTTAAAACAGTACATTGGCAGGGAGCTGCCAGATATTCAAACCATATTCAGAAGAGTATGTGGAACTAGGGATATCATTGCTGATGTCAGTTTGTTCTTGGATGAAAGCAGAGAATACCAGAAAGATGTCTATGTATGTTTCATGATTATGTAAAGGCATTTGACTGTGTACATCATAAAAAACGATGGATAACATTGCAAAGAATGGGAATTCCTTTCATGTGGAACCTGTACATAGACCAAGATGTAGTAATTCAAACAGAACAAGGAAACACTGGGTGGTTTAAAATCAGGAAAGATGTATGCCAGGGCTGTACTCTTCAACCATAGTTATCAAATCTGTAAATTGCTGTGGTAACTTAGTGGTTACGAGTCAGGCTGCTAAACTCAAGGTCAGCAGTTAGAAACTTCCACTTGCTGTTCTGCAGGAAAAAGATGAGGCTTTCTGCTCCCATAAAGTTTTACAGCCTCAGAAACCCTATGAAGGGTTGCTATGAGTTAGAACTGACTCCAAAGCACATAACTACCACCACCATTCAATCTGTATGCTGAGCAAATAATTTGAGAAGTCAAAGGTGTAAAGAAGAACACAGCATCAGAATTGGAGGAATGCTCATTAACAAACTTCAATATGCAGATGACACAACCTTGCTTGCTATAAGTGAAAAGGACTTGAAGTACTTGCTGATGAAGATCAAAGACTGCAACCTTCAGTATGGATTGCACCTCAATGCAAAGAAAACAAAAATCCTCACAACTGGACTAATAAATAACATCATAATAAATGGAGAAGAGACTGAAGTTGTAGAGGATGAGGTTTTCTTTGTACTGGAATCCACAATCAGTTCTCATGGAAGCAGCAGTCAAGAAATCAGACAACATATTGCATTGGGCAAATTTGCTTCAAAAGACCTCTTTGAAGTGTTAAAGAGGGAGATGTCAGTTTGAGGACTAAGGTGTGCCTGATCCAAACAATGGTAAATCCAATCACCTCAGATGCATGTGGAATCTGGATAATGAGTAAGAAAGACAGAAGAAACCTGGATGCATTTGAATTTTGATATTGGCAAAGAATGTTGAAAGTACCATAGACCGCCAAAAAGGTAAACAAAAAGGTAAAAAATCCTTGGAAGAAGTACAGTCGGTATACTCCTTAGAAGTAAGAATGGTAAGATTTTGTCTCATGTACTTTGGACATGTTATTAGGAGGGACCAGTCCCTGATGTGGCCTTTTAAGATAAGCAGCAGACTGCTAACTGCCAAGCTGGTGGTTCAAACCCTCCAGCCACTCCTTGGAAACGCTATACAGATTTGCTATGAGTTGGAATTGACTTGACAGCACTTAACAACAATCCTTGGAAAAGGACATGCTTGGTAAAGTAGAGGATCAAAGAAGAAAATCCTTCTATATCAGTTATGAATCTTTTTATACTACAATTAACATAACTTGAGTTTCAAAGACTTTTAAGTCAATAGAGTTATTTCTCTCACCAAAGAAGAAATCAGAAGAAAGTATCCGATCACATTGCTTTCAATTGCTCATCAGTCATCAAGGACCCAGATTCTCTCTTTCCTTCAGCTCTGCTGTCATTGTTTGGCATATAGGCTTTTGTCCTCATGTTTATGCCCTCATGGTCCTAAAAGGCTATGATTACAGACATCATTCCATAATTAAGTAGCCAACAGAGAAGGACAACGTGAAAGCCTTTCTTGTATTAAGGCTTTGGTTTTTTCAGGAATGAACATCCCTTCTACCTAGCAAATATCCCCTTTTTCATTGGTCAGACTGAAACTGTCAGAGAGATAAAAAGTGAGAAGTTAGCTTTCCAGGCAAGGACAAAGAAGAGGACTGGGAAGGAGTGTGTGGAGTGAGTCACCTACTACCCTTTCTATTAACCTATTTACCTATCTGCATTTCATTTATTTTCAATTCTCTATGCTCTGGTAGCGTAGTGGTTACGAATTGGGCTGCGAACCTCAGGGACAGCAGTTCGAAACTACCAGCTGTTCCACGGGAGAAAGATGAGGCTTTCTGCTCCCGTAAAGATTTACAGCTTTGGAAACCCTGTACAGGGTCTCTATGAGTCTGAACCGACTCCACGGCACATAACAACAACAACATGCTTCCGAATAAGTGAATTTGGAGTTACATGCAACTTTTCCTGGTGAACTATTTTGTTTATAGTTCACATATTGTTTTATTTTTGTTCATTTATAAATAGTTTTTGTTTCCTTTTCCTTTTCTCTTTTTTTTAGTAATTTCTTTAGAAGGGATGTTTAACCCAGAAATTTTGCTTTTCTTGTGAATCACCTATTGAATTACTTTATTGAACTAATTTTAAGAGAAATATAGCCTATGAGTTTTACTTTGTGGAATTTTATTTTATTTTTTTTTTGTATCGTCACACAGAGCCCAATTCTTGTCTTCTTGTGAATATTCCAGGAATGTATGAAAAAAATATGCTGTGTACAAAAGTCCTTTATTTCCTTTCTGGTTATTGGATGTCTTGATCTAATTTCTGAGAAAGCCTTGCTAAAAATCCACCATAGTAATAGAGGGTTTGTAAATTTATCCTTGAACTTCTAATAGCTTCTCAGGATTCACCTTTGCATTTTGCATCTCTAAACCATGTTTTGTTGTTGTTGCTGTTGAGTGCCGTCAAGTCGGTTCCGATCCATAGCGACCCTGGATAGGGTTTACAAGGAGCAGCTGGTGAGCTTGAACAGCCGACCTTGCAGTACAAACGGCTTTGAAGTCTGGTGCATTAACCCACAGGGCCACACCAGGACTCCAAACCATGTTTTAGATGCATATTAATTTAAAATATCTCTCTCTAACTTCCTTAATTTTTCTTTTAAATTTGATTGAGTCTATAGTTAGTATTCTACGAATCGGGCTGCGAACCTTAAGGTCAGCGGTTTGAAACTACCAGCTGCTCCGCGGGAGAAAGATGTGGCTTTCTACTCCCGTAAAGATTTACACCCTCGAAAACCCTATACAGGGTCGCTATGGGTCGGAACCGACTCGATGGCACATAACAACAACAACAACATAGTTAGTATTAGAGTTCTGGTGCGTCTTTGTGGGTTAATGTGCCAGACTGCAAAGCCGTTTATACTGCAAGGTCAGCTGTTCAAGCTCACCAGTTGCTCCTTGGAAACCCTATGCAGGGTCGCTATGGGTCAGAACCAACACGATGGCACTTAACAACTTAACAACATAGTATTGCAATTACTGCAATTCTTTCATCAACATTTACCTACTTACTCTAGTTTTTTCCATCTCTTTCTTTTAAATCTTTGTCATTAGACAATATAGATAGCATACACTGAATTAACCCAACCTGAGAGCATTTGTCTTTTAACGGGGATATAATGCATTTAAATATATTTCAATTATTATATGTATGTACTTACTCCTGACAATTTATATAACATTTTCTAGTTACTATACTTTCTTCTTATTTTTTATCCTTACATTTTGTTGAATTAGTTGAATTTTCTTTGATACAAACCTCTCTAGTAAACTGAAAATTATACAACCTTATCTCATTCTGTTGGTTATTAAACTTAAATTTTTTACTTTACCATTTGAATATAATCATTATTTTTTTTCTTCCTCTGAAGGGAAAAAGAACTTTAACATTTTCCCTTTCTGTTCTCTAGTTCATTTAGTGCTGTAGTTAAAATATAAATAATTATGTATAGATGATCATTATCATATGCATGATGAATATTTGATTATCTAGCCTTGACTGTAAGTTTCACTGGTTTCTTTGATCACTGCTATATCTTCTTTCTACTTCATTCATGAATTAATTTTTTAAAAAATGCTTTATTGTGAATTATGTGATAGTTTACATGGGAGAACATTAGTTTCACATTCATCCTATCGTATATCGTTTCATTGCCATGGTTACAATCCCCTCCATGCATCATCAACCAATGAAAGGGTATACACTACAAGTCTGCCCCCTGGTCATCAACACACAGCCCCTCTCCCTCTCTGTGTCTAAAGTCCCCAACTGCTCCATCTCTCCACTTCATCTGCCTCCATCTCAGGCATCACTGCATCTCTGGGCAGGGTCCGTCTCTCCACTCTTCCCCCTTGATGGTCCCAGGGACCTCCACTTCTAGGCTGAAAAGTTAATCACTCCCCTCCTTGCTACAAAAAATCTACCCTTACATTTCTAACCCTCATAAGCAGTCCTGATAACAATTATTCACTATTGTATCACAAGAGACCCATCCTCATTTCCTTTCATCAGCCCCGCCTAGACAGATTGTATACTACTCAGTGGAGGTTCTACCTTCTTTCACGCCCTCTGCATCTAGGTTCCCTCTTGAACGCTTGTAATCCAGTCACTTCTTGCCTTATTAGCCACTCCATTTTGGGTAGCTAATGTCCAAGTTGCCCATCCCTGTTTACTCTGTGTGTGGAGGGGGTGGGAATGATCCTTGCTATAAGGACTTGTTCCCTCTTTTGAGCTACTGCATCAATAGGTGTAGGTCAAATGAAAGACCTACAGGAAAAACACGAAACAATGGAGGCAGATGGACTGTTACTGCAGGAACAAATGGGTCGCTTCCCTAGGAGACATCGGGGCAGGTGGTCAGGTCCTCTCAACGCAGGCCCCCTTCCAAGACTGAGACTTGGTGGAAATGCACGCTCTGATTGGTGACCACATGCATCACCAATGGGGAGAAGTGGGGTAAAGGCAACAATGAAGCGGTGAGCTAAGCCTTACAATATTCAGTGGGCTTCTGTGGACCCGGTTGGGGACCTGGTTGGCAAGCAGTGAATTCATTTAAAAATTTTCTCTTTATGTCCTTGAATGATTCTGTTTTAGAACATGATTAGCTTCCTAAACATTTGCATGATTCTAGAGTATCTTTTTGGAGTCCTGGTGTGGCACTACGTGATAGTGTGCTGGACCTCAAGGTCAGTTTGAGCAGCAAGGTCGGCAGTTCAAACCCACCAGCTGCTCCTTGGAAACACTATACAGGGTTGATACAAGTCAGAACTGTCTCGTCAGCACTTAACAACAATGACAAGAGTATCTACTCTTTTGTTTAATGCTATCTTAGGAAGTATATGAATTCTAGGTTCACATTTATTTCCCCACAGAGGTCATATAAAATCTATGAGTGGGTGATTTGAGGAGTGGAGGAGCTATGGGAGAGAGTCTAGGGTCGGAACTTTTCCAGAGAGGCCTGGAAAGTCCAGGAAGTTATTTGACCTAGCTCCTTGGAGTAGATAAACATGTCCATTGTCAAGAGATGTCTCAGTTCCTCCCTTAGCATGGAAGGGCCTCAGCCATCTGCCTTTCAACTGGAAGGGGGAATAAGGAAACAGGCTTTATCACATCATTGCACCCCCTGGTAAGAGAGGCTGATATGTTTGATATGAGTGGGTCTTCAATCTTCAATCTGTTTTTTTTTTTTTTTTTTTTTGTCCCCTCTCACCCTAGAGCCCATCCCTCACCCCAAGATTCTCACACATTCATCATTAAACACATTAGATTGGTGCAATGTCACCCTGGAGTGTGGAACCCCAGGAGTCACAGAGAATCTGAGTGTGACCTGGTTGGTCAAGTACCTTTCTGGGGAGGAGAATCAGTATGGCACACTGGGGCCAGCCCTCAACTCCAGGAATCTGAGCCTGAGTATGTCTTTGAGCCAGAGGGATGCCCATCTCACCTGTGTGGTCAGCAATCCTGTGGAACAGAAAAATGCCACCTTGGACATAAGGAGAATCTGTCTATGGACGGGTGAGTGTGATCTGCCAGGAAGGGTGATGGAAATGAAGGAGAGAGTTGGAGAGGGAAGAGTGGAGAATTCAAGGAGAGGGGTGGGGCTGAATGACATTTAAGGTAGTTCAAAGGATGCAACCACAGCACCACCTAATGAACAAGGACACAAATGCCCTGTTCTACATGTGGGCAATCCATACCTGGACCCCTGACTTACTAGCAAGCAGGGAAGGGAAGGACATAATGAGGAAGGAACAGGCTCCCTGCCTGGATGACCTGGGCCTGCATGTCCTCTCTCTGAGGACAGTCACAACTCTGGATTAGAAAGCCACAGTTTAGCCCTCCTCTGAGCACTGTGAGCACATGTGGTCACTACAACCAGGCACTACTCTCCCCATTCAGTCTAATGGTCACCTAGACAATAGGCCTTGTGCAGGGGTGATTAGTAGGTGAGTTCTAACAGAGGAGCCATAACCATAGGACCTGGTTTCATAAAACCCAAACCCCCACTTCTCCAGGGCTCCACAGCAGGAACAACTGATGTACAAAAGTATCAGTCCCTCTATCCTTCCCCACCAAGTTCATCCTGAGCTCTGCTGACTTGGGTTCTCATCTGAACAGTCTCTCTCTTGTCATTTCCTTACTCATCCAACCACCTAGCATTCAACCCAACCTACCCTGAATGTCAGTTATGTGCTGGGTGAAGGGAGAGCAAAAAATATGATAAGCTCCATCTTCAAGGAATTCACAGTTGCTAGAAAATATTACTATATATTGACTGTCTGATTTCCACCCCCGCCCCCCAAATCTTTGCATTTGTAAAATGGAAGAGTTGTACCTACTTCATAAGATTGCTATGAAATTTGAAAGAGGTAACATACGTAAAGCTCTCAATTAAAGTATTAGCAATATGAGCCAGCATTTTTCCTATTTAGAAGAAAAGGAAAAGCAAATTTATTAATATATGACTAGGTGCTAAATGCTAAAATTGAGGCAAATACAAAGGGTAAGTCAAGAACAAGAAAATAGAAATTGAGTAACTTCCCACAGGAGTTTGAAAAGGCATCACAGAGAAGAGAGCCCTTGGGAGTTTTCTGGGGCAGTGTAAGAAAGACATCCCATGCTCTGACTTCTGGGAACCCAGCTCCTTCCATTTTTATTCCCTTTTGACATGCAGTTCTATTCCAAAGTCTGAGAATAGAAGGAAGGGTCAGGCTAGGGAATGATCAATTGCATACCCACTCAGTGAGAACTTCCAAGGTCCACTCACTTAGATGGGACAGAGGACCAGGAGGGAGTCATTAAAGGGGCAGTGAGCAGTATGCCGAGATTGTTGTTGTTGTTGTTGTTAAGTGCCTTCGAGTCGGGTCCGACCCATAGCGACCCTGTACAGGGTTTCCGAGGG
>NW_006408560.1:16659522-16660964 GCF_000296735.1 Chrysochloris asiatica
AGAAGGACTAAGAACTGGTGGCCAGGAGCAGACTTGCAGAATGTGCCCTTTGGAGATGTAATTTATTATATATGCCTGAGTGGGAAAAAAAAAAAGAAATCAAACAAGGTATTGCATTAGGCAAATGTGTTGCACAAGACTATTTTAAAGTGTTCAAGAACAAAGATGTCAGAGGACTAAGGTACACCTGACCCAAGCCATGATATTTCCAATAACAATATATATATGTGAAAGTTGGACATTGAGTAAGGAAGACCTTAAAATAATTGACACATTTGAATTATGGTGTAGGATTGCTGTTGTTAAGTTCCAAGGCATCAGTTTCCACTCATAACGACCCTGTATAGAGTTTCTGAGTAGTGACTGATGAGCTTGAACTGCCGACATCAACTGCCAATTTAAACTAGATGTTTAAATTGACTTTGTGGTCCAGCGCATTATCCTAGAGCACCATACCAGGATTGCCAGAACAAATAAATCTGTGTTGGAAGAAGTACAGCTGGAATGCTCCTTAGAAGCTGGACAGACAGTCTTCGTCTCATGCTTTAGACATGTTATCAGGAGGAAACAGTCCCCAGAGAAGGACATCATGCTTGGTAAGGTGCTGGCTCAGCAGTAAAGAGGAGGGCCCTCAATGAGGTGGATTGGCACAGTTGCGGCAGCAATGGTATCAAATTTAATAACAACTGTAGGACTGGCATAGGATAGGCAGTGCAGAAGTGATGAGTCTGAACTGACTAGCGGGCATATAACAACAACAAGATTTTAACACAAGTTATCTTCTCTCCTCTGCATTAACAACAACAAGATGTTTAAATGTAGATTCTGAATCCATACATTTTTGGTGGAAATGCAAATGCTCAGCAGGGGGATGAACAGAAATGAACCAATTTAACTCCCTGCTAGTTTAGTGATTCACTTGCTAATCATGTTAAGCAGTGGAATCAGCAGGTCTGGGGACTGAGACTCTTTATTTCTTATAGGCAATCCAAAGAGAGTTGACCCAATAGAATGTGGAAATCATCCGACAATATCATTGATGTCCCATGCAAGTAAAGTTTTACTAAAGATAATACAGAAACAGAACATCATACATTGACAGAGTACTTCCAGAAGTTCAAGCCAGATTCAGAAGAGGATATGAAATGATGGGTATCATTTCTGATGTCAGTTGGATCCTGGCTGAAAGCAGGTAGTACTAGAAAGATGTTTGCCTCTGTTTTATTGACTGTTCAAAGGCTTTTGATTGTGTGGATCATAACAACCTATGGACAGCATTGTGAAATATGAATATTCTGGACCACTTTATTGTGCTCATGAGGACCCTATACATAGAACAAGAGGCAGTTGTGCAAACAGAACAAGGAAATATAGAATGATTTAAAACTAGGAAAGGTGTGTGCCAGAGTTGTATTCTTTCATCATACTTATTCAACCTGTAT
>NW_006408560.1:16661064-16668768 GCF_000296735.1 Chrysochloris asiatica
CTTTCTCCCGCGGAGCGGCTGGTAGTTTCGAACCGCTGACCTTAAGGTTCGCAGCCCGATTCGTAACCACTACGCTACCAGAGCTCCTTAGAGAAGTGAAAACGCATTAAGTTTGCATCAAAGATACTGGCTTTAGAAATGGCCTAAGCCAAGATAGTTCCATCTGCATACCTGCCCACCAGGCCAGATAGGGTCATATCTAACATCAGGCTTTGACCCCAGGTTCCCTTTGGAGGAAACGGCTTTGGATAGGCAGCCTTGTGGTGGATCTGGTGGTGATCCTGGGAGCTGGAGCATGGATCTGGAAGAGGACAAAGATGAAGACTGAGCGAGGCAGGTGCTGGGTCACTCCAGGGGAAGGGAAGACTGAAAACTAGAGGGGGTGCTGAGTTGGGGGAGGAGGAGTAGATAGAGGAGACCTTAGGGGACGTCTGCCTGGGGAGGTCAGGGAGCTGAAAAAGGTGCCTTGAACTTCCCTGTTAATCAACCCTGAAGAAGATTGAGGTAGAGCAATGCTAAGGGTGGAGGTGTGTGAATGGCCACAGAAGAGGAGTGGTCGGTGGAAGTAGGGTACTGGGGTCAGACCTGCACTTACAACTTAGGGAGCACTGGCTATTCTCATGCGGGGTCTGTGAGGGTGTAGTTCAATCTTATATGTTCTCATTGTACATCTGTGTGTACAAACTGGGTCTAATCTCCTGCCAGCGGTGTATGGCTCAGCAGCATCTCCCCAGGGTCCACCTACAGAAAATAGTGCTGACCCGCACTGCAGTGGGATCGACATCTATGACCTTCCTTACACTGAAATCAATCTCCTGAGAGACTGCGAGGTACGTTTAAGGGGATCAAATCATGTACTAAGAGTCTGAGGGTCTGGGGAACCAGGCTGCTCTGGTACCATCAGATCCTGGATGTCTTTGTTTGGGCAATGAAGTATCTGTACCTGAGTACCCAGGTACTACAGATTGGGAGGTGTAGACAAGGATGGAAACCTTGTCTACAATGGTGAGGACAATTTCCAGTAAGTCTCCCCATATATGATCTTATCAGATTTCCACTGCCACCAGTGGACAAGGTAGGGATAGGGAGTCAAGGATTCATGGAAAACCTCACCAAGAATATTGGTAAGAACCTGGAAAAGAGGAGACAAGAGAAATGTGTTGTTATTGTTGGGAGGCAGGAAGAGAGTGAGATTCCTAGATGGAAGTCACAGTAAATGTCAACCCCTAAGGAGTTTAGAGAGATGTTTGGGCTGAAACTTTACATTGAGGAACATGACGTGGTAGTGCACAGGTAGCATCAAAACCTATCTAACTTCATGAGCAGAGAGGAGAATAACCATCAAGATAAAGTTGACAGTGATTCCTATGAGGTAGAGGTCAGACATGCTTCCACTTCCAAACAGTTTACCAATTCCAACACCAGTCATCCTCTACACACTCTACTTCTCTACTAGGTTCAATAATCCATTGCAATGTCCACACAGAAGTCACATACCATACTTAGTTAAGCGGTTAATAAACAACAGGAATAAGGAAACAACAGAGTGTTACTCAAGATCAAGATCAAGATGCTACAACTCAGGATCAGAATCAAGTTCAGTGCAGCATCACTCTCTCTGCAACTCTTGGCTATGCAAACAAGCAGACTCTTCTCTCTGCTATGCATGCCTCCTCTCTGCTGTGTGGGCCTACTCTCTGCCTCCTCAGAACAGGATTCTCTTTTTTTTTTTTTTGAAAATTTTTATTGTGAATTGAATGATAGTTTACATGGGAGAACATCAGTTTTATACTAATCAGTTCTTTGCAATGGTAACAGTCCCCTCCACGTATCATCACTCAACAATATTTGATTTAATTCCCTCTGTTTTCTTTCTTTTTATTTTTTTGGGGGATGTACACAAAAACACTCAGGGCTATATAATCATTTAAACAACCTACGGGCACATTCTACAAGCCTGCCTCCTGACTGCCAGCACACAGCCTTTCTCTTTCCATGAGTCTAGAGTCCTCAGCTGCTCTATCTTTCCATGTCATCAACTCTGCCTCCATCATTGATGTTCCTGCTTCTCTGGATAGGGTCCCACATTCCACTCATGCTCTTTTCCCCTGATGGAGCTAGAGTCCTCTGTTGTTGGAATTTAGGTTTAACTACTTCCTCCTTTACGTTACACAATGTCCACCTTTACAATTTTGACAATTACAATTAGTCATGATAAAAATTACTCACTATTGAATAATAAGATTCTTATCCCCATCTCCTTTTACCAGACATGTCTAGACAAGATGAAAACTATTTAGTGGGGATTCTACTTTCCTCCACAAACTCTAAAACGAAGCTCCCTCTTCAAAACTTGTAAGCCAGTCACTTCATGCCTTTATAGGTCTCCATTTAAGGTAGCCAATGTCTAAGTTGCCTGTCCCTATCAACCCTGTATAGAGAAGGGATAGGATTGACACTTGATGTGAAGATTCATTCCTTTTCAGTTGGTATTTTGAGTTGCAACATCCATAAGTATAGGTCAAGTTCATCAAATTGTATCAATTTACACTTATTTCCTTTATCAAAAATTTTTTATCTTCCTCTAGTCGAGTTCTGATCATCAAGTCATCAAAGTTACGTTGAATGTGTACTATCTACAAGTTTGGGCATTTTTGTGCATCTCCCCTCACTTCATATTAGCTGGATGCTTCACTTTCAGCTCTAGCCCTCCATGGCTATGTCCTTGTCCATGGGCTCAGGAGTCCCCAGGTCTCACTATACTTTGGACCAACCAGCCTTCCTCTTCTCTGTCTCATCTCCAGGTCTACAGGAGTCTATGGCATGTGGTCAAACTCAGCCTATATCTTCATTGCTGACTTTTCTCCTCTTCCACTCACCAGTAGACCCACATGATCACCAGCAAGCTTACATGCCTACTCATGTGTTCCCTTGGAGTTTCAGTCTTGGAGGGGGTTTGTTCTGAAGGGACTTGATTGCTTTCCTTGATGGCTCCCGGCAAACAACTTACTTGTTCTTGTAGTAGCCAATCATACTGCCATTTTAATTTTGGATTTTTCCTGCTGGTCTTTCTTTCAAGAAGTATCTTCAGAACAGGCTCCTTTTTTGGCCCTGCAATCTGTCATCATGAACTTTGCTGAGGACCCCTTCAATGCCTGTCATTGCTAGTTCTGTCACTGGGCTACTTCTGGGGCTTTTACCATGTACTCTTTTGCAGGACCCCTTCTGGGCCTGTCTCCATCTTCAGTGTCACAGCCTTTGAATGTAACACTATTTTAGGAGGTCCCTGTCTCTTTTCTTTCCTTTTTTTTTTTTTTTTTGCTTCCTTCTTGCTGTCAGAATAACCTCTGTGAAGTTGGATATGTATATGCACAACTTCTTGTTAATTTCAAGACACGGGTCCATAAATTAACCAATCCCCTCTTGGTAAACCACAGACACTTCATTTACGTTGTAGGCTGCAGTCACCACATAAAGGAATTTATTTCACCACAGGGAGTAATCAGAATTGGATGGTATTCCAAACCACAAGACTGGGTGGGCCTCAAGGGAATAAATGTAGCTGGTAGAAAAGTCAGGGACTGAACCTGAAAACCTCCAGGTGATAGGCTGGAGAACCTGGAAGAGTCAGTAGAGGAGACCAGCAGTTGGGACCTTAGTTACATCAAGGAGGAGAAGCTTCATAGGCAATAATTCTGGAAGGGAGAGCAGAAGCTCCTGGAAAGGAAGGACTCCAAGGAGGCCTGAGAAGTGGAGAGACAAAATAAGAAGGAGGCAAGGAAAGAAATCTTTCCCTGGGTAAGGACATCCTAGATGAGATCAGGAAGCTGGTACAGAGATGTAGTCTGACTAACCCTTCACCTAATTCTTCAAGTGTCCACAGCACCCTAAACCCTTCCTGAATTGTAGGCCACCACCGAGAAGGGCAGTGGCTGGGCAAGGAGCCCCTCGAAGACCCCAGTTGTCCAGACTGTCTATGAGAAGATCCGGACAAGAGTTCAAGGGGGACACCTGAATCATGAAGATACAGGGACATTGTAGGATTTTTGTTTTACATTTCGTTAAAAACAAACAAACAAAAATACCCAACTATTGTGGTTGAGTTCAACTTATGGTGACCCTGTGTGTAGCAGAGGAGAAAAACTTCATAGAATTTTCTTGGCTGTGACCTTTATGAAAGCAGATTGGTCTTTCTTCTGCAGTGCTGCTGAAGAATCACAAGCTTTGGTTGGTGAGAAATGGTTTCCATTACAAAATGTTGTACATTTATTTTTATTATAATGTTGCTTAACAATGTATGAAGAAAACTCCAACACATACACACATTTGCCATTAACTTCATCCTGATCTATAATGAGCCCATATCTGCAGAGTAGAACCATATTCCATAGGATTTTCATGGCTGTGACCTTTCAGAAGCAGATTACCATGTTTTTATTCTGGTTTCTGGCTGAGTTCAAAATGCCAACATTTAAGTTAGTAGTCAAATGAGTAGCCACCAGGAACTTCTATAATAAGTATCAATTTCATATGCTTGTAGCTTTTATAATATAGACTGAAAAAAGTATATAAAACAAAAGAGTAAGATAATAGTCAAGGAAAAATGTTTAATGTAATGTGGTGTTTTATCTTGCTTAAACTATAACATTTATGTTGACATTAAAAGGCAAATGTTGTAACTTCACATAAGGTTCTGTATTTGATATAAAAAATTTTAATGCAAAATACTTATGCACATGTTATTTTTGTATAACTTTTGATTACTAAGTCTGTTCATTAGTTCAAGATAGTCTTGTTTGTAACCTAAATGCTGTCAAGTTTAGGCAGTTTACTAGATCTGTAAAACTCTTTTGTGTGTCTGAAAATAAATGCATATCTATTTATTTCTTATTGGAATTATAGAACAAATCAGTTCTCTATTGGGTATTTGCTACCGTACTTACTGTCTGAAAGTCAGACAAGCCCCTGACAGCTACAGAACAGGAACTTTGAGTGTGACATGCATGCATTAAAAGAAATCCTTGGAGCCACTGGTCTAGACAGGAAAGGCAATAGTACAAATGGGCAGGAGAGGTAAAGGACAGTCCATTTAGCCATCTCTGAACCTCAAGCACGTCACACTTCCAGGTGGGATATTCTAAATGGGAATGGAGAGGGAGAGAATGGAATTGATAGGGCATCCCTCAAGGAACAGGACCTACCCCTCCAGTGCAGATGACCCTTGGTGTTGTTTTCACAGAATTGAGAGACGGAGTTTACAGAGAGCTTATGCTCTTTCCCTACCTTCCTGAGACTAGACAAGGATTGCAAACCATTATATCTAGTTCTAAGCTGTCATGTACAAAGGTTAACTTTTATACAGTGCCCTGCAAACAGAAAGCAAAGTCAAAAGCAGTTCAATCACACTGTTTTGAGGCAAATAGCAGAAACAAAGAGAAAAACCAAAGTCAGAGATAGAAAAGCAAAACAAAACACAAGATCTACACAAATATTTGGCCCTCAAAAGTGAGGGAAAGAACAACCATTTGCAAAAAAAACCCCAGATGAATCTAGAGATGAAACATGGAATAAGATATGATAATATGGGGAGTGCAGTGGTTCTAGCGGCTAAGCATTGGATTGCAAACAACAATGATGACTGTTTGAGTCCACCAGCTGATCTGCTGGAGAAAGCTGAGACTATCTGCTCCAGCAAAGATTTACAGGCTTGGAAACCTTATACAGAATTGCTATGAGTTGACATTGACTTAATGACATGTAACAACAATATGATTAAAGGGGTAGGAAATGAGGGTGCTAAGAAAATAATCCTTTTGCAGAATTAAAAAATGTGAAGAACATGAAACCATATTAGTGATACAGAAGACAGGATGAAACAGAGACATTATAGCATAAGAAAAATAACAGAGGGAAGCACTTACAACAAAAAAGAAATATGGATAGACAACAGAGATCAGATATATGAATATGAGGGTGCTTCAGAGTTTACAGAAAAACAGAATAAAAAACTAATGGAACTTTCTCACAAACATTTATTATTTTGATTTTCACCCATCAGATCTCAGTCCTTAGTGCAAATAACCTCATCTTCTTTTTTGAACTTGATAAGAATTTATAGAATTCCTCTTTAAAAAAATTCTTTGAACTGTCTTCTCCATCACCCAAGTTAAAACATGTCTCTACCCTCTAGCCAGTGAGTAATTGCTTTGCTCCCATCCCTGGTAACCATCATACAATATTTCTTCTACCATTAAAACCTTTTCTTGATTTTTTACAGTAGTGATCTCATACAATATTTGTCTTTTTGTACAATATTTGTCTTTTTGTGATTGACTAATTTTGCTCAGCAAAATGTCTTCCAGGTCCATCCATATTATGAGGTGCTTCACAGATTCAGTGTTATTCTTTAGTGTTTGATAGTATTTCATCATGTGTATGTACCAAAGTTTATTTAATCATTCCTCTGTTGATGAGCATCTAGGCTGTATCCATCTGTGAGAAATGTTGTCGATACCCGGATACTGCCTCAGTTCCTCTTGGTAACTGGTGGGTCAGTATGGCCAGTATAAACCCCTGACTAGGACCTTACCCAGATGGGTCTCCGGAGGGAGAACTGGGGCAGACTGCCTTATGAGGTAACCGATGAGTTATCACAAATACTTACTGACAAATGCTCAAGAAATTTAATCTGTACTCAATTTAGCATGAGTGAGGCTTTATTAATTGATTTGGCAAATTCAGGCACCAAACGCAGAAGACAAGATGGGCAGACTTGCCACATGTCTGTTTTACAAGTGTTCTTAGCTCAAACGTCCTTCCCCCAGTTCCTGTTGATTGAGTGCTATGGGGTGAACAATCTTCCTTTCGATGGTTGGACTTATTTTAAAAAGTTTCTACTTCTCAAACTTGTTCCCCTTTCCCCTCTCCCCTAATTTATCTTGTTTACACATACCCCAGATGAATGGGCTCCTGCCACTATATCAGTCAACAATCTCTGCCTTGGACAATTAACAACTTCAACTTCCTGGACCCTTATTCCTGATTCCTGAAAATGGACCAGCTTGAGAAATATTTCTTTTTGCTATTGTGAATAGTGTTATGATGAACATGAGAGTGCATACATCTATTCATGTCACAGCTCTCATTTCTTGAGGATATACACCAAGTAGAGGGCTCAGTTATATGGTATTTCTATTGCCAACTCTATGAGAAAGCACAATGATGTTTTCCATAGTAGTTGCACTATTTTACAGTCCTACAAGCAGTGGAGGAGGGTTCCAGGCTCTCCATACCCTTACCACCATTTCTTGTTTTCTGTTTTTTGAACTTTGCTATTAATGCAGGGGTGAGAAGATATCTCATTTTTATTTTTATTTGCATCTAACTACTCAATGTAAAGAAAGCAAAAACCTTTACCACAATACCAACAAATAATATCATGATAAATGGATAAAAGATTGAAGCTGTCAAAGACATTATTTTGCTTGGATCCACCATCAACACTCTTGGCAGCAGCAGTCAAGAAATCAGGCAGAACAAACAAGATGGCAGATCGGGTGGACGTATAGCAGAGAGCTCCATCAACAACAACACAGAATACCCGACCAAGCAGGTTCAGGGGATGGTCCCAGAACTCTGAACCACATATAAAGGAATACTTAGAAGGTTGGAAGGCTCACAGCTGGGGGAATTTGTGGCAGAAGC
>NW_006408560.1:16673258-16687370 GCF_000296735.1 Chrysochloris asiatica
TCATGGAAGTAGCAGCCAAGAAATCAAAGGACATATTGCATTAGGCAAATCTGCTGCACAAGACCTTTTTAAAGTGTTGAAGAGCAAAGATGTTAGTTTTAGGACTAAGGTGTGCCTAACTCTAGCCATGGTATTTTCAATAACCTCATATGCATGCAAAAGTTGGACAGTGGATAAGGAAGGCCATAGAAGAATTGATGCATTTGAATTATGGTGTTGGAGGAGAATATTGAAAGTACCATGGACTGCCAAAAGAACAGATAGCTCTGTGTTGGAAGAAGTCAGTCAGAATGCTCCTTGCAAGCCAGGATAGCCAGACTTTGTCTCTCGTACTTCGGACATATTTTCAGGAGGGACCAGCCACTGGAGAAGGATATCATGTTTGGTAAAGTGGGGGGTTTGAGAAAAAGAGAAAGACCACCAGCGAGATGGATTGGCACAGTGTCAATATCAATGGGCTCAAACATATTAATGATTGTGGGGTTGGCCCAGGACCCGGTAGTGTTTCATTCTGTTGTACATAGGGTAACTATGAGTTGGTACTGACTCAATGGCACCTAACAACAATAAAAGGTAATGCTGTGCTGCTGTTCTAATGATTACTCTCTGAATAACAAAGATATAGATGAAGTTGACACCAGGTGGACGCACCAGGAATAAATTCTGTGGCTGATCAGAAATCACAAAGCTTTCTGAGCAGGGGAGAGAAGAACCAGAGAGGTGTTAGAAAGATGAGTCAGGTGACATTGGTGGCCACAACGGCTGTCAGGAGACTTTGTAAAAATCCGGTAAGAAATGAGGACTGGGTCAGGCCTGTGATGGAGGCCAAGATGACAGGATGGAGAGAGACATTGATGTGAGGAGCCACTTGGAAAGGACTGAAGGTAAGGACACCCCACTATCCAGCCTGGAAGCTGTGATGCATTTTTTAGACCCTGAGGAGGAAGGGGAACCCAATGTGTGGGGGAGACAGAGTGTGAAGACCCTGCAGGAGCTCAGGAAATGTGGAAAGTAGTGGGAAGTGACCCTTAGGCTGCACTTGTCCATCAACCACAAACAACAAAGAAAGCCCTGTTAGGCCAGTGGTGCATCTGACATGGATTCCAGCTGTCCGGTCATACTGAGGCCACATGGGCAGCCTGGTTACTACACTCTCTCACAAAAGAGCCAGGACAACTTGGTCCCACCAGGGAAAGGTCCAGGACCCTGAAACAACCTCATTCTCCAGGAGTCACTCAACTCTCTGTGTGACAGGGTTCAGCCCCTCCTCATGTACCTACTTGGGAGATGGTAGGAAGAAGGCAGAACAGCAGCGGTCAGCCTCTCAGGTTAGTGTTCATTCCTTCAAGTCAGCAAATATTTTCTGTTTATATAAAACACTAAATATATGCAAGATCTCAGATTAGTCACTGAGGAATCTGGAGATGGATCACATTGTAAGTTAATTTTTAATGTGTTTTCCTATAGTCATTTTGTCTGTAATATGGTTTGTTATGGTATCAAAAGGCAGCTGCTCTGTCCATGTCAGAAAACAGCTGTGAAGTGCCTCCACTCTGTGTGGGTGGTCAATCTGAGTAAACAGTCTATAAATGATGCGATCCTGTTCTCAGTCACGGGCTCAGTTCTAAAGGCTTGCTGTTGAGTTCCAACTCATAGTGAGTCTATGAAGGAGCTCTGATAGCGGAGTGGTTATAAGTCAGGCTGCTAACCTCATGGTCAGCAGTTTGAAACTATTAGTGGTTCCTCAGGAGAAAGATGAGGCTTTCTGCTTCCATAAAGGTATATAGCTTCAGAAACCCTATACAGGGCCTCTATGAGTCAGAATCCACTCCATAGCACACTACCCACCACCACCAGTGAGTCTATGAGACTAAAGAGGTAAGGACTGCAGGTAAACAGGCACTATTTATCCTGTTCTTGCTGAGTCTATATAACAGGCATTTCCACTTGACTTATTTTACAGATGAGGACACTGAGGTTCCAGCAAAGTTAACTGAAAATCTCAAGTGTGGAATGTCAGTCTAAAAACAGGTCTCCCAACCCAATGGTTTTTCAGAAACCCATATCAAACTCTTCTCTAAATGGAACACATCCCTCACACTGGGTGAGAAGCACACTGAGAGGGAAGAACAGGCTAGACTCACCTCCCTTTTACTAGTCCAGGCAGAAGAGCCAAGGCTTGTGACCACCTTTCAGCAGCCTCTGGGTCCCAGGTTGTACTTGGCCAACCACAGCTGCCTCCCTTTGCAGTTCCTGTGTCATGGTATCCAGCACCTCCAGCCACAGCCTAACCCACAAATCTGCTGGTCTGAGAAGATTGGCTGGTCTACTGGCCTAGCTATAGAGCCCTCAACTCTAGGGGTTGGACTGGCAAACATGCCCTCCTTTCTGGGATGTGAACACTCTCTACCTGGGAGAGTTTCATAGTGTCTTTTAGTCACAACTACATTCGCATCAGCATTCTATCCTGTGCATGTGCCTGACTCTCACCTCAGAGCTCCCCAACCACAGTTTATCAGTAATTCTTACACCTCGACCACGTCTTTCTCTTACGTTCTGTCTGGGCTTCCTTTATCTAAGATTTCCCTAACAGTGTTTGGTTTAGTGGGTTCTCACATTTCTCTTATGTCTAGTGCCCTGTGGTGGAAGACAAATATGAACACCCAGCACAACCCTTTTACTCCAAGGACTCAGTCACTGACCCACAGGGAGGAGGTCAGGCTATCCAGGTCCCATCACAGCTCTCGAGAACGTGCCCCATAAACCCTTGAGGTCCTCTTAGTGGGACTCGGGTAGGGAGAGTCCAGCAGGAGCTATTTATTGGGAAAATGACTCCCAAGTTATGGGGTTCAATCTTCATCCCTCATGGGCTGAGAAAGAACACCCATTAACATTCAGTGGGCTAAGACCTTCTCCCACTCCTCACCCCTTGTCAAATGTCTGTTGATCCTCAAGTGTTTGCTTGGAAGTCTGCCTGCCCCATCCCCCAGGCAGAGATCCGTGCTCCCTCCCATCTCTCATAGCACTGTGCGGTCATTTGTGATCAAGTCAGGCATCACTGGCTCGTCCCCTCCCCCTTGAAGATCTCTGTTCCCATGAACTATATGTTGGAATTGACTTGATGGCACTTAACAACATATGTCAGGCATTGAGACTAAGTACTTGATATATGCTATTGTGTTATCTCATTAATATTCAAAACAGCTCTATGAGGATTTTTTTTTTTTTTTCAACTTTTTCATGTGAACCAGGTCAAGGTTTACATAGCAAATCGTTTTCCATTCAACAATTCAAACTTGTTTTGTTTCATGTCATTGATTGGAATCCCCACAATGTAGCATCAAGTGTTCCACTGCCTCCCTGTTTCCCTCCTCCTTTTCTCACCCTCCCTGCCTTCTATGCTTTGTTCTTAGGAAAATGCTGCCCTTTTGATCTCAAATGATTGATTCTTCTAAGCAATGGGTGCCTTCACAGTATTATTGTTCCCCTTATTAGTTAGTTAAGTGTCACCCAGTCAGTTTCAACTCATGGAAACCCTGTCTAGGGTTTCCTAGGAGTGGCTGTTGGGTTTGAACTGCTGACCTTGCAGGTAAGTGTCCATTGCTTATCCTACAGTGCCACACCAGGACTTCACCTTATAGACCTGTCTGCTCTTTGTCTGAAAACCGAACCACAAGGGTAAGTTCAGGTCCAGGTCTAAAGGCCCGTTGTCTCAGGGTTCCAGAAGTCTTAATCTGATGGGTAAGCTTTGTGTTTTGTTTTGTTTTTTTAATGATTTTGAGTTTTGTTCCACATTTTTCTCCCACTCTATGAAGTACCTTCTAATGTAATTCCTTTCAGAGTGGGTAGTTGTGGCAGCCAGGCACCATCTAGTTCTTCTGGTTTCAGCATTATAAAAGCTGAGGTTCACACAATCCATTAGTTCATTGGACTGTTTCCATGTGTCTTTGATTTGCTTCACTCTTCTTTGCTATAACAGGAGAGATCAATAATTACACCTTACAAGCTCACAAGTTTTTAAGTCCCAGTTAGTACTCGCCAAAATAGGATTTAGAACATTGTCTTTGAAAACTATATTATACCAATTGGCCTTGGTGTCCCTAGAGACTATGGTCTTGAGCCCTCAGGCCCAACAACTCATTTCCTCAATGTGTTTGGTCATGGCTAAGAAGTTTTGATAACTTTGCCCCCTGTATGCTTTACTGGCACCTAACAACAACAACAACATGCTTTACTAGATCTATGGCTATATTTGCAGCACAGATAAATAAATATGTAGAAATATCCTCTGCCAAGGCTTTATATATTTGTGGGTATAGTCCCTTTCTCTTTCACACACTTGTTCAGTTTGTGTGTCTATCTATGTATTCACTAGTAGATTATTGTTATTGCAAGACTGTGGATATAGCAATACTTAACTCTGTTGTCTTGAGCTCAGTCACTCCTCCCACTGTCTCCTTTATCTTCATCAGTTTTTTGCTGACTTTTCTCTTATTATATACTGCCTTTCCCTTCACCCAAGTTAATGAGTGTCTACTCCAGTGTGGCACCAAGGGCTAAGACACTGGACTTAAAAGTTGGTTCAAACTGCAAGGTCGGTGGTTCAGGCTCACCTACCAGCCACTCCTCGGAAACTCTATAAAGGGTTGCCAAGAGTTGCAACTGACTTGACAGCATTTAACAACATCAACAACACTTTCTAGTTAGTGATTTAACCTCCTTTTCCCTTCCATCCCTAATAACCATAAAAAAAAGTTTATGTGTGAAAACCTTTTTTTGATGTTTTTCTTTTGTGATTGACATTTACTCAACTCAGTGTCCTCTAGGTTAATCCATGTTATAGGTATTTCAGATTCATCATTATTCTTTAATGTTTCATAATATTCCATTGGGTGTATGTACTACAGTATGTTTATCCACTGTTCATGTAGGTTGTTTCCATCTTTTTGCTACTGTCATTAGTGCTATAATGAGCATGGGTATGCATATATCTGTTTATGTCACACATTTTATTTCTCTAGGACATATACCAAGTAGTGGGATTGCTGAATCATGTGGTATTTCTATTTTCAGCTTTTTAAGGACACACAATACTGTTTTCCCACAGTGGTTGTACCATTTTAATACCTCAGCAGCACATAAGGGTTTCAATCTGTCTACAACTTTTATTTATTTATTTATTTGAGCTTTATTAATGCTTGGGTGAGATGTTATCTCATTGCTGCTTTTGATACACATATCTCTAATGGCTAATAATCACAAACATTTCTTTATATATTTGTTGAGCACTTGAATGTCTTTTTTGGTGAAGTGTTGGTTCATGTCCTCTGTTGTTGTTAGGTATAATTTAGTTGGTACCAACTTATAGCAACCTTATATACAACAGAAGTACACACTGCACAGTCTTGTGCCAACCTCACAATCATTGCTAGCTTGAGCTCATTGCTGCTGTCATGTGCCAATCCATCTCATTGGGGGTCTTCCACTTTTTTGCTGACCATCCACTTTATCCAGCATGATGTCCTTC
Organism: Chrysochloris asiatica; assembly: GCF_000296735.1. NCBI lineage: Eukaryota > Metazoa > Chordata > Mammalia > Afrosoricida > Chrysochloridae > Chrysochloris > Chrysochloris asiatica. Next base: position 16,678,786 of record NW_006408560.1, read on the forward strand.
TCCAGGAACTGGTTCCTCCTGATTGTAGGTCCCAAGTATGAGACACAAAGTCTTGACATCCTGGCTTCTAAGGAACATTCTGGTTGTATTTCTTACAAGACAGATTTGTTTATTGTTTTGGCAGTCCATGACACTTTAAAAAAAAATTATTTATTATTTTATTACATTCCCTGCAACATTTATCTTACTCACTGCCTCCCTTTGGTTCCCTATTTACACCTTATATTTTACAAAAAAGTAAGCTGAAAATATTTGATGTACACTTATAAAACAAAAGATATATATTCATTTAAATGTTCAAAGGGTACATTCTGCCAGCACACAGCCTTTCTGAGACCATTGGCATAAAGCCCACAACTGCTGTGTCTCTTCATGCCACCACCTCTGCCATCGACTCTGCTGTCACTGCTCTTCTAGGTAGTAATCTCATGCTCCATTCATGCTCTTCCTTCTTGATGGTCCTGGGAATGTCTGTTGCTGAAATGACAGAACTACTTCTACCTTTTAGTTAAATATCTTCTACAATTACAGTTGCAACAATCACAACTAGTCCTGCTACAATTATTCACAATTAAGTCACAAAAACACCAGTGCCCACCTCCCCTTTCCCAGATCCATCTGGAAAATAGGGAAACTCTTCAGTGGGGATTCTACCTTTCCCCCTCATTCTTAAACTAAGCACACTCATTGAAGCTTGTAAGCCAGCCACTTCATACCTTTATAGCCCATCCCCCCATTTTTGATAGCTAGTGTCTAAATTTTTCATCTCTATCTATCCAGTACGCTGAGGAAACAAGGCCGTTCCTTGATGTGAAGAATCCTTACATTCCAGTGGAATTTTGGGTCACTGCATTCACAGGCAAAAGTCTCATTCATCTATTTGCAGCAATTTGCACTTGTTCACGGTGTCAAACATCATTATCATCTTCAGTTCCAGTTCTGGTAAACTAGCCATCAAATAGGTCAAATGTGTACTAGCTTCAAGTTTGGGAATTCACACACACCTCCCTGCTCTTCAGACTAGCTGGCCGCTTCACTCTCAGTCCTAACTTCCATGGGCTAAGTCCATGTCTATGGGCTCAGGAATTCTCACATTTTCCCAAACATCAGAGCAGTAAGCCCTTCTTATTCTCTCTTTCATCTCAAGGTCAACAGATGTCAATGCAACATGGCGAAAATAAGCTCATGACTTCATTGCTGCTTTTCCCTCACTTCCATTCACAAGTAGACACAGGTGGTCACCAGGGAGCATATTATACTGCTCAGGGTTCCCTTTGTGTTTCATTCTTAGAAGGGGGTTTTCCCTGCTGGGCTGACTTTTCTTTCTTTGATGCTTCAGTTCATGTTATTTTTAATATTTTCCTCCAACACAATAACTTAAATGCAACAATTCTTTTACAGTCTTCTCTATTCATTTCCAATGTTCACATGCCATATGAGGGTATTGAACTACCATGACTTGGGTCAGGCACACCTTACTCCTCAAACTGACATCTTTGCTCTTCAACACTTTAAAGAAGTCTTGTGCAACAGGCTTGCTAATGCAATATGTCATTTGATTTCCTGACTGCTGTTTCCATGAGTGTTAATAATTGATTAGAACAAAATGTAGTCTTTGAAAATTTTAATCTTTTCTCCATTTATCATGATGTTATTAATTGGTCCAGTTGCAAGGATTTTTGTTTCTCTACATCGAGGTGCAATCCAAATGAAAGGATGTGGTCTTTGATCTTCATCAGTAAGTACTGTAACTCCTTTTCACTTTCAGCAAGTCAGATTGTATCATGTACATATTGCAGAATCTTAATGAATCTTTCTTCAAGCCTGATGCCATGTTCTTCTTCATATCATCAAACTTCTCAAGTTATTTTCTAAGCATAAAGGTTGAATAAATATGTTGAAAGAATACAATCTTTGTGCATATCTTTCCTAATTTTAAACCGTTCAATGCTCTCTTGTTCTGTTCAAACTACTGCCTCTTGATCTATGCACAGGTTCCTCATGAACAGAATTAAGTGTCCCTGAATACTCATTCTCTGAAATGTTGTCCACAGCATGTCATGATCCACACAATTGAAAGCTTTCATGTAGTCAATAAAGCACAGGAAACATCATTCTGATGTTGTCTACTTGCAGCCAAGTTCCATCTGACATCAGCAATGATACCTCTTATTTCATATCCTTGCCTAAATCCAGCAATGTCAATGCAGCTGTTTTTGAATTATTTACTTGCATTCTTTATCAATGATATTGTCCAATAATTTTCACATGCCTTTGGATCACTTTCTTTGGAATGCATACAAAAATGGATCTCTTCCAATCAGTTGACCAGGTAACTGTCTTCCAAATTTCTTGGCATATATGAGTGATTGCCTATAGTGATGCATCTGTTTGTTGGAAGATTTAAATTTGTATGGCATACATTCCGGGAGCCTTATTCTTTGCCAATGACTTCAGTGCACCTTGGATTTCTTCTTTCAGTATCATTGGCTCTTCAACATATGTTACATCTTAAAATGGTTGAAGAGCAACCATTTCTTTTTGATATTTCTGTGTATTCCTTCCATCTTTTTTTGATGCTTTCTGAATCATTCAATATTTTACCCATAGAATTCTTCATTATTACAAATCGAGGCTTGACTTTTATCATCAGTTCTTTAATTTTGAGAAATGCTGGGTGTTTTCCCTTTTGGTTTTCTTACTCCATATCATTGTACAACTTTATTACAACTTTTGACTTTGTCTTCTCATGCTGCCCTTTGAAATTTTCTATTAAGCTCATTTACCTCCTCATTTCTTCCATGAGCTTTAGCATCTCTATGCTGAAGAACAAGTTTCAGAGTCTCTTCAGACATCCATTTTGGTCTTTTCCCTCTTTCTTGTCTTCTTAATGACCTTTTGCTTTCATCCTGTATGGTGATCCCACAACTCTTCTGGCCTTTGATCTTTAGTGCCTTATGCATCAAATCTGTTCTTCAGATAATTTCTTAATTCACATGGGATATGTTCAAGGTCATATTTTGGATCATATTTTAATTTTCTTCATCTTCAGCGGAACTTGCATATGAATAATTGATGGTCTGTTCCACAATCTGCCCCTGGCTTTGATTTGACTGATGATATGGAGCTTTTCCACCATCTTTTTCCACAGAAGTAGTCAATTTGATTTCTGTGTATTTCATCTGCTGAGCTCCATACATATAGTCATTATCTATGTTGTTTAAAAAAGGTATTTGCAATGAAGAAGTAGTTGGTCTTGCAAAATTCTATCATGTGATCTCCAGCATCATTTCTATCACCAAGGCCATATATTTCAACTACTGATCCTTCCTCTTTGTTTTCAACCTTTGCATCCCAATCTCCAGTAGTTATCAATACATCTTGATTGCATGTTTGATCAATTTCAGAGTGAATGTTGTTGTTGGTAAGTGCCGTCGAGTCGGTTCCGACCCATAGTGACCCTGTACAGGGTTTCCGAGGGTGTAAATCTTTACGGGAGTAGAAAGCCTCATCTTTCTCCCGCGGAGAGGCTGGTAGTTTCGAACCGCTGACCTTAAGGTTCACAGCCCGATTCGTAACCACTACGCTACCAGAGCTCAGAATTCTTCAGTTTCGTCATCACTGTCTTTAGAGATTGGTGCAAAAGTTTGAAGAATAGTGGCATTAACTTGTCTTCCTTGTAGGCGTATGGACATTATCCTACCACAAATAATGTTCCACTTCAAGATCTTGATATGTTATTTTTGATGATGAATGCAAAGCCATTCCTCTTCAAGTTGTCTTTCCCAGCATAAAATGGCCAGTCCCAGTCCATTTTGTGACACTGTGGGTTAATGTACCAAACTGCAAAGCTGCTTGAACTGCAAGGTTGGTGGTTCAAGCTCACCAGCTGCTCCTCGGAAACCCTATACAGGGTCTATATAAGTTGGAACTGACTTGACGGCACTTAACAATAACAACAGTCTATTTCAGCTCACTAATGACTAGGGTATTGATGCTTATGCATTCCATTTCATTTTTTACAATTTCCAATTTTCCTAGATTCATACTTTGTAAATTCTTTGTTCTGATTATTAATTGATGTTTACAGCTGTTTCTCCTCATCTTGAGTAGTGCCCCATCAACAAATGAAGGTCTTGATGGCTTTACTCCATTTGCATTATCACAGCCAACTCTACTTTGAGGAGGCAGTTCTTCCCATGTAGTATTTTGAGTGCCTTTGAAACATCTGTCAATATTCTGCTGCTCTTCATCATGTTTCAGTATTCTATATTCTGGCGCTATCTTACAGTTCCACTGCTACTCATAAGATATTCAGTGACTAACTATTTGGAGGTAGTCTGTCTCTCCTTCTTCTTAGTTTGTCTTAGTCTGTCTTAGTCTGGAAGCTTAGCCCAAACCTCTCCACCATGGATGACCCTGCTGGCATTTAAAACACCAGTGGCATAACTTCCAGAATCATAGCAACAAGCAAGCCACCATAGTATGACAAAAACACAGACAAATGGTGGCTGACAGTCCATGGTACCTTTAATGTTTTTCTCTAACACCATAACTCAAATACATCAATTCTTCTATGGTCCTCCTTATACATTGTCCAAATTTCACATGCAAATGAAGTTATTGAAAATGCATGGCTTGGGTCAGGTACACTTTAGTGCTCAAACTGACATCTTTGCTCTTGAACACTGTAAAGGAGTCTTGTGCAGCACAGTTACCTAATGCAATATGTTATTTGCTTCCATGAGTGTTGGTAGTGGATTCAGGCAAAATGATGTCTTTGACAACTTCACTTGTTTCTCCATGTATCATGATGTTATTTATTGGTCCTATGGTAAGAATTTTTGTTTTCTTTATATTGATATGTAATCCATACTGAAGGCTATGTTCTTTAATCTTCACTAGTAATCATTTTAAGTCCTCTTCCTTTTCAGGAAGCAAGATTGTATTATCTGCATATCACAGGTTGTCAATGAGTCTTCCTCCATTCCTGATTCCACCATTCTGTATGTATAATCCAGTTTCTCAGATTGTATGCTCAGTATACAGATTAAGTAAGTATGGTGAAATAATACAAAACTGGCACACATATTTCTTTATTTTATTGTCCCCTTTTCCATTCAAACAACTGCCTCTTGGTCTATGTACAGGCAAATCTGCTGTACAGGCCTCTTTAAGGTGTTCAAGAGAAAAGATGTCAGTTCGAGGACTAAGGTACTTGACCCAAGCCATACTATTTTCAATAACCTCATATGTATGTGAAAGTTGGACTGTGAATAAGGAAGAATATAGAAGAATTTATGAATTTGAGTTACAGAGTTGGAGGAGAATGTTAAAAGTACCATGGACTGCTAACAGAACAAGCAAACCTATGTTGGAAGAAGTACAGCCTGAATGCTCCTTGGAAGGCAGGATGTCTAGACTTTGTCTCTCATATTTTAGACATATAATCAAGAGGAACCAGTGCCTGGAGAAAGATATCATGTTTCATAAAGGGAGAGTTGGAGAAAAAGAGGAAGACTCCAAATGAGATAGATTGGTGCAGTGGCAGCAACAATGGGCTCAAATGTAGCCCCGACTATGAGGTTGGCACAGGGCCATTCTATTGTCCATAGGGTTGCTCTGAGTTGGTACTGAGTAGATGGCACCTAACAATACCAAAGGCTAAACTATTAGTCTATAGAACTCCAAAGCATGTAAGACAAAAATCAATGAATATTAAAATGAATAGCAAATATATTTATGTTGTTGTTAGGTGCCATAAAGTCAGCACCAACTCATTGACACCTTATGCACAGCAGAATGAAACACTGCCCAATCCTAGGCCAACCTCACTAATGTTGCCACGCTTGAGTCCATTGATGCTGCCACTTGGCCAATCCATCTCACTGGGGGTCTCCTTCTTTTTCTCTGATGCTTCACCCTCCCAAACATGATATCCTTCTCCAGTGACTTGTCCCTCCTGACTATATGTCCAAAGTATGAGAGACAAAGTTTGGCCATCCTGGCCTCCAAGGAGCACTCTGGCTGCACTTCTTTCAACACAGATCTGTCTTTTCTTTTGGCAGCCCATGGCACTTTCAATATTCGCCTTCAACACCATAACTCAAAGACATCAATTCTTCTACGGTCTTCCTTATTTACTGTCCAGCTTTCGCATGCATATGATGTTATTGAAAATACCATGGCTCGGATCAGGCGCACCTTAGTTCTTAAGCTGACATCTTTGCTCTTCAACACTTTAGAAAGGTTTTGTGCAGCAGATTTGCCTAATGCAATACATCACTGGATTTCTTGACTTTTGCTTCCATGAGTGTTGATAGTTGATTTAAGGAGAATGAAGTCCTTGACAAATTCAATCTTTTGTCCATTGATAAGAATGTTGCTTATTGGTCCAGTGGTGAGGATTTTTGTTTTCTTGACATTGAGATATAATCCATACCGAAGGCTGTGCTCTTTGATCTTCACCAGGAAATATATCTAACTTGTTGTTGTTATTATGTGCCGTGGAGTTGGTTCCAACTCATAGTGACCCTGCACAGGGTTTCCGAGGCTGTAAATCTTTATAGGAGCAGAAAGCCTCATCTTTCTCCCGCGGAAGGTTTGAACTGCTGACTCTTTGTAACCACTATGCTACCAGAGCTCCTTAAATGTATCTATGTTGTTGTTAAATGCCATCGAGTTGATTCTGACCCATAGAAACCCTTTATAGGGTTTCCAAGGAGCAGCTGGTAAGCTTGAACCACCGACCTTGCAATATATCTATAGATACTGTAAAATTGTTTTTTAAAAGTCGACAAACCCAAGTTGCCAATGTAATCCCATTTCCACTGCCAGTGAGTTGATTCTACCGCATAGAAACCCTATATGGAGTTTCTGAGACTCTAAATTTTTATGGCAGCAGCCAACTTTATCTTTCTCTGTAGAGTTGCTAGGAGATTTGAACTACCAACGTTGTGGTTAGCAGTCCAATGCTTATCCTACTGTGCCACCAAAAAACAATAAAATTTGAACAAAGTCTAATAACCTCAAAGTCTGAGACCTTAGGAAAGCCATTTCTGCTTCTGCCCAGTAAGGATATTTCAACTGCAAGCCCAAATGAGTCCCTCAGTTCCTTTAATCTGTGGCAAATATGTTTAAGATTTAACACTTGCCAGTTAAGTTGCATACATATTGACTAAGAGAGCAGAGTTCTACCTATTCTAGTGGGGTTCCAATTGGGTACTTTGTTGATGTCTCCCCCAATATAATATTTTCAGGTTAAATCAAGGTAGACCTGGAGACCAAGCCTCTCTGGACTACAAAAATGCTATGGTGTTTTGCAAAGACAATTTAAACTCCAGATCGTCATGAAACCTACTGGAACACCAAAAGTGGGGGGAAAAAAGTCAACCATGATTACCAAATTAAAATACAGGTGGAACTCTCTTATTGGAGGTAGAGTTAAAATATGTGAAGTGCTCTTCCCAAGGGCAAACTGCCCTTCGCTTGTTCATCTACAAATGTTCATGAGTCTCTGTATTAGTTATCTAATGCAGCTATAACAGAAATATTACAAGTGGATGGCTTTAACAAACAGAAATGTATTCTCTTAAAGTTTAGAAGGCTAGAAGTATGAATTCAAAGATCCTTGTCTTCTTGTAGCATCTGTAGTACCACTGTTCACTGGAGATCTCCATATGTCTTAGTATGTCTTTCTTTTCTTGGACCTAGGAGCTCCACAGTTCAGGGATCCCAGGTCTAAAGGATGCGTACCACTCCCTGCTCTTCTTTCTTGGTAGTAGTAAGTCCCTCCTTCTTTCTTCACTTCTCTCTCCTTTCATATCTTCAAAGAGATTGACTCGAGATACAGTTTACTCCTATAGATTGCATCTGACCTCATTAGTATCATAGAAGTGAGGATTTAGACTTGGATGATTACATCAGATCAGGGCTGATCATATCAGTCACATCATGGAAATGATTTAATTATACTAGATATCATGGAGGTGATAATTATATCTTTGCAGCTAAACTACTGAATACCCTGATCCAGTCCAGTTGACATAAAACATTAACTACCACAGTCACTTTCTCAAAAATAGGCAAAATGAAGTCTGAGCCAAACTGTTATAAGATTTTGGGAATGCCCTCACACATTTTCCATAGATTTTCTTTGATCACCATCATAATAATTTCTTCATACAGTCTGTTGTTGTGATTTCAATTTAGTATAATTGCAGGGAAACCCAATTGCATAGATGGACCATCTGGTTTCCAAAAAAATCTGACAAACTGAGGTCAATATCCTTTTTTTTTTTTTTTTTTTAAATATTTTATTGTGAATTATATGATAGTTTACATGAGAGAACTTTAGTTTTACATTCCTTCCATCGTATATCGTTTCATTGCCATGGTTCCAATCCCCTCCATGCATCATCAACCTACCAAAGGGTATATCCTAGAAACCCGCCCCCTACACTCCCCCTTTTTCCACCCCCCAGTCTTTGGCCCACAGTCCCTCTCCCTCTCTGGATCCAAAGTCCCCAGCTGCTTCATCACTCCACGTCATCGTCTCTGTCTCTATCTCAGGCATCTCTGCTTCT
>NW_006408560.1:16695205-16707731 GCF_000296735.1 Chrysochloris asiatica
CTTTCAAAAGTGTTGCCTATTTCCCTGGTATATGGCAGCTGGTATTGGTTCTTGCCTGGGTTTTGGTGTTTAATAAAGTGTTATGGCAGCTTGGCTATTTGGCAGCAGTTGCTGACTCTTTTTGTGTAATGTAGGGAGACAAAGAGTCCTCCAATAGCAGAAGGGAGGCTATGTGACAGCCAAACAACACTAGTTGGGTAGAAAACAAAACCAAAACAAAAAAAAATAATGAGAGAAAAAAAAAATAATGCAGTACCAGCAAAAACAAAATTGACTATGACAGTCTCTAATCACACCAAGGGAAACAAACAAACAAACAAACAAAATGGAGGGGAAGGGCAGAAGAAATAGAGCAAAAAAGGAAAATAAAAGAAAAAAATCTGTAGCTTAATATAAGTCTTTAATGTCCTAACTCTCTTTCAGTCCCTTCTGAGCTCCTCTCCTTGTTGATATGCTGTGGAGTGGATCATGACCCACAGCGACCCAGCATAGGGTTTCCAAGGAGTAGCTGGTGAGCTCAAACCACCAGCCTTACAGTTCAAAAATCTTTGCAGTCTGGAGCATTAACCCACAGAGCCACAGCAGGACTGCTTTTTTACTGGTGGTAAAAAACAACTCAAGGCATCTCAGCTTGGGCTGGCCTGCGTTTGGTGGGGGCCTGAATCTCGGATGCTGAGCAGAGGGCTGGCCTAGACCAAGGGAGTGGAGGGCGGGGGTAGTGGCTTCAGGCAGATGGCGTCTGTGTCTGATGATGTCAAAAATGCCTCTCTGTCTCCCTGTGCCGTGGGCATCCCAATTTTCCCTATATCCACGCCGATAATGCCTACCGTGGCAATGAGGCCCCCCTGGGAAGGACTATGTTAGTTCCTGTGGCCCCGCTCACTCTCTGGGAGCGTCCACCCTCTGAACGGGTCCACTCAAGCCCAGCACTCCAAGCTCTGCAGTGGGTGGAGGCAGTCCCTGGAGTGGGATCTGAGTGCAGGCAGGCGGAAGCTGAAAATGCCTGTAACTCCTCAGCAGTTTGATCCTTTAAAAAAAGCAAGTTCATAATGTTGAAGCCTAAAGTCTTATGTTTGCCCAAAGGCTGTCTTTCTACCCGGCGGGGGCCTCCCCTGTGCGATACCACCCACCCGCTTTCTTCAGAGCCTGCGTACCTGTGTTGCCTGGTCAGGGAAGCACCGGAAGCCAGGTCAATATCCTTTTAGGATTTAGTTTCAAGGTACATAATTTTCATTTAGCAAGAAAGGGTGATAGTTTGATCATGACCATTAAACACACATTTCATATATCATTGTCTTCAAGACTAATTAAAATGATTGCTGAGGAGCCCTGGAGGTGTAATGGCATTAGGTTGCTAGCCACAAGGTCTGTCAAAGGTTTAAACCCACCAGTCACTCAGCAGAAGAAAGATAAGAGTGTCTTTTCCTATAAAATTTAACGTCTTGGAAACATTAAAGAGCAGTTCTACACTGTCCTATAGGGTGGCTATGAGCTGTAATTGATTCGGTGGGAGTGGGTTTGTGTTTTCCCCTTAGCTTTCTTTTTTTTGGTTTGACCCATCTGTTTCTCTAAATATATGGAATTCAAAAGAGCACAATCCTCAGAGTAAAATGGCCTTACTAGTTTTTCCTGACATTGACTAAAAATGACTATTTTTGTTGTTCCTAGGTGCTGTCTAGTCAATTCTGAATTATAGTGATTCTATGCACAACAGAATGAAACAATGCCCAGGCTGGCATCATCCTCATAAGTGCTGTTACACTTGAGCCCATTGTTGCTGCCACTGTGTCAATCCATATCCTTAAGGGTCTTCCTCTTTTTTTGCTGACCATACACTTTAACAAGCATGATGTCCATCTCTATGGACTGGCCCCACATGATTACATTTCCAAAGTATGAGAGACAAGTCTGGTTATCCTCACTTCTAAGGAGCATTCTAGTTGTACTTATTCCAACCAGATTTGTTTGTTCTTCTGGCAGTCCATGGCACTTTCAATAATCTTCTCTGAAACCATGACTCAAATGCATTAATTATTCTACAGTCTTCCTTATTCATTGTCCAACTTTCACATGCATATGAAGCTATTGAAAATACCAAGGCTTGGGTCGGATTCATCTTAATTCTGAAATTGATATTTTAGCTCTTGAACAGTTCAAAGATGTCTTGTGCAGCAGATTTCTTGATGACTGATTTCATGCATGTGGATTGTGAATACAAGCAAATGAAGTCTTTCACAAGATCAATCTTTTCTCCATTTATCATGATATTAATTGTTAGTCCAGTTGTGAGGATTTTTGTTTTCTTTACATTGAGGTACAATCCATACCTTTGATCTTCATCAATAAGTATATTAAGTCCTCTTTGCTTTCAGCAAGAAAGGCCATATCATCTGCATATCTCAGGCTTTTAATGAGTGTTCCTCCAATCCTGATGTCGTGTTCTTCATATAATCCAGCTTCTCGTATAGTTTGCTTAGCATACAGATTGAATAAGTATTCTGCGGTGAAATAATACAACCCTGACACATATCTTTCCTGATTTTAAACTATTCAGTATTTCCTTGTTTTGTTCAAACAACTGCCTCATTATGTATAGGCTCCTCATGCACACTATTAAATTTTCTGGAATACCCCTTCTTCACAATGATACTCAGAGCTTCTCATGATCCACACTATTGAAAGCCTTTGTATAGTCCTATATTCTCTGCTTTAGTCAAGATTCATCAGTAATGATATCCTTCATTCCACCTCCTCTTCTGAATCAAATTTGAATTTCTGGAAGTTCCCTGTTGATGTACTGTTTCAGTAATTTTAAAATTATCTTCAGCAAAATTGTACTTGCATGTGATATTAATGATAATGTTTGATGATTTCTGCATTCAGTTTGGTTACCTCTCTTTGGAATGGGCACAAATATGGATCTCTTCCAATCGGTTGGCCAAGTATCTGTCTTCCAAATTTCTTAGAATAGATAAGTGAACTTAGGTGCTTCATCAGTTTGTTGAAATTTTTCACTTTGTATTCTGTCAATTCCTGAGACTTTGTTTTTCACCAATGCTTTTAGTGTAGCTGAAGGACTTCTTCCTTTAGTACCATAGGTTCTTGATCATATACTACCTCTTGAAATGGTTGAACATTGATCATTTCTTTTGGTACAGTGACTCTGTATATACCTTCCATCTTCTTTGGATGCTTTCTGCATCATTCAATATTATGACCATAGAATCCTTCAATTTTGTAAGACAAGGCTTGATTTTTTTCTTCAATTCTTTCAGCTTGAGAAATGCTGAGTGTGTTCTTCCCTTCTGTTTTTTGAACTCCATGTCTTTGTACATCTCAATATAATACTTGACCTTGTGTCCTCAAGCTGCTCTTTGAAACTTTATGTTCAGATGTTTTACTTCCTCATTTCTTCCAGTTGGTTTAGCTTCTGGTTTATGCTCAAGAGAAAGTTTCGGAATCTCTTCTGAAATTCATTTTGGTCTTTTTTCTTGTCTTTTTAATGGCTTTTTGCTTTCTTCATGCATGATGTTCTTTATGTCATCCCACAGCTGTTCTGATCTTAGGTCATTAGTGTCTAATGTATCAATTCTGTCCTTAAGATTGTCCTTAAATTCAGGTGGGGCATATTTAAGATCATACTTTGGCTCTTGTGAAGTTGTTTATATTTTCTTCAGCTTCAGCTTGAACTTGCACATGAGTAGTTGATGATCTGTTCCATAGTCAGTCCCTGACTTTGTTTTTATTGATGATCTTGAGCTTCTGTATCATATTTTTCCACAAATGTAGTCAATTTTATTCCTATGTATTCCATCTGGTGAGGGCCAGATGTATAGTCACCTTTCATTTTATTGAAAAATGTTATTTGCAATGAATAAATCTTTGGTTTTGCAAAATTCTTTTATGTGATCTCCAGCATTGTTTCTATCACTAAGGTAATATTTCCCAACTTCTGATTCTTTCTCTACATTTTCAAATTTCACATTCCAATCACTGGTAATTATCCTTGCATCTTGATTGCATGTTTGCTTGATGTCAGACTGAAGATTTTCACAGAATTCTTCAGTTTCATAATCACTGACTCTAATGGTTAATCCTTAAATTTTAATAATAGTGTATTATTTGGTCTTGCTTGTATGCATATGGTTATTATCCTATCAGAGTCAGCATTGTATTTCAAGATAGATTTTTCAATGTTCTTTATGATGGTGTGCGTGACTCCATTCCTCTTGACTTTGTTGTTCCTGGCATAGTAAACTGTAGGATTATGTGATTCAAAATGGCCAATACCAGTCAATTACAACTTACTAATGCTTAGGATATCAATCTTTATAAATTCCATGTCACTTTTGACAACTTCTAATTTTCCTAAATTCATACTTCATATATTCCATGTTCTGATTATTAATGGATGTTTGCAGCTATTTCTCCTCATTTTGAGTTGTGTCTGTCAGCTAATGAAAGTCCCGAAAGCTTAATTCTACTGACATTATTAAAATCATCTCCGCTTTGGGGAAATAGCTCTTTCCCAATTGTATTTTGAGTATTTTCCAAGACTCAGGAGAGACCAGTCACTGGAGAAGGATATCATGTTTTGTAAGGTGGAGGGTTAGAGAAAAAGAGGAAGACCCCCAGAGAGATGGATTGGCCAAGTGGCAGCATCAATGGGCTCAAGTGTGGCAACAATAGTGAGGTTGGCCTAGGATCAGACAGTGTTTCATTCTGCTGTGCATAAGGTCGCTATGAGTCAGCACTGACTTGATGGCACCTAACAACAATAAGGTTTAAATGGCACCAAGAGGCAATGGCCTGTGTGGGTTACCCCAACTTTCATGAAAACCAGAGGTAGAACAGAATATCAGCAATTTTATGTCAATTCCCTAAAACAACCTACATAATCAAGACCTTAAGATTTCTGTACCTAGAAAAATAAGCACTTTAAGATGTAAAAACAACAAATCCATTCGTTAAGCAACTTAGAAGATAGGAGAAAAAATAATTTCTAATATCCAGAAAATAGAACCTTGCAACACTTACAATTTCCCATGTAAAAACCCATAGTAGCATTTTAGTCTATTCAGTGACTAGTTCCTTTTCCTCTCAGTTTTAAATTAGTTATAATTTTTGAAATCCATTACCTTCTACAGCAGAGTTCTGGAAATCTCTATTCAGTCTCATAGACTCCAAGTTCAAAATATCATAGTACTTTTCATAACTTCAATATAGTCCATATTTCTGTTGTAATATGTGGTTAAGTGTTTCAGAAAGTCATCAAAGCAAAAGTTTATTTGTAGATGTCAAAACTTAACATGGCCGTGGTTAGCTTATAATAATATTTTTGAAAGTGAAAGATCTGATAGAGATGACAAGATAGCAGACTATACTGTAAAGTTATACAGACCCTCTACAAAACAGATAAGGAAAACCAAGTGAAACAGATATAGATGATAGTCCAGGAACACTGAGCTTCAATGAAGGGATAAGTGGATAGAATGCTAGAAGAGAAAACTGAACATACACAGAAAAAAAAGAGACAGACTATTAACCTATGGCCGCTGACCAGATGCAGTGCAGCCATCTTAAAATTTTATGAGTAACTTCAGAGACAAGACAGTGTATTGGCATTGCAGAAACAAACCAGTGATTCATGGAGATAAAAGTACATTTTTTCCCCCCCACAATTTACTGGTGACCAGAAGTGTGTCCTGCCCCCTCCTGCATATACCACTAATGAAGTTCCAACTCTCCTGGTTGTTGCAGATGCAGAGGTGAGCACCACAGTTGTGAGTCTCACCCAAGTGAGTGGGGAGCTATCTGCACCAACCCTGGTACTTGGATTCAGCTAAGTCCTGATCCAAACTTGCAGAGTTGGTCCTGGCCAGCCCTAGACTAGTCCTAACTAGGAGAAGCAGCTGAACAGACACATGGTGGGGAATTCAAGGGGTGGGAAGGGAAGAGGATACACATTATCTATGCCAGGCACAGTGCAGACATCTTGAACTTTCGCAGGTGGCTTTGAAGGCAAGAGGGCAGTAGGGGATGCAAAGCCATACTGATTATTGGTGGAAAGGTGTGAAATTCTATCTTGAACCCACGTTACCCTGGTGACTAGAAGCATCACCAACTACAGCCCATGTACACTCACAGTAAAAATCAGGTTTTCTGGGCACTTAGAGACACATCAAAGTCAGTAGGGATTTCGTAGAACCAACCCAGACACCTGGAATTAGGTGTGACCTTCTCCAGACCTGCAGAGCTGGTTCTGGCCAGCCTCTAAACTAGGAGAACCTTCACCATTGGCTTCCTTGTAGGATGGAAATAACTTGATCTCTCAGCTTCATTGGGCTTTGCACAAACTACTTCTGGATTGGATGCCCAAAACAGACAACATTTAGTCCTGCAGGAACTTCATCTAGGGTTTGGGAACATCCCTTGCCCAACCATGACTTGAGCTCCATGGCTGGCAGGAGAACCCAGAATTTTCTCCTCTCTGTGTCTAGCATCTACCTTAGATTTTTCTTTTCATTGTTTTTGCTTATTTATTCAGCTTATTGCTCTCTTTGTTTTCCCTTGCTTTCTGTCCCTGCTTTCATTTTTTTCTTTTTCTGCTTCTCTTTCCCAATTGCTGTTATTTCTTTCTTTCTGTTATTTTTCTTTCCCATTCCCTTTTATTCATCTTATTCCCTAATTGTGTTTAGTTCTTTTTCTTTCTATTTTCTTTTCTGTGTTTTAATTATTTTATTTTCTATTTTCCTCTCCCTCTTTTCTATTTTTGATTTTTGGATTATTTTTCTAGCTGTTATATGCTTTTTTCACGCCCCTTCCCTTTACTATTTTCCTTTTTGCTATTGTTTATTTGTTTTCCTCCCTCTTGTCTGTATATTTTCTCTTCTTGCCTCATTTGACAGGGGATAGCAATCTTACCCAAACAGCCAAGCCACAACTGTACCCTTCACAATCCACCCACTGGGCAAGAGCCAATGCCAACTCCTATTCATCAGATCAATGACATCAACCAACATTAGCTGAACCCATTCTAGACTGAGTTACATGAGTGGTAAACATACAAACACTGCAAATTGAAATCCAGATTAATACTTAGATTTCAGAAACTGACAATACTTTGAAAGGGCAAAGGAGACAATTTGAATAAATGAAAGGTCAAATTAGTGAACTTGAAGATAAATTTCTCAATACTAGTGTGATGGTTAAGTTATTTTGTCAACTAGACTGGGCCAGAATTCTCAGTGGTTTGGTAGTAGAAATTCACATAATGAGATATAATATAATATAATACAATATAATGAGATATAGCATAATATAATATAATATAATATAATATAATATACTCTATGAAGACTGGCTACAAGAAGCCAATCACTGAAGGAATGCTTCCTTGGGGTGTGACTGGCTTCCAATATATTAGACACTTAGGCAAAGTGTGTTTGCTTCCATCTGAGTCTGGATGTTATATTTGGCTCATCTTCCAACCATTAACTTTGCTTTGTTACTTGATGATTCTGAGAGCCTTCAGCAGTCTGACTGCCTGCCAGACCTGCCTGTGTGCTGCATCTGTCTACCTGTTAATCTTGGTTTATCTGACCCAAACCTCTACAACTGTGAATCATTTCCTTGATATGAATTTCTCTTTATGTTGTTACTGTTAAGTGCCATTGAGCTGGTTCTGACTCATTTGTTGTTGTTGCTTATTGTTAAGTGCCATCCAGTTGGTTCTGACCCATAGTGACGCTGTATAAGGTTTCCAAGGAGTGGCTGCTGAGCTTAAACTGCCAACTTTGCAGTTCAAGGTGACATTGCACCACACCAGGACTCCCTAGTGACCCTATAAAGGTTACCGAGGAGTAGATGGTGAGCTTAAACCACTGACCTTGCAGTTTAAACAGACCTTATAGTCCTGTGCATTATCCTGCAGCACCATATCAAAACTCTTTCTCTGTATGTAAGTATGTATATGATACATATGTGTGTGTGTACACTTATACATATATATGTGTACACATATATACACATGTACACTTATACATACATATATGTATATATATCAACACACATATATATGTGTATATATACACATGTACACTTATACATACATATGTGTATACATATATATCAACACACATACATATGTATATATGTATATACACAAACATGTATATACACACACATACATATGTATATACACAAACAAAAATATATACTCCTAAGGAGCTCTGGTAGTATAGTGATTATGAATCGGACTGCTAATCTCAAGATCAGCAGTTCAAAACAATCAGCTGTTCTGCAGGCGAAAATGAGGTTTTCTGATCCTGTCAAGATTAACAGCCTTGGAAACCCTATACAGGGTCTCTATGAATCAAAAACCCACTCCACAGCACGTAACTACCACCATCATATATACTTCTGGTGTGGCTATGTAGGATATTGTTGTTATGTGTTGTTAAGTTGGTACCGACTCATAGTGACCTTATGCACAACAGAATGAAACACTGCACAGTCCTGTTCCAACCGCCAGGTCTTGCTACACTTGAGCCCAATGCTGCTGTCACTGTGCCAATCCATCTAATTTAGGGTATTCTTCTTTTTCACTGATCCTCCACTTTGCTAAGCATGATGTCCTTCTCCGGGGATTGGTCCCTTCTGATAATATGTCTGAAATATGAGAGTCGAAGTCTGGCCATCCTGACTTCTAAGGAGTATTCTGGCTGCCCTTCTTCCAACACAGATTTGTTTGTTCTTTTGGCAGTCCATGGTACTTTTAATATTCTCCTCCAGCACCATACCTCAAATGCATTAATTCTTCTATGGTCTTCTTTATTCGTTGTCCAACTTTCACATGTATGTGATGTTATTGAAAATACCATGGCTTGGGTCAAGTGTACCTTAGTCCTCAAATTGACATCTTTGCTCTTGAACACTTTAAACAGGTCTTGTGCAACAAATTTTCTTAATGTAATACATTGTTTGATTTCTTGACTGCTACTTCCATAAGTATTGATGGTTGATTTGAGCAAAATGAAGTCTTTGACAACTTTGATCTTTTCACAATTTATCCTGATATGATTTACCAGTGCTTTATTGATTGAAAAGGCTTTTTTAACTGTGTGGATCATGACAAGCTATGGTCCACATTGCAGAAAATGGGTATTCCAGAATATTTAATTGTTCTCCTGAGGAACCTGTACATAAACTAAGAGGTCATCGTTCAAATAGAACAAAAGATACTGAATGGTTTGACATCAGGAAAGGTGTGCACCAAGGTTGTATTCTTTCACCATATTTATTCAATCTGTATGCTGAGCAAATAATTGGAGAATTATTTGCTGGATTATATAAAGAAGAATCTGGCATCAGGATTGGAGGAAGTCTCATTAACAATACGCAGATGATACAACTTGGCTTGCTGAAAATGAAGAGGACTTAAAATACTTAATGGTGAAGCTCAAAGACAACAGCTTTCAGTATGGGTTTCACTTCAATGTAAAGAAAACAAAAATCCTCTCCACTGGACCAATAAGTAATATCATGATAAATGGAGAAAAGATTGCTGTTGTCCAAGAGTTCATTTTGCTTGGCTCCATCATCAACACTCATGGAAGCAGGAGTCAAGAAATCAATGTATTGCATTAGGAAAATCTGCTGCACAAAACTTCTTTAAAGTATTCAAGAGCAAAGATGTTAGTTTGAGGACTAAATTGCTCCTGACCCAAGCCATGGTATTTTCAATGGACTCATATGCATTGAATAATGAATAAGAAAAACCGTAGAAGAATTTTGCTGTTTGAGAAGAATACTAAAAGTACCATGGAAGGCCTGAAAAACAAACCAATCTGTGTTGGAAGAAGTGCAGCCAGGCCCCCCAATGGTTCAGTTTTTTGGTCCCTTGTTGTAGGCATACAATTGGTTCCATCCCCCACTGCCAAAACCTTGCATCTTTGTTGATATCACTCACCTTTATATCCTTTCATCTTTAGTGTCTGCAATAATGCATCTTCGCCAGCTAGGGAACCATGATTGCTGATGCAAGGAACCAATGAGATTTCTGGATATGTGGGGAATTCCCCACCTCTTCTGCGGTTGGCTTGCTGTGGGAAATCACTCATGTGAACACCAACACCTGGGCTTCAGGGTGCCTTATGCTCCTATCTATCATGGGGAATTTGTATGTGGGGATAGTGCTTTGTTATAGTATGTATTGCTGTTGTGGTCTTTGCTTACAACACTTCAATGCCCAAGCCAAAGGGATTATGAAGAAGAATGATGGTAAGATTGTAAGGACCATTTAGGGCCATTGAAGTGGAGTATAAGGACAAAAACTGAATGTTCCCAAATGGCCACACCCATGTTAACCCAGGAGAAATGCCCTGTCATTTTCCCTCTCTACCCTTCTAATTTATATCCCTGACCCTATATACTGAAATTCTGTGTTCCCATGGATTAGCTATGTATTATGTATCTACTAAGGAGTAGTAAGCAGCTGGCACTGGCTGTTTTACTGTTTTTTCTCAAGTTTTGACTGGAGACAGGATTCCTCTCATGCCAACCCCTTTCCTCTTTCCTGGAATATGAGCCTTGTTTGCCACATAGTATAAAAGGGACCCAAAATAGCCTCTTGGCACAGAATCTTGACTGTCAGCCAGCCACCACTGAGAACAACCACTGTTCTTGTTCTCGTCAGGATGTTTCCCTGTTTGAAACCATCATTTTCTGTAAAAAAACAAAGCCTGTTGGACTGTGCCCTGAACACTTTTTCAGTCTCTTGGCAACCAGATATGCAAGATTCTCCATTCTAGGCTTGAACGTAAATAAACCGCAATAAGCTCATGTTGTTGTTAAGTACCATGAAGTCGGTTCTGACTCATAGTGACCCTGCATAGGGTTCCTGAGGCTGTAAATCTTTATGGGAGCAGAATGCCTCATCTTTCTCCCCTGGAACCCCTGGTAGTTTTGAATTGCTGATCTTGAGGTTGGCAGCCCAACTTGTAACCACTATGATACCAGAGCTCATACCTATCAATAATTACATTGAGTGTCATTGGATTAAATGCACTAATCAAGAGATAGAGAGCAGCAGAATAGATAAGGAAACAAGATAAATTCAATATGCTGTCTACAAAAGATACACATTATACAGAAAAAAAAAAGTAGATTTAAAATCAAAGGATGAAAAGAAATATATCAAGCAAATGACAAACAAAACCAAGCAAGAGTAGTAATATGAATGGTAATATGAATCTTTGATAAAATAAACATTAAGGCAAAAGCCAACATAAGAGGCAAAGAAGGCCATTATCTCATGATTAAAGAAACTTTGGAACAAGAATATATAATCATAATAAATATCTATGCTCCAATAAAAGAACCTCAAATTCAAACTCTAGTGAAATTGAACACAGAAATAGACTACATAATAGTAGATTTTAATACACCACTTTCAATGAAAGACAGTATAACTAGAAAGAAACTCAGCAAAGATACAAAAGAACTAAAGAACATATCTACAAACTTGACCTTATAGACTTATATAAAGCACTTAACCCAACAGTACAATACACATTTTTTTCCAGTGCACATTGAATATTCTCCAGAATAGACCATATTTTAAGCCACAAAGCAAGCCTTAATAAATTTAAAACATAGAAATACTCAGAGCATCTTTTCAGATCCTAATGCTATAATAGAAATCAACAAAGGATGATCAAGGAAAAAAATTAAATACATGGACATTGAAAAACACCCTAATTAAGTCCCGCTGTAGGATAAGCACTCAGCTGCAAGGTTGCTGTTGTTGTTAAGTGCCGTCGAGTGGGTTCTGACCCATAGCGACCCTGTACAGGGTTTCCGAGGGTGTAAATCTTTACGGGAGTAGAAAGCCTCATCTTTCTCCCAACAGCTGCAAGGTAGGTGGCTCAAACTCACCAGCTGCTTCTTGGAAACTCTTTCCAGGGTTGCTGTGAGTCAGAACTGACTTGATGGAACTTAACAACAACAACAGCTTCTGGATAAGAATAAACAAAAATTGACATTAAAAAAATTCCTTGAGTCAAATTAAATAACAACAAATCAAAACCTTAGCTACACAAAAGAGCAATGCTTAGAGGACAATTTATAACAATGAATGCATACATCCAAAAAGAAGGAAGAACCAAAATAAACACATTAGTACAACATCTCCAGCAATTAGAAAAACAGCAGCAGATTAAGTCTGCAGCTGCCTGAAAAAAATAGATCATAAAGATTAGAGCAGAAATAAATGAATTAGAAAACAGAAAAACAATACAAAGAATCAACAAGACAAAAAGTTTATTCTTTGGAAGAATTAATAAAATTATCAAACCATTGGCAAATCTGACAATAGAAAAAAACAGAAGATGCAAATAACATGCATAAAAGATATGGGTGATGGTACAAATGAACCAAATGAAATAAAAACAACAACAATATTGGGAAGAATTGCATTCCAATAAATTTGAGAATCTAGAAGAAATGGACAAATTTTAGAAAAGCA
>NW_006408560.1:16709280-16710529 GCF_000296735.1 Chrysochloris asiatica
GGAAAAAGACCTCAGATAAGCAAAGCATTACTTAAGATGAAGAACCAAGTTGGAGGCATCTTACTTTTTTAATTTCAAAATCTACTACACAACCAATAGTGATCAAAACAGTCTGGTACTGCTACAATGAAAGGTACATAGATCAATGGAACAGAACTGAGAACCCAGAAGTAAAAGAGATAATCTCTTGACCAAATAAATAGGGCTGGCAGAACTGAAAATCTGTTTGCAGAAAAATGAAACAAGATATTTTACACCATATATAAACACAAACTCAATGTGGATTAAAGAGTTAAATGTAAAACCTAGAACTATAAAGATCATTGATGAAAAAAATATGGGCAGACTTATGGCCTCTAATACATGGCATAATTACACTGGCAAACATTACTAAAAACACACAAACAGTAGAAGACAAAATAGATGACTATGACCTCCTTAAACTTAGACACTTAATGTACATCAAAAAATTTCACTAAGAGTATGTATCCACAAGATATACGAGCCAGAACATGAGTAGATACATGCACACCAATGTTCATAGTAGCAAAATTCACAATAGCAAAAAAGATGGAGACAACCTAAGTGCCCATCAATGGAAGAATGGATAAACAAACTTTGGTGCATACACACAATGGAATATTATGCTAACTTGAAGAATAACAAGGAAGCTGCAAGTAACTGCATAACATGGATAAACATTGGCATCATGCTGAGTAAAATTAGTCAGTCAAAAAAGGACTAATATTGCATAAGACTATTATTGTAAAAACTTAAGAAAAGATACCCATACTAAAAGAAAAAAAGCAAACTTTGTTGGCTACAGGGGGCAGGGACGGAAGAGGGAAGGGATGGTAGAGCATAGGGTAGGGGATAGACACATCATAGTTCAGGTATTGGGGAGGGCAATACACAAGAAAGGGGAGGGAGATGGGAGAACAAGGTAGATAGGGGGACATGGAAGCAGGTTTGCATGGGTTAAATACGAAAGAGGCAAATAGTAATTCATGCTCAAACTTGGAACAACAGGGCTCTGTGATACAGGGATTGAGACATAGTCTGAAGGGGTAAAATAAATAATGTTAAGATGCTTAACTGTCTTATGGATATTGGTTTTCCTTGCCTACTATTGTAAAATAGATACTTGAGTGGGATAGATAGGAGTATCAGGAAACATGGTTACAGAAAGCTTGTAAGCCCATCTTCAGCCTATAACTAATTGGAATACCTAAAAGGGGTTCTAGAATTT
>NW_006408560.1:16711884-16713589 GCF_000296735.1 Chrysochloris asiatica
CAATAAAAAGACAAGCAATCGAATTGAAATATGAGAGAAGATTTCACCAAAGAAGACATTCAAGTGGCCAACAAATGTGAAGAAATGTTTACAATCATTAGCAATTGTTGTTGTTGTTATCTAGTGCCGTCAAGCTGGTTCCAACTCATAGCTACCCTGTATAGGGTTTCCAAGGACTAACTGGTAAGTTTGAACTGCCAATCTTGTGGTTCAAACTGACATTTCAGTCCAGTGGAGATGCAAATCAAAACAACAGTGAGATATCATCTCACATCAGCATTAATAACGAAGTTAAAAAGAAAACAACAAAGGCTGGTGAGGGTGTAGAAAGCCTAGGACCTTTCTACATTACTGGTGGTACTGTAGAACAGTACAATCACTTGTGGGACTGTAAAATTTGGAAATAGAAATACTGTATGATCCAGAAATCCCTCTACTTGGTATATAGCCACAAGAAATAAAAGCCATGACACAAGTATATATATTCACACTGATCTTCATAGCACACTATTCACAATAGCAAAACAATGGAGATAGCCTAAATGTTCATCAATGGAAGAATGGATAAACAAACTTTGGTACATACACACAATGCAATACTATTCAATGCTCAAAAATAAAGATGAATCTGTGAAGCATTTCATAGCATGAGTGAACCTGGAGGACAGCATGCTGGGTGAAATTAGACAATCACAAATGGACAAATATTTTAAAATCTCAATAAAAGGTTTTCATGCTAAAATAAACATTTTTTGATGGTTATCAGAGGTGGAAAGAAAGAAAGAGTAATTCACTGGCTAGAGAGTATACACATGTTAATTTGGGTTATAGGAAGGGCAACAATCAAGTGGAGTGAAGTTGGTAGAAGATTGATGAAAACAGGTGAAGACACGAAGAAGCATGTAAGTTTTGAGTGGTTAGAGGCAAAAAGCTTTATATACACAACCCTGGAACAAAAGTGTTCTGCAGGCAAATACACGGAAAAATTCACAGGCTGAATGGGTAGGGAAGTGGAAGTATTCCATAAATATATAAGGACTTGAAAGAAGATTTTTGTATAAAAGTATTTACCTTCCATGGTGAACATGTTTTCAGTTGTTGTTAGGAACCATCAAATCGATTCCAACTCATAGTGATCTAATGCACAACAGAATGAAACACTGCCCAGTTCTGTACTAGCCTCACAATTGTTATGCTTGAGACCATTGCTGCTGTCACTGGGCCAATCCATATCATTTGGAGTCTTTTTTGGCTCACCCTCCATTTTAGCAAGATGATGTCTTTCTCAAAGGACTGCTTCCTACTGCTAATATGTCCAAAGTATGCATCAGTTCTTCTACAGTCTTCTGTATACATTGCCCAAATTTCACATGCGTATAAAACTATTGAAAATACCATAGATTGGGTCAGACACCATAGTCCTCAACCTGATATCTTTATTATAACACTTTAAAGAAGTCTTTTTGCAGCCGAATTACATAATATAGTACATCTTTTGATATCTTGGCTGCTGCTTCCACTAGTGTTGATTGTGGAGCTAAGCAAAATAAGTCTTCGACAACTTCAATCTTTTCTCCATTTAACATGATGTTATTTATTTGTCAAAAAAGTCTTTGACAACTTCGATCTTTTCTCCATTTAACATGATGTTGTTTATTGGTCCAGTTGTGAATATTCTAGTTTCTTTACATTGAGGTGCAACCCA
>NW_006408560.1:16717189-16718439 GCF_000296735.1 Chrysochloris asiatica
TGAGTCTTGATATCAGTTCAGACTCCATTTGAGTCCTTCAACAATGTGGCATGCTTAGACAAATCTGAGCACGTCCAGGGAATTGCAGCTCGACCTCAGGAAGACATATTAGATAATTCATTCAATGATTTACAATAAATAAGTAATTGAAAGAAGCTCTGGGCAAGCTCAATGAGAGGTGATTTGTCCACAGATTTACACAAAACACTAGGGAACTTGCCTGGGCATATTCTTAATGGTTTACTGAAAATAACCTCATGTTATGTAGTTTAAGTTAAAAGTTGGTGTCCTGTGACTTTGACTCAGGACCACTTGGTTATGAGTCATACCCCAACCACCACACAGAAACCCAGAACCAATCTATAAAGATTTTCCATGAAGTATTGCTTTGCTCAGAGCTTCAGGAAACCAGGAGACTGAGATCAAAAGTTGCCATGAGGTACTAATATTCTTTAGTCTAACCACAGAGAAACTCATTTCTTTAGCAAAAGTAGGGGCTAATTCCTAGTCAATAAAGGTAGAATCTGGGGGAAAGATTACATGCAACTTCTAGGCAGAAAATGTAAAATCTAGGAGAAAGATTGGAGCCTTGGTAGCGTAGTGGTTACGTGTTGGTCTATTAACCACAATGTCGGCAGTTAGAAACTACCAGCTGCTCTGAAGGAGAAAGATGAAACTCTCTACTTCGGTAAAGATTTACTGCCTCAGAAACCCTATACAGGACCACTATGAGTCGGAACCCACTCGATAGCACAAACTACCACCACTACCAGGAGAAAGATTACATTTAACTCTTAGAGTTAGTTCAATCATATTACAAATAGATCAGATGCCTGATGTGCTTTTCTATGCCTCACCACACCCCTTTCACTTTTTCCTGACTGTCAAGGTTTTATCACAACAGCCAGCTCAGGGGAGAGTGGAGAGAGAGAAATTGGGCCTGGGAGACATGGTGGACACTATATTTGCCTGTCAGGACAGTGCCAGGTCTCCTGCCAGCCCAGGAAAATGGATTGCAATAGGGCTGAGGCAAGGGAGGAAGCAGGTGGCCAGGTTCCTGTCCCACAAACTGGAATGGTGGTCTTCTCATTCCAGATTCTGCTGGGGTTGAAAGCAGAGGGATAGAGAAACAAGAAGGTGAGAGTGAGTGAAATCTATGTGTCAGAAAGCAAAAGCTCCCTGTAATATTTAAGGTTTTGTGTAAACTTAATTAGGCCAGGATTCCCAATCATTTGGCATTTGACTTGTGG
>NW_006408560.1:16719759-16721274 GCF_000296735.1 Chrysochloris asiatica
GGCTCTGGGATACAGGGATTGAGGCATGGTTTGAATGGGTAAAAGAGGGCAATAATGTTAAGATGCTTGGCTGTCTTTTGAATCTTGATTTCCCTTGCCTACCATTGTAAAATAGACACTTGAGGTGGGGAGAAAGGAATAGCCAGGAACATCACAATAGAAAGCTTGTAAGTCCATCTTCAGCCTATAACTGATTGGAATACCTTAAAGGGGGCTAGAAGTTGCTCAGGCTTCCTGTGGAACTTTTGCATTGCATAAAACCATAGGTGGAATCCAGAACCCCATCCAGAATCGTCTGAGGTGGAAAGTTTCCACTGGAAGAGATGAGTAGACCAGCCTCAAGTGGCTAGAAGAACAGAAGATACTTTGTGAAAGAAAGACCAGCAGGAAATATCAGAAACAATAATGACAATTTGATTGAACAAGTAAGCTGTTCACCCAGGAGCCATCAAGGCAAGTGGTCAGGTCCCCTCACCTCAGAATGAACTCCCTTCCAAGACTAAGACTCACGGGGAATACATGAGCAGGCATGTGGTCTGGCTGGTGACCACGTTGGTCACCGATAAGGGGATAACAGCAATGAAGTTGGCAGCTAAGTCTGAGCACATCCAACAGACTCCTGTGAACCCAGGTGGAGACCTGGATGGTTAGCAGTTCGGCAAGATCCGGGGACTCCTGGGCCCAGAGGCAGTGACATGGCCACAGAGGACTAGAGTGGAGAGTGAAGTGTCCAACTGATATGAAGTGAGGGAAGATGCACAAGAACACCTATACTTGCAGATAGTACCCACTTGACCTGACTTTGATGACTGGATAATCAGAATTTGACTAGAAGAAGAAAGAAGAGAGAGAGAGAGAGAGAGAAAAGAGTAACCCGCTTCATAATTTGATGAACTTTATCTATACTTATGGATGTAGTAAGGAGCTTTGGTCCTCTATGAGTTGGAACCAACTCCAAGGCACATAACAATAACAACAACAACAACAACAACAACAACAACAATGGATTGTTAAAAAAAGGGAACAAATCTTTACAGCAAGGATTTGTACAACCTCGGTACACAGGGTTGGCAGGGATGGGCAACTTAGACATTGGCTACCCAAAATGGGGGTGGGGCGATGGCTATAAAGGCAAGAAGTGACTGGCTTACAAGCTTTCAAGAGGGAGCCTAGTTCCAGACAGGGCAGGTGTAGGTAGAATGTCCACTAAATAATTTTCAATCTGTTAGGACCGGGCTGGTGAAAGGAAATGGGGATAAGACTCTTGTGGTACAATAGTGAATAATTGCCATCAGGACTGACTGTGAGGGTAAGAAATATAGAGGTAGATTTTTTTGACAAAAGGAGGGAAGTGATTGATTTTGCAGCCCAAGAGCAGAGGTTCCTGAGACTATCAAGTAAGAAGATCAGAGTGCAGAATCCTACCCAAAGAAACAGTGACACAAGGGATGAATACAGAGACCATGACATGGACAGATGGAGTGGCTGGGGACACTGGACTCAGGGAGGGAAAGG
>NW_006408560.1:16721856-16728693 GCF_000296735.1 Chrysochloris asiatica
TATATATATATATATATATATCACTGATTTTGCTTCTCTGAAGAACCCAGCCTAAGACAGTCCTTCAGTGAGAAGGCAACTGAGGAATGGAATAGTGGTGGGCATTAAAGTGAATATTCTTGTCCTCATTTCCCTAGATGTCTCCTATCTCCTTCTGGGTCCCCTCACAACAGCTGTGATCTTTTCTCCCTCCAGTACTCCCATTGATGGATTAAGGGACTAGTCCCAGATATCAGTCAAGGACAGGAAACCCCAGTCTTCCCTGCAATTACCAAGACCACACCCATTCTCTCTTTTCCTTTACAACAGTTAATTGCTCCCCTCCAGGTCAAAGCCAAACCTCTTCCTCCAAAACACTTTCTTAGACTGACCCCTCACTCTAGGACTTCTCATCCTCACCACAGTGACCAAGCACTCTTCACTTCTGGGCATTGATAGGTAGTTGCATGTATGTTCTAAGTACTGTGGTTTCCTGAGTGTGCTGCAGGTCTCTGCCATTAAGAGCAACTTTAGGGCAGGGACCTTGGCTTAGGTCACAAACTGGTATCCATGGCTGGGGGAGCTTCAGGGATGGGTTTTAACAGTACAGAGTCCATCACAAACTGTCTCGAGTATTTTCTCAATCCCAAGCAATTAGTTTCTCCCAATTCCCCTTCTCTCCAACAGTCCCACCATTCTCCAATTACCCTGACTCAAAACCTCCAAGTCATCCTTGACTCTCTTCTCTGACACTCCAGATGCAGGCTTACTTTCCAAGCTCTGCCTAGACCAAGGCTCTGTCCCCAGTCAACTCATTTCATTTCAAGTCAGCAGACATTCCTGAGTACCTTTCAGGGGCTGGCTGATGTCAGGTGCAGGGACTTAAAGGGTGAGTCAGATGCCGACCTTGTCTTCAAGGAAATCATCACAGTGTCAGATGCTAATGCATACGATACCAGAAACAGAGTGCATTAGAAAAAAAAAAAGAGAGAGAGAGAGAGAGAGATGATTTTCTACTTGAAGGATGAGGCAGGCCTACTGGACTCTCTCTGTTTTCCCTTCATAGAGGCTGGCCACTGTTTGAGTGGCCCTCGGCAAGTTACTTAACCTCTGAGCCTTAATTTCCTCTGTAACAATATGGTAGTGAAAAATTCTTCCAGTAATTAGAGGGGATTAGCTTTAATAACTAACATTTATTAGCTCTTATTATGAACCAAGTGTTCAAAATGTATTGTGTCATTTCATCCTTGCACTTTTCTACAAACCTCTTGATATTATCATCCATATTTTCAGATGAAGAGGCTCACAGAAGTCAAGTAAATTGTCCAGCATAGCTCAACTAATAAATAAGGTTGGTTCCAGGAGCTGATGTGAGCCAATGTTTTATAATCCAATTTATTCTTCATGCAACTTCATCTTGAAAATCATTAGAATACTTATTAAAGTGCCAACAAGTTGGTTTCAACTCATAGTGCTCCTGCATAGGGTTTCCAAGGAGCAGGTGGTGGGTTTGAACTGCTGACCTTGTGGTTAGCAGACCAGTGTTTATCCTACAGCACCACACCAGGATATTTGACTTTTTTTTTAGTACTAGTCTTTGCCAAACTATATGTTGATAACGTGCATTTAATTCTTAAAACTACCCTAAACAGGCAAGCATTTTTATATAATTCTATGGGAAAATCTAGGCTCAGAAAAGTTAAGTAATGCCCAAGATCACCCATCTAACTTGAACCTGAGTCTATATGAGTGTGAATGTTGATGGCTGATCCAAGCAAAATGAAGTCTTTGACAACTTCAATCTTTTCTCCATTTATATGGATGTTGTTTATTGGTCCAGTGGTAAGAATTTTGTTTTCTTTACATTGAGATGCAACCCATACCAAAGGCTTTGATCTTCATCAGTAAGTATTTTTAAGTTCTCTTCATTTTCAACAAGCAGGGTTTTATTGTCTGCATATCACAGGTTGTTAATGAGACTTCCTCCAATCCTGATGCCACGTTTTTCTTAATGTCACCCAGTTTCTCAGATTTTTCTGTTCAGCATACAGATTGAATATGTATGGGGAACGAATTCAACCTTGGCACACACCCTTCCTAATTTTAAACCAATTGGTGTTCCTTTATTCTATCTACAGGTTCCTCATGAGTACAATTAAGTGTTCCAGAATAGTCATAATTCCCAGTGTTGTCTATAGCTTGTCAGGATCCACACAATAGAACATCTTTGAGTAGTCAATACAGGTAAATGTCTTTCTGGTTGGTATTCTCTACTTTGGGCCAAGATGCATCTGAAATCAACAATGATATACTTTGTTCACTTTCTCTTTTGGATCTGGCTTGAAGCTCTAGAAGTTCTGTCAATGTATGATTGCAACCATTTCAATGAGTATCCCATGCGAGTAAGAGTATAGCAATAGAGAAATAGAAATTCTAAAAAAAAAAACAACAATGAAAATTCTGGGGCTTAAAAAGAAAAGTATTAAAAATTGTTTAAAAAGTTTAATTTGTTCAACAGCATATTGGATATGACAGAAGAAGGAATCAGTGAGCTAGAAGATGTATCAACAGGAATCCCTCAAATATGCATAGATTGGCTGAGTATATTTGTACATGGGTATTTACCTTTGTTGCAAATATATCCATGAATGCGATGGAGCATAGAGGGAATATAGTTATGAAAATTCTTAGACATAATAAAACACTGTGGGGAAATGGGTAGCTGGACCTGGGGGCTCAGGACCATAGTTTCAAAGGACATCAAGGCCAATTGGTATACCACAGTTCACAAAGACAATGTTCTACATCAAACTGCAGTGAGCAGTGACTGTAGTCTTCAAGCTCATCATCGAATAGCTCGCTATGTCCAGAGAAAAGAAGAGTGATGAAAATCTACTAATACAGTAATCCAATGGACTAATGGGCCACATGAACATTAGTCTCCATGATCTTGAAACTAAACCAGACGGTGCCTGGCTACCATTACCAACTGCTCTGAAAGGAATCACATTAGAACGTCCTAGGTAGAGTGTGAGAAAAATGTGAAACAGAACTAAAAATAATTTTTAAAGGCCAGGCTTTCTTGTCAAATTGAGACTGGGGCAGCCCCCAAGACTATGGCCCTTACTCATCTTTCAGGTCTGGAAATTAACTCACCCTCATGACTTAATTTCAGCCAAACAACAGATAGGTCTATTAGAACAATAACACTAGAGAGATAGTCACACCTGAGAATAATCAAACATTTGGAATCAAAAGGGCAAATTTATCTAGGGTTAAAGTTCAGAAGGGTTAGGAAAGAAGGAAGAATGGAAATAGGAAACACAGGCAGGAAGTAAGATGCTGTTGTTCTTAAGTGCCATCCAGTCGGTTCTGACTCAGAGCAACACTCTATAGGGTTTCTGAGAAGTGGCTGGTGAGCTTGAACGGTCGACCTTGTGGTTCAAACTGACTTGGCATGCCAGTGCATTAACCCACAGCACCATACCAGGAACTGAGAGATAAGTGACGATTCATTATGGGGATTGTAATCAATGAGATGAAACAAAATATATATGAATTACTGAATGAAAAACTGATCTGCTCTGTAAACCTTCACCCAATTCACAGTACAAACTTAACAAAAAAGAAATTACTCAAGCTAATAAAAAGAGAGAATAATGATTGAAAAAAAAATGTGGACACTTCAGAGACCTGTGAAGCAATATAAATAAGTCAAACGTGTTGTTTTTGTTGTTAAGTGTCATCAAGTCGATTCAAATCAAACATATAGGTACTTGGAATACCAGAAGAAGAAAAGAGAACGAGGCAGAAATTCATTTGAAAAAATAAACAAGTCTCAAGCACACTAGCATACACACACACACAGTCCTATTTGATTTTCTAGAATTATTATGCTTGTGAACACTGGAGAGGAATACTAAACAATACTATCTGGGAATGCTGGATGATCAACAGCAAATGCTTTTTTGGTTTTGTTTTAGGATAGGGACAGTTTGCCTTGCTATTTGCTTAAAGGTATTATAGATGAAAGTGTGCCTTGTCTTCATACCCTTAGAACCTAAGTGAAAAGATCAGATATTTATGGTCTGTCTGGCTATTCAGCTGTTGAGAGTGGTGTGTTTAGAGATGGGACTGTGGGCAGCTACATTGTGAGAGCTCAGTTTCTGTGGTTTTTCTTTGAATTTCTTGGAAACACTTGCACCTCAGGACACTGTTCTAGACTTATGAGCTGGTTCTGTTCCACATGAATAGTAGTGCCCATTTGATTTTCATGCATAGGTTTTTATTTTCATTTTTTGAGTGTTTTATTGTGAATTATGTGATAGTTTACATGGGAGAACATTAGTTTTACATTCATCCTATTGTATATTGTTTCATGGCCATGGTTACAATCCCCTCCATGCATTACCAACCAGCCAAAGGGTATACACTATAAGCCTGACCCTGGTCATCAGCACACAGCCCCTCTCCCTCTCTGTATCTAAAGTTCCCAGCTGCTCCATCTCTCCACGTCATTGTCTCTGCCTCCATCTTAGGCATCACTGCTTCTCTGGGTTTTGTTTTCATTTTTGCATGACCCAGTCATTTTGATAACAGGCATCATTGGTTTTATTATCTGTAAGAGGAGAGACTGAAGAAAATACTGCTCATTGCAGTCCTTCTGGGAGAAATTCATAAATGAAGATGAAGAGCTTTGTACAAGCTACAAAATTTTTATTGATACAAAATGTGTAGCTGAGTAGCTTGATGTTATAGGTTGTAATTTGAGTTTACATGTAATTAAGTATCTCTTTACTCTTGACATGCTCCCTGAATCTGGGCTGGCCAGCTTCCATTACAGAAAATTCAAGGGAATGTTGGGATTAAAATGGCATGTTTGAGAATTTTGACATCAGGTGCCCAGTCCAAGATTTATAGTGTAGCATTGTATAAAAGAACCAGCTCAACTGAGCTGACAGGCCTTCTTCTTATACTTTAATATCATAGGCTCAGGATGGGTGCAGCCCTGGCATGCTTTCCCAGATTTCCAATTATTTTCCCCAATTTTGATCTCTTTCTGCTAAGGGCCCTTTCAGATATTGCATGCTGAAATCTAGAGCTGAGGCAGTTGAGCTCAGCAGAGCTGAGCTAGGAGGGAAACTCAGATGTGTGGCCTCACAGATGACACCCAGCTGCAGTAGTTCATGATTCTGGGGTCAGTTGTATTGACACAATAGCCGGTTGAGGTGGCTGTGGTGGGCCCTTGAGGTACAAAGAGCCTTCAGGCAGCAGTGAAGCAACCTCACATTTCAGCCAAGGTGCAGCTGGTGGAGATATCAGAAAGAAGGAGCAGACATACTAGTTTCTGTTCCCTGGAGTTTCATTAACTGAGGAGCAAGAGGCAATAGACATTCCTGGATTACCCTTGTGCACTATGATTAGTACAGTGGTGTTTACTTATTTGTGATTATTTTATGGAACTATTTCAAAGGTAATTGACATTATATTGAGTCAATACAACAAGAAATTGTGCAAAATGGGGTATGGTGAATTGAATTATGGAGGTTGCATTGCTCAATTTAATGACTCATCAAAAGAATGGATTGGCAGTTTAATGTGGTCTAATTTAAAAATGGTGGTGGTGGTGTGCTGTGGAGTTGGTTCCTACTCGTACAGACCCTGTATAGACTGTAAATCTTTATGGGAGCAGAAGGTCTTGTCTTTCTTTTGCAGAATGGCTGAGAGTTTTGCACTGTTGACCTTGAGGTTAGCAGCCCAACTTGTAACTATTAAGCTACCAGAGCTCCTTAATTTAAAAAAGGAAACTAAAAAGACTCAAATGTTGGTACATAAAGTCATTAATAAATTGACTCAAGTTCATAACCAGTGGACCAAAAAGTGTAAAAACACATTGTTGTTGTTGTTAAGTGCCATCGAGTCGATTCCAACCCATAGCTACCCTGTACAGAGTTTCCAAGGAGCAGCTGGTGAGCTTGAACCATCAACCTCGCAGTTCAAACGGCTTTGCAGTCTGGTGCATTACCCCACAGCACCACACACATTAGTCCAGTTAAACCAAATCACTCATTTAGTTTGAGCAGAATGACATTATTCATCACATTAAATTAATGTAACTTGAGTTTTATTGACTTGTTTCTATTTTTACACTTTTGAATGTTATTGTTATGAGATAAGGGTTAGATGTCTATATATTTTTTTATTCTTTTACATTTAAATAACATACAATGTGTTAAAAAAGAAAAGAAAAGAAAAGAAATATCTAGGGATAAGAACTAAGCTTCTTTGGCTGTCTGTTGACTCTTGGTTTCCCTGGCACACCGCTATAAAATAGACACTGGAGGGGGAGAGAAAGGAATAGCCAGAAATATCACCAGAGAAAACTCATAAGTCCGTCTTCTGCTTATAACTGATTGGAATACCTAAAATGGGGCTACAATGTGCCAGTGAAGGAGGCTTCCTGTGGAGCCTCTGCATTACACAAGACCATAGGTGGAATCCCGAACAGCATCCAGGATCTTCTGAGGGGAAATATCCACTTGAAAGGACAAGTAGGACAGCCTGGAGTGGCCAGAAGAACGGAAGATACTTCCTGAAAGAAAGACTGACAGGAAAAATACAACACAATATAGGCAGGCTGACTGATTACTATAAGAACAAACAAGTGGCTCACCCAGGAGACATAAAGGCAAGTGGTCGGATCTCCCTCAGGGCAAACCCCCTTCTAAGACTAAGGCTCAATGGGAATGCATGCTCTGATTGGTGACCATATTCATCACCGATAAGGGGAAGTGAGGGGAAAACAGCAATGAAGCTGCAAGCTAAGCACTACAATGCTCAATAGACTCCTGTGAACAT
>NW_006408560.1:16729163-16736347 GCF_000296735.1 Chrysochloris asiatica
TGATGAAAAGAGATGTGGATAGGTCTTTTGTGAAATAATAGTGAATAATTGTTATCAGGACTGATTTAAGGGCTGGAAATGTCAAGGTAGATGTTTTGGGGCAAAGGGAGGGGAGTGATTAACCTTGTAGTCTAGGAGCGGAGGTCCCTGGGACTATCAAAGGAGAAGAGCAGAGAACGGAACCCTACCCAGAGAAGCAATGATTCCAGGGATGGAGGCAGAGGCAATGACGTCGTGGGGGAGATGGAGCGACTGGAGACTTTGGACCCAGAGAGAGAGAGAGAGGGGTGGTAGGCGGACAACCAGGGGCAGGCTTGCGGGGTGTACCTTTTGGTTGATGGATAATGCATGGAAGGGATTGTAACCATGGCAAGGAAACGATATACAACGGGATAAATGTGAAGGTGATGTCCTCCCATGTAAACTATCACACAATTCACAATAAAGCATTAAAAAACGAAGAAGAAGAAGAAGAAGAAGAAGAAGAAGAAGAAGAAGAAGAAGAAGAAGAAGAAGAAGAAGAAGAAGAAGAAGAAGAAAGAAAGAAAGAACTAAGTTTCTCAGATCTGCTGCCTGAGATCTTCTCCTTAAAGGTCTCTGGAAAAGGCAAAGGCCAGTGTTCCTATCCATCATCTGAAAGTGTAGGCACCATGGTCCATCCTGAGCATGATGGGCAGAACATCCAGTATGTGGTCAGTCTTGGTGACCAAAGTCCTGCCCTTTTTTCTGATATGAGCTTCTCATTCTCAACGCATGCATCTTTCCTGAGTTTACCTGCTACCAGCTGCTCAGCTTCCACCACCAGATTCAGAACCTGATCCTTGACTGGGGATACAACTTCTGCATTTCACTTACTGTTTTGCACAGACCAGAGTCCTCTGTCTTGATCCTGTACTACAACAGTGCAATTTCACTTGTTAAGACCTTCTGCTCCATCTCTAGGCTCTTCTTAATGCTATTGAGAGTGGAGACATCTGTGATTGCTAGTACTTATTAGAAATCTCTTGAAAGTGATGACTGTTCTTAAGTGCTGTTGAGTCACTTTTGACTCATTGTGACCCTGTATAGAGAGAGTTTCCAAGGAGTGGATGGTCGGTTTGAGTCATCAACCTTGCAGTTAGCAGTCCAGTGCTTATTCTACAGTACCACACCAGGACTCCAAAGTGATGATTTGTTGTTGTTGTTAAGTGCTGTTGAGTCAGCAACCTTGTATAGGGTTTTGGAGGAGCAGCTGGTGAGCCTGAAATGCCAACCTTGCAGTTCAAACAGCTTTGCAGTCTGGTGCATTAACTCACAGTGCCACACTAGAGACCTATTATCTTGTTGATAAGGGTCAGGACCTGCTCTGTGATGCAGGACAGCTTCATCCTGACTTCTGCAGCCATTTTAATCATAAAAGAATTGATGTCAAAATTGGGGATCAAAGTGACTTTAAATTTTTAAAAGTGATCACTGATGCTCAGCTTTGAGACAAGTGCACTCTCTCCTCACTTATCAAAAACCTCATTAGCCAGCATACCACATTTATGACAATATTGAAAAATCTACTATCTGATTATTTTACCTATTAGGTATGTGCTTTTGGTAGTAATGAATGCCAAGGTCTGAGGTAAAAGCAAGGCTGGCTGCGATGGTTGAGACTATATGTCTACTTGACTAGGCCATGATTTTCAGTGGTTTGGCAATTATGTAATAATGTAATTTGGCAGCTATGCTATGATGCAATCATCCTCCATTTTGTGATCCACTTTTGCATAATGTTGACATATTCTTTGAAACATAACCATGTCAGTAAGTGAGGAAAAGTTGTGGTGTCTGCTACACATAACGTCAATGGTTTATAGTGTCTAGAGGCAGAAATATAATGTCACTGAGTGGTGACCAGTTTGTCTCCTTGGATAAAGCTTGTCATTTGTCTGATGGGTTCTTAAAATAAGATAACGACTATTCCCCAATCTCTTTCAATATTATCCTGTTACACATACCTATTTGAGGCAACTATTGGACAATATCCATACACCTACAAGGAAGACCACATAATACCACTATTATTCAAATTTATGCAGCAACCATTAAAGGCAGTGATGATGGAATTGAAGGATTCTACCAACTTCTTCAATCTGAAATTTATCAAACATGCAATCAAGGTGTTCTGATAATTACTAGTAATTAGAATGCAAAGGTTGGAAACAAAAAACAAGGATCAGTAGTGGGAAAATAAGGCCTTGGTGATAGAAATTATGCTGAAGATCACATGATAGAATTTTATAAGACTAATGACTAGTTCATTGAAAATACCTTTTTAAAACAACATGTTGTTGTTGTTGTTATGTGCCTGGAGTCGGTTCCGACTCATAGTGACCCTGTACAGGGTTTCCGAGGCTGTAAATCTTTATGGGAGCAGAAAGTCTCATCTTTCTCCCATGTAACATCTGGTAGTTTCGAACTGCTGACCATGAGATTAACAGCCTGATTCGTAACTACTATGCTACCAGAGCTCCTTTTTAAAACAACATAAAAGATGATAATTCTCACGGACTTCACCAGATGGCATACACAGAAATCAAATTGAATACATATGTGAGAAAAGATGGTAGAAAAGTTCCTTATCACCAGACAAAGCAAGACCAGGGATAGACCATGGAACAGTTCATCAATTGCTCATATGCAAGTTCAAACTGAAGAAAATGAAAACAAGTTCATGAGAGCCAGAATATGACCTTGAACATGCCCTACATGAATTTAGAGATCATCTCAAAAACAGATTTGATGAATTAGATACTAATGTCCCAAGACCAGAAGAGTTGTTGGATGACATCAAGAACATCATATAGAAAGAAAACAAAAGATCATTAAGAAGACAAGAAAGAAGGAAAAGGCCAAAATGGATGTCAGAAGAGACTCTGAAACTTGCTCTCCAGCGTAGAGATGCTGAAGCAAATGGGAGAAATGAGGAGGTAAAACAAATGAACAGAAAATTTCCAAGGGTAGCTTTAGAAGACAAAGTTAAGTATTATAACAAAATGTGCAAAGACCTGAAGTTAGAACCAAAAGGGAAAAGCACAGTTAGCATTTCTCAAGCTGAAAGGACTGAAGAAAAAATTCGAGCCTCAACTTTCAATATTGTTGGAGTCTAAGGTCAAAATATTGAACGATGCAAAAAGCATCAAAAGAAGATAGAAGAAATATACAGAGTCACTGCACCAAAAAGAAATGGTTGATGGTCTATTGAAATCTTTCAATAAACTGATGAAGCACTGGAAGTACTAACTCATTTAAGCCAAGAAATTTGGAAGACAGCTACCTGGCCAACTGATTGGAAGAGATCCATATTTGTGTCCATTCCACAGAGAGGGGATACAATGGAATGTGGAAATCAAAGGACAATATAATTAATATCACATGCAAGTAAAATTTTGCTAAAGATAATTTAAATGTGGCTGCAACACTATATTAACAGGGAACTGCCAGAAGTCTTAAGGCAGATTCAGACAAGGACATGTCATGAGGGATATCATTATTGATATCAGATGGGTCTGGACTAAAAGCAGCGAATACCCGAAAAAATGTCTACCAGTGTATTACTGACTATGCAAAGGCTTTCAACTGTGTGGATCATGACAAGCTGGGGACAACATTGTGGAGAATGAATATTCCAGAACACTTAATTGTGCTCATGAGTCGCCTATACATAGATCAAAAGGCAGTTATTTTAACAGAACAAAGGGACACCAAATGGTTCAAAATTAGGAAAGGTTGTGTTCTTTCACCATACTTATTCAACCTGTATGCTGAGCAAATAATCCAAGAAGCTGTATTATATGAAGTAGTGCGTGGCATCAGGATTGGAAGAAGACTAATTAACAGCCTGTGACATGCAGATGATACAACCTTGCTTGCTGAAAGCGAAGAGGACTTAAAATACTTATTGATGAAGATCCAAGACCACAGCCTTCAGTATGGGTTGCACTTCAATGTCAAGAAAACAAAAATCATCATCCCTGGACCAACAAATATCATCATTAAAAATGGAGAAAAAAATGAATTTTTCAAAGATTCCACTTTGCTTGGGTCCACTAACAACACTCATGGAGGTAGCAGTCAAGAAACCAAATGACATGTTGCATTAGACAAGTTTCTTGCACAATATTTCTTTAAAGCGTTCAAGAGCAAAGATGTCAGTTTGATTCAGTCTATGATATTTTCAATGTTCTCATATGCATGTGAAAGTTGGACAATGAATAAGGAAGACCTTAGAAGATTGATGCTTTTGAGTTATGGTGTTCAAAATATTAAAAGTACCATGGACTACTAGAAGCACAAACAAATTTGTATTTGAAGAAATTCAGTCACAATGCTCCTTAGAAGCTAGGAAGGTGAGACTTCATCTCTCATACTTCAGACATATTATCAGGAGGGACCAGTCCCTGGAGAAGGATATCATGCTCAGTGAAAAAGAGGTGGATTGACACAATGGCAGCTGCAATGGCTCAAATGTAATGGTTGTGAAGGTGGCACAGTGTATTTTTATGCTGTGCCTATGTGGTCACTATTAGTTGGAACAGACTCTAAGGCACCAACAAGAAAAACATGACTATTCATTCCATCCATAGTCTTCTCTATCCTATTCTATGCCATCCTGTTTCATTCCATTTCACTCCAATCTATTTTCTTCCATAATAATGGGATTTTAAAAACTTATTATTGTATTCTTAGTTTACAGAACATTTCCTAGAATAAGTAGGTCTTTGATAAACCACTGGCTAAATGATAAGGTATTAATATGAAGTTGTGATTGGCACCAGGATATTTGTGGTTTGTTGTGTCTTTAATATTTTGACATATGTCCATTTGTATGCTAATTATGTGCTGCCTACAGCTGATTTGTGATTCATTAGTTTATCTAGAAAACATAATATTTTGTCTTTTAGCAAGCACGTTCCCACACTGAATTGATTTTCAGTGTGTTGTTCCCAAATACTTAGTTAACCTTGTACATAGCTTGATTGTCAAAAGCATGCAAGTATAAGATATGAAATAAAAGCAAAGACACACCTGTACTGTGTAATCTCATGTAATCAAGAGTATAAATGTGAAAAACAGATCACATTTTTCATGTCACATGCATATTGCATTGAGTTAATCTTCTTCAAAAGACCTCTTAGTTTTAAAACGAGAAGAAATCACTTTGAGTTCAAAGATTTATCTGACCAAGCCATGGTCTTTTCAATCACCTTATATGTGTGTGAGTTGAACAATGAATAAGGATGACCATAAAAGACTTCACCTCTCATACTTCAGTGGTATTATTAGGAGGCACCAGTCCCAGGAAAAGAGGATCATGATAGGTAAAGTGGAGGTTCAGTGAAAAGGAGGGAGATGGACTGGCAAAGTGGCAGCATCAATGGTCTGAAGCACAGCAGCAGTTGTGAGGAGGGTGCAGGATAGTGCAGTGTTGAGAATGAACACTGCACTATATTCTATGGGTCGGATCTGACTCAAAGTCACCTAACAACAATAAACAACTCCTGCTATTGTGAAACGTGTTAGCTATGATGCCTTAAGGAAAATCCAGAGTCCAGGAGGAATAATGATGACAATGTTAAATTGTTTAAAATAAATGTGATGAAATTAGAAATTTATTGGTAAACTGCAAGGAAAACGTTATGAGATATTCTTCATGAGTGTTACTGTGGCCAAGATGCTGTTTAGAAAGTAGAGAATAACAATGACATAAGGAGAACGTGTATTCTATCAATATAAAAACCCAAACAAAGATGGTGCCATGGTGCCTATAGATCTGAAGAGTGGAGGCAGAATAAGTCTCACTAAATGAAGGAGGGCAGCCTAAGGAAGTAAGAGAATCATGAGGGGCTCCAAGTTCTCTAGACTTGGGAAGGATCAAATGCAAATGATTTTAGCAGAGCCTTTCTCTATAATTCATCAAGGCCTTTATGAGGAACTGGATTTCTGACCACAAGGTCTCAGTGTTACATGTCCAGTTGCTGTCTGTACTCACCCTGGAAAGTGGGTGACCTGACTGTCCTTTCCAGGTGATCTGCCTGTGAGCAACCAGATGGAGATTGTGTGTGACCTGCTCAGATGTGATAAGAATTTCCTAGCTTCAAGTGATGCAGGACCTACTAACCAGGGATAGAATGAATAGACCATGAACTGCCAGAAGAATAACTAATCTGTCTTAGAGGAAGTACAACAAGAATACTCCTTAGAAGCAAGGATGTCTTTCTTACTTTGGATATATCATCAGGAGGGACCAAATGCTGGAGAAGGACATCAAGCTTGGTAGAAGGTCAGAACAAAACAAGGGAGACCCTCAGTGAGATGGACTGACACAATGGATGCAATAATGGGCTCGAACATAGCAACAACTGTGAGGATAGTACAGAACTGCACAACATCTCATTCTGTTATGCATAATGTCACTATGAGCAGACATTGGCTTAATGGTGCAACAGCAGGCTTCTATTACAAAGAATGTGTTTGTCCACTTTCCTGTTAAGGACAATTTGGTTATTATCAGTTTGTGACAACTATGAAGAAGACTGCTATCAAAATGTGCATATAGCCTTTTGACTAAACACAGATTTTCAGGTTTCTTGGGTAAGTATCAAGTAGTGGGGATGCACATGCCTGAGGTACTGTTGGCTGTGTGCAGCGTCCCAGCTCCCGACACTGGCAAAATCGTTGTCCTGTGGCTGCTACCTCTCTCTGCCCTTCTTTCTCAGGAGCTGGAGGAGTAAGGCAACTCTCCCAAATTTACTGTAAACTCTCTGGTAGTGTATTAGTTACAAATTGGGCTGCGAATTTTAAGGTCAGCAGTTTGAAACTACCAGCGGCTCCGCGGGATAAAGATGAGGCTTTCTGCTCCTGTGAAGATTTACAGCCTCAGAAACCCTGTACAGGGTCGCTATGGGTTGGAACCCACAAGACAGCACTTAACAACAACTATACGCAGGCTTGGCACCAGTCTGGAACACAGTGACACCACGTGGTCATTATTTAGAACTATCAAAATTACTAGAGTTAAATGTGCAACAATAGCCAGCCACTCTGATGCAAATTCATGTTTTATAGATACATATCTGGTAGTGTAGTGGTTACGAATTGGGCTGCGAACCTTAAGGTCAGCGGTTCGAAACTACCAGCCGCTCCGCGGGAGAAAG
>NW_006408560.1:16736447-16738492 GCF_000296735.1 Chrysochloris asiatica
CCGTAAAGATTTACACCCTCGGAAACCCTGTACAGGGTCGCTATGGGTCGGAACCGACTCGACGGCACTTAACAACAACAACAATATGTGTAAAAGATACATACTCATGAGACCCGGAAGAAGCTTCATATCTGCCTTTGCTATTGAGTCCCCCAGCGCCGTCTCTCACGGAGGAGGAGGACCTGACTGAAGTGAAGAAGGATGCTTTAGAAAATTTGCGTGTATACCTGTGTGATAAAATCATAGCTGAGAGACTTTTTAATCATCTACGTGCAAAAAAAAATATTCAGTAGAGAAGACACTAAAGAAATTTCTTGCCAAACATCAAGTAGAAAAAGGGTTGAAAAATTGTTAGAATACTTACAAGAAAACCCTAACTAAAGGACTAGATACTCTATCTAGTTGAGTCAATTCGTTGAGAAAAAACACAGAACTTCCTGATACAGAAGATTACAGATGAAGTGCTAAAACTTAGAAATATTAAAATTGAACATCTCAAAGGACTAAAATGTAGCAGCTGTGAACGTTTTCCAGATGGCGCTACAAACAACCTCTCTAGATCAAATTCAGATAAGACTAATTTCTCTGAAAAACTTCGAGCATCCACTGTCATACACCATCCAGAAGGAGAATCCTCAGCACAGCCTCCTTTTTTTTCTACTAATTTTTCTCTGCATTTGCCTGTTCTAGAAGTAGGCAGAACTGAAAATATCTTCTCTTCAGCATCGCTTCCTACACCTGGGGACCCTAGGGGGTCCTCCTTTGCCACCAGAGCTGCAGTTAGAAGATGGAAGAACTTGTGGGAACTCTAGTGAAATGCTTCTTCCTTTAAGATCACGTGCAATTTCACAACAATGACAGTTTTCCTGCCTTTTAACTTTTTAAGTAATTATAAAAGATGGTTTAAAGAATATGAATCTTTTTTGTAGAAGCACTGTAATGACTTAGTAACATTTGATACTTGTGTTTTAAGATAAATAATGAGTAGGGCTTCAAAAAGTTTATGGACAAATGGAATTAAAAGATAATGGAATTTCTCCACAGCTTTTTAAAACCCCCTCATATTGTGTTTAAAAAACAAATATATTATGTAAATAGAATTTTTTAGAATAAAGGAAACACACTTTTAGGGTAACTAAATGTAAATCATGTTGATCATGTACTTTTCAGTATTTGCTACTGTTTGAGTACTTCAGTATTTTCAATGTATATAAAATTTCTATGTTTTAAGACTAATTTTAATAGGGAACATATCTCTACTTGAGGTTAGATTCCTGATTGGGAATAAATGTTTCTTCTCAGTACCTTTGTGCCCTGAATTTTCAGGGTTAAACTGTTATTTCTATTGCTAATAAAGCCCATCAGTAACTGGAAAAGCTGCCAGTATATTGAAAAGAATCTTTCCCACTCGATTGGGTTTCTATAAGCTTCCACAGACCCTTTCTGATTTTGATGGAATCTG
Organism: Chrysochloris asiatica; assembly: GCF_000296735.1. NCBI lineage: Eukaryota > Metazoa > Chordata > Mammalia > Afrosoricida > Chrysochloridae > Chrysochloris > Chrysochloris asiatica. Next base: position 16,737,910 of record NW_006408560.1, read on the forward strand.
ATCAAACGAAGATCTCAATTTGCCAAGACTGATTTCTTATTAATCTTACTAACTATTACAACTTTTACAAATTATTTTTAACAACAATTTAAATTATTTTCAACAACCATATATTTTATATTCTTTATCATTTTAATTTCTAAAGGAAAATATTTTGGTATAAACCACTTTAAATGATGTATTTCTGTACTTTACATTTTTTAAAGATGTCTAAACCCTGTACAGGGTCGCTATGAGTCGGAACTGACTCGATGGCTCTTAACAACAACAACAATGTACAGTTCAAGGAGCTCTGGTAGTGTAGTGGGTTACAGGTTGGGCTGCTGACCTCAAGGCCAGCAGTTAGAATCTACCAGCTGCAGGAGAAAGGTGAGGCTTTCTGCTCCCGTAAAGATTTATAGCCTCCTGATAACATGTCCAAAGTATGAGAGATGAAGTTTCACTCTCCTGGCTTCTAAAGAGCATTTTGGTTGTACTTCTTCTGCCACAGATTTGCTTATTCTTCTGGTAGTTCATAGTACTTTTAATATTCTTCTCCAATATAATAATTCAAATGAATAGACAGGGTCATCCTGAGTTGGAA
>NW_006408560.1:16739502-16740494 GCF_000296735.1 Chrysochloris asiatica
TCTCCCGCGGAGCAGCTGGTAGTTTCGAACCGCTGACCTTAAGGTTCGCAGCCCGATTCGTAACCACTACGCTACCAGAGCTCCTTTCTTGTTGTACATAGTAGGGTGTTATATGAACTTCTTTTCATCCTGTCCATTCCACTTCCTGATTTTTGTCAGTTAATATTAGGTCTTTCTGAAGGTTATGTTTACACTTAAAAATTAGGGCTAGGTGCTATTAAGTTAGTTCAAACTCATAGTGACCCTATGCACAACAGAATGAAACAATGCCCAGTCCTGTGCTATGCTCACAATTGTTGTATTTGAGCCCATTGCTTCTACCACTATATTAGCCCATTTCGTTGGGGTTTTTCCTTTCTTTTTTTTTCTGGCCCTCCATTTTAACAAGTATAATGTCTTTCTTCAGGGACTGCTTCCTCCTGATAACATGTCCAAAGTATGAGAGATGAAGTTTCACTCTCCTGGCTTCTAAAGAGCATTTTGGTTGTACTTCTTCTGCCACAGATTTGCTTATTCTTCTGGTAGTTCATAGTACTTTTAATATTCTTCTCCAATATAATAATTCAAATGAATAGACAGGGTCATCCTGAGTTGGAATCAACTCCATAGCACATCACCACCACCACCACTGTATAGTTCAAATAGCTATAACAGATTGTGTATGTCTGTGTTTTGGTGACAATGCTACTTTGGAAAAAGCAGACCATTATCAAAGATTTGGTTGTTGTTTTTTATGTACTCACGTAGCAAAATTTGACTAATTAAATGCATTTATAAATCTTAAAAAAAAAGATACGTACTCATGATTAAAAATTCAAAGCATAAAGACATGCAATAAAAAATATATTTTCTTTTTATGTATTGCTTATGTTTTACCCCTGTGTCCAGACATTTCTGAGTTTAGATATTTGGTTGTCAGGACATAAATAACAAAATAAATAAATGTTTTATAGTTTATGTTATACACACACACACACACACACACACACACA
>NW_006408560.1:16740594-16759841 GCF_000296735.1 Chrysochloris asiatica
TTTGGTTGTACTTCTTCTGCCACAGATTTGCTTATTCTTCTGGTAGTTCATAGTACTTTTAATATTCTTCTCCAATATAATAATTCAAATGAATATATTTTCCTATATCTTCCGTACTCACTGTCCAACTTTCACATGCATATGAGGTTATTGAAAATACCATGGCTTGGATCAGGCACACCTTAGTCCTCAAACTGACAGCTTTGCTCTTTAATACTTTAAAGAGATGTTTTGTAGCGGATTTGGCTAATGCAATGTCATTTGATTTTTTAACTATTGCTTACATAAGTGTTGATTGTGTAGTCAAGCAAAATAAAGTCTTTGACAATGTCAATCTATTCCCCATTTATCATGATATTATTTAATTGTACAGTTGTGAGTATTTTTGCTTTCATTACAATGAAGTATAATCCATACCAAAGGCCTTTAATCTTCATCAGTAAGCATTTTAATTCCTCTTTGCTTTCATCAAGCAAGGTTGTATCATCTGCATATCACAGGTTGTTAATGGGTCTTCCTCCAATCCTGATGCTACGTCCTTTTCATATAATCTGGTTTCTCAGATTATTTGCTCAGCATACAGATTGAGTAAGTATGGTGAAAGAATACAACCTGAAACATATTTTACTTAATTTTCAACCATTTTATGTCCCTTTGTTCTGTTTAAACAACTACTTCTTGGTCTATGTACAGGTTCCTCATGAGCACAGCTAACCTTTCTGGAATGCTTATTCTTCACAATGTTATTAATAGTTTGTTATGATTGCCACAGTAGAAAGCCTTTGAATAGTCAACAAAGCACAAGTAAACATCTTTCTGGTGGTCTCTATATTCAGCCATCACCCATTTGACACCAGAAATGATATCCCTAGTTCCATGTCCTCTTCTGGATCCAGGTTGGATTTCTGGCAGTTCTGTGTTGATGTGCTATTGCAGCCAGTTTTGAATTATTTTCAGCAAAATTTTACTTGCATGCCATATTAATAACATTGTTAGATGATTTTTGCATTCTGGTTGGTCACTTCTCTTTGGAATGGGCACATATATGGATCTCTTCTGATTGGTTGACCAGATTTTTTTAAACTGTTGTTTTCTTGGGCAGGCTGGAAGGTTGGGCACTTAATTACTTACACATATGAAGAGCTGGAGAGTACAAGGTGGGGCAAGGCAGGAAGCTGGCTCGGTTTAGTCGGTGATGATGAGCTCATCCATGCCTCCCCATCTCCTGTTTTTCTGTTGGAAACTTCGTATTTAAAAACAAAAGCAAAAACTATATTTTTCGCATTTTACATTCACCTCCTGGAACACATAAAGGACCAATTATTAAGGTTCTATAAAAAGGCTGTCAGCTGCTTGAATAACTACACATTTTTTGAAACCATGTTTTGGTATTAAAGTAACTTGAACTCTTTGGGAATCAGTGTAACATTAAGAATGGAGATTTCAAACTCCCATATGAGAATACAAGTTTTCAAGCAAAAAGAAATTACTGAATAAAAGTTCAAGGTAAAAATAAAAATTTGATTAATAAATGGCTTCTAAATTTCTTGGCATGGATGAGTGAGCACCTCCAGAGCTTTATCAGTTTATTCAAAGATTTCTGTTTTTTCCTTTTTCTGTCAGTTCCTGGAGCCTTATTTTTTGCCAATGCCTTCAGTGCAGCTTGGACTTCTTCCTTCAGTACCATTGGATTTTTTTTTTGTTGTTGTTTAATTGTGTTTTGAGTGGTTGACAGAACAGATCACCAGTTTTACATTCAACAAATCATACACTTTTTTCCATCCCAACGATTTCAGTCATTTCTTTGTAACAACAGTTATTCCACTTGTTCCTTGTGGTTCTTATTTCCATTCCACCCGCCGTCCCATCACTTCTGGACTTTGTCCTTAGGTAGATGTTGCCCTTTTGATCTTAAATGGTCAACTCTTTCATGGTGACCATAACTTGCTAGTATTGTTGTACCCCCTATATGCCTATCTACTGCTTTGTTGAAAATTGTGACATGAAGGTGAGTTCCATTCCAATCCTTAAGGGTGGTGGAGGACTGCAGTCTCAGTTCCTGCAATCTTGGGTTCCTAGTCTCTTTCTGACCAGTAAGCCTGATCTTTTTTAATACTTTTGAGTTTTGTTCCATATTGTCTCCCACTCTATCCAGGACCTCATAATGTGATACCTTGCAGAGGAGTTGGTAGTGGTAGCCAGGCACCATCTAAGTCTTATGGTCTCAGACTCATGGAGACCGATGTTCACGTCCCATTAGTCCGCTGAACTAATTGATCCCAAGCACCTTCAATTGTTATCACTCTTCTTTCACACTTGAAAAAACCAGTAGTTGCACCCTAGATGGTTGCTCATGAGCTTTTAAGATTCCAGATACTACTACTCACTGAAGTAGGATGTAGAACATTATCTTTGTGGACTATGTTGTATTAGTTGACCATGGTGTCCCCTGAGACTATGATCCTGAGCCCCCAGGCTCAGCAACTTGTTGCTTCAAGTTGTTTGATATTATCTAAGATGTTTTCATCATATTGCTCCCTGTATACTCTTCCACATTCATAGGTGTGTTTGAAGCAAAGGTAAATACCCAGGTACAAATATCCTCAGTCAAACCCTTATATATTTGTGGGTATATGACAACTCTCCCTCCCATACCCATTCAGCTTGTATATGTACCTACCTATAGAACCCTGATGTTGCATGGTTGTGTACATAAGAGTATTTACTTCTATCCCCCTTAAACCTTACTTTCCTCTCTGTCTTCATTTGTAATCATATAGAACATTGTCTTTGTGGACTATGTTAGGCCAACTGGCCAGGTAACTGTCTTTCCAATTTTGTGGAACAAGGGATATCAGTGCTGACGTCAGATGGATTTTAGCTGAAAACAGAGAATACCAGCAAGATACTTACTTGTGTTTTATTGACTATGCAAACACTTTTTACTGTGTGAATTATGACAATCTGTGGACAACACTGCAAAGAATAGGTATTCCAGAAACACTTAATTGTGCTCATGAGGAACATGCACATAGACCAAGAAGCAGTCATTCACATACAACAAGTGGATATTGAATTATTTAATATCAGGAAAGGTGGGCATCAGTGTTGTATTTTTCAACACGCTTATTCACTTTGTATGCTGAGCTAATAATCCAAGGAACTGAATTATATGAAGAATAATACAACATCAGAATTGGAGGAAGACTTATGAGTTGTCGGGGACTGGCCTCGACATAGGGGTTCGGTTCATGAGGAGGAGATACCTGGCGGCGATAAAAATATACACAGACAGACAGAAGGAGGGGGACAATGAGGCACCCCAAAGCCAGGGTGGATGCATCACTGGTGGGCAGGCTAGGGAGTACAGGCATCGTGGCCTCTGTAGGCAGCAACTCACTGCCCTGCAATCTTTACTGCATGCCCTCCATCTTGTAATGCACTGCAATCTTTACTGCATGCCTTCCAACCCGTAATGCACTGCAATCTTTACTGCATGCCTTCCAACCCGTAATGCACACCTGGGGAGGCCCGGGCCTCTGTTTTATTTAGGGGAGGAGCTTCACACCAAGCTGGGAGGGACTTAGGCAAGGTACAGCTAACATCAGTAATTTTCCAGACATTCAGGTAACTTTACATCGTACTTCGCTGGTTCGAATCCCAGGCCAGCAACTTGGTTTCTCAGGCTCAATTAACATATCTATAGCCCCTGAGCTCAGTTGGGGGAAGGTGAGAGGTAAGGACAAAAGCTTGGGCGGAGTCCCCCTGTTTGGCTTCCTGAGCCAGGTTTTCAGGAACTTGGATGAATAGCTAACACTTGGGAGAGATTCAGGGTGGATGGCTTTTTTGTCTGTAGAACAAAGAACTGCGAAGTAGCTAAGATGTTTTTAGTTAATCCTTTGGAGAAAGGCTTGACCTTGCAACCTTTACAGTCTGGGCTTTAGGAAAATATCACATTTATCTGTGGATTATCAAGGGCTTCTTGTATTAAATTAATACATGTAACTGAATATTAAGATGAAAAACAATTTACCATTGACTGCCAAGTGGCTAGATCTGTTACACTCGGGCCTATAGGGCCTCGAACCTCTGACCAGTCCTACACGGTCTGCAACAATTAGTAACCTGTGATATGCAGATGATATAACTTTACTTGCTGAAAGTGAAGAGGACTTAAAATACTGACTAAGATCAAAGACCACAGCCTTCAATATGGGTTGTACCTCAATGTAAAGAAAACAAAAACCTTTACTACTTTGCTGTTGTTAAGTGCCATGAAGTCAGTTCCAACCCATAGCGACAATGTATAGGGTTTCCAGGGAGAAGCTGGTGAGCTTGAACCACCAACCTTGTGGTTCAAACTGACATTGCAGTCCAGCACATTAGCCCACAGTGACACAACAGGACCAGTAAATAACATCATGATAAATGGAGAAAAGATTAAAGTTGTCAAAGACTTCATTTAGCTTGGATCCATTATCAACACTCATGGAAGCAAATCAATCCACTATAAACATTCAGTCAAGAAATCAGATGATGTATGTATAGCCAATGATGTATATATTAGTCCAATCTTCTGCACCAGACTGCTTTAAAGAGGTAAAGAGGGAAAATGTCGGTCTGAGGACTAGGGTGCATCTGACCCAAGTTGGACAATACATAAAGTAGACCATAGGATTGATGCATTTGAGTTATGGTGTTGGAGAAGAATATTAAAAGTACCATGGACTCCCAGAAGAACAAACAAATCTGTGTTGAAAGAAGTACAGTCAGAATGCCTCTTAGAGGCCAGAATGATGAGACTCATCATACTCTGTACATGTTATCAAGAGGGACGAGTCCCTGGAGAAGGATATCATCCTTGGTAAAGTGGAGGGTCAGTGAATAAGACGAAGAACCCCAAAGAGCTTGAGTGACACTGGCATCAGCAATGACTCAAGCAAAACAAAAAATTGTGAGGATGGCACAGGACCGGGCAGTGTTTCTCTGTGTTGTGTGTAGGGTCACTATGGGTTGGAACCAAGTCGATGGCACCTAACAACACCACCAAATGCATGTGAAAGTTGAACAATTAATGAGGAAGAACATAGAGGAATTGATGAATTTGAGTTGTGTTGGTGAAGAATCCTGAAAGTACCATGGACTGCCAGAAGAACAAATAGCTATGTGTTGGACAAAATACAGCTGGAGTGCTTTTTAGATGACAGGATGGTAAGACATGTCATACCTTCTTTGTCCATGTTATCAGGAGGGACCAGTCTCTGGAGAAGGACATCATGCTTGCTAAAGTTGAGGGCCAGCAGAACAAGGAAGTCCCCCAATGAGATGGATTGACACAGTGGCAACAGCAATGGGCTTGAGTGTAACAAACTGTGAGGACAGCATAGGACTGGGTAGTGTTTCGTTCTGTTTTGCATAGGGCTGCTTTGGGTCAGAACCTACTCAATGACACCTAACAACAACAACTAACAACATGATCCACCACATTCATAGGTGTGTTTGCAGCAAAGGTAAAATCCACGTACAGATATCCTGTTTCAAACCCATTGTGTAACTATGTATCTATGTTGTTGTTCCTGGACTGCGGATATAACACTATTTATCTCTATCACCTTTAACCCTTACATAACTTCCTGTGTCTTCACTTGTCTTTCTCATTCTTCTGCAAACCTACCTCTTGTTAATGCCCTCCCCACCACCCAAGTTAACATGTGTATACGCTCCACCCAGTGAATTATTCTCCCTTTTTTTCTACCCCTGGTACCATCAAAGAAAGCTTCTTTTAACATGACAACCATTTCTCCAGTTTTTATAATATTGGTATCATGCAGTATTTGCCCTTCGGTGATTGACTAATTTCACTCAGTTAATGTCCTCCAGGTTCATCCATGCTAAGAGGTATTTCACAGATTCATCACTATTCTTCTATGTTGTGTATGTACTAAAATTTATTTATCCTTTCTTCCACTGATGGGCATTTACACTCATTCCATTAATTTCCTGGTATTATATTTAACAACATTCTGCTGTTATTCATTAGATTTTCAGTGACTAAACATTCAAAAGTAGTCTGTCTTTTCTCCCTAATCTGTCTAAGTCTGGAAGGTCAGCTGAAACCTGTCCATCATCTGCTGTTATAACATACTTGTGACATAGTTTCCAACATCACAGCAACATACAAGCCACCACAGAAGAGACAATCTGACAGATGAGTGATGGAAGACCTGCATAAGACCTTTCTTTTGGGTTCTTGGTTAACTAATTTGTATAGTGGAAGTGACCTGGATTCTATACACATTCTCCACATAACTCTATGGCTTTTTTTGGACTAATTATTTTCTAGGGCTACTGGGTCACTGCCAGCTAAGAATTTCTTTTCATTTTATACCCAAGTTCCATATTGATCCAGCTATTTGAAGGCAGCACCTGGTAGAGGGAATTTGATTTGTAAGCCCAGGTTGAAGAATCTCCTTAAGGATAAAATTGACAGGGAGGTACCTTTCATAGTACAAGGAGGATAATAGGAGACATGAGGTTTCCCATCCCAGCATGTGCTAGAGCAACTAGCCTCAAGGATACTTGCTAGTTCGAACCTTCCATGATTTCAGGCCATATGAAGTGCTGAGCTCTCCATCCCTGTAAGTATTCCTGTATAGGCTGGCTGATGTCTGTGGGACAATTCAAGCCTAAGAAAGTTGTTAAGAGTGGGTGTCATTCAAGGTGTCCTCTAATAACAAGACTTGATCATTAGATGACTGGCCTTCCCCTCCCCTCTCCAACATTTGAAGAATGTTCCTGACTTTCCCCATAACCCTACTTTTCCATGATTATGATCATAACATAATACCCACCCATTCCCAAATTCACTCTAATTTTGTCAAGGTGAGTGATCTTGACTGACAGAGAGCAGACTGGACATATGGAGGGAAAGTGGTTGAGGGGCACTTAACTCTCAGCCTTAACCTTTTATATCTTCTCTCAACTCTGCCCATGCCTAGTGATATGACAACACAGCCATCTTTGAAGCAGATCTACCCATCAGGTTTACACTGTGGTTCTCCACTTGGAGATGCAGGTTGACATGGGGTTCTGAGGAGAGATTTGAATGAGAACAATGATGGGAATATTGGAAGGGAGGAAGTCTGAGGGCCCAGACAGTAGAGAGGACCCTCTTAGACTAAGTCCTCGCTCATTTATCTCTTTTTACTCCAGGTCCATGACCTTTTAAGCTGTCTGGTGCCAGGAAACCTATAACTGCAGGACATGTTGGGTCACTGTCCAAGGAATTGGTATTTATTCAAAGTCCTCATTTGAGTAAACACCATGTTCTTTGGTTACTAAGAGACCTGGAAGAGTGTCTCTAGGGAAACCACTGCTTTGGTTTTATTTCCTGGAATAAAGACCAATAACACCCAAATCACAAAAGTCATTCTCTGAAATTCTAAATGCATGTATCCCCACACCTCTTATCGAATTATCCCATTCCTCTCACATTAATAAGGATACCCAATTACTCTCCATTCTTTTCTTTTGGAATATATTTTTGTCCATTCAGCAGCTGCTTCACTGTAACAATGGGGTAGGGACCAACAAAGGCAAACAGAAGCTGTCTCCAACTCCAATGAACACAGGTACTTACCGCCAGCTGTGCTACAATCTGCTCAGTGTTTGCACAGGTTTATCTCTTTCCATACATAATCTGATAAAGTAGCTGTTATTAATTTCTCTGTTTTAGGTAACTGAAGTTTGGAGAAGCTAATAGTGAGTGATAGAGACCAGTGCAGGAGCTAGGCCTGTGATTTCAAATCCTGTGCAATTTTCTTCTTTTTCAAAATTGCTTTTGTTCCAATAGGACTCAGTGACCCACAAAAGCCACCAGAAAATTCATTAAAGTGGCTAATAACATGAAATTTGGTGCTGGACAGTTCCAGCTCCAAAACTTACTTATGTGTGTCCTTGGGTAAACTGATTTTCTTCAGCCTGTTCCCTCATCTATAAAACAGGGACAGTAATGAATACCTATTGCATAGGTGTGTTGTGAACATTTAATAAGATAATTTATTAAAGTGTTAACAAATTATTTTTTATCTAGAATCTAATCAAGGTTCATATTTGATATCAGGTATCTTCAGCCTCTCTTAGTCTCCATATCTTTTGTTTCTGCCCTTAACGACATTTACTATATTGAAGCATCTTGACCAGAATGTCCACATTCTATATTTGTCTCCTTTTGTAGGCTTTGGGTGAGCATTCCAGAAAGTGTACTTCCCATTACATTGTATCCTTAAGCACATAGGATCAGTTTCTCCTTTTACTAATGATACTAAATTTGACCACTTGACTAGTACTAGGTTTGTCATATCTCTCCTGGTAAAAATACGTGTCCTCCTTTCATTAACAATTACTGGGGGAGGTAATGCATTTAGCCCATGTGGTGTGCTTCCCAGCAATCTCTTATCCACTGATTTTAACATCTAGTTGTGCTCCTTGCTTGAATTAATTATTACCATGGGATTGTCAAAAGGGTTTCTAACTTTAGCTTTCCTTCTACATTTATTATCTTTTTAAAAGTAAAGTAAGACTTTTCCTTCTTCCTTCTTTTTCTAGGATCATTATATCATGGATTCTTTTAAATTTTGCAATTTATAATGTATAACTATAGTTATTCTTTTTGATACTTTAATTATACCAAGTTTAGCTAATAGGTGATGTGTTTTACTATTTAAAAGAATCTAGAATATTAATAAAACATATCAGACTATGACAACATGGACCATTAATGAAATGACTTCAGGAATCAAGTCAGTCCTAAACTCCTAAAACATTTATCCCAAGAAAAATTATGTCCCTAAACACAGTGCTTAATGTTGCCAAAGAGACTGGTGTCGCAAAGGGTATATGGAAATGATGTTTTGCTGACTCTTTCCAGGATGACAACAATCTGGTCCAGCTGGCTGGAGTCTGGGACAGTGGTGTCTTTAGGGTTGGTGTTACCTTCCCCCACAGACCTTTCCCTCTACCAGACCACGCAGAATTCTTAGTAATGTTTATTATTAATTTTAATCACAGTATAATGTATAATAAATACAGTTGTGAATTGCTTAAATGTAATATTTCTTAGATTATAATATTTTGGTAAAATCTTTCTATACTGAATTGCAACATTATTAGTAACTGAGTGGAAGTCTTTTCTAAGATTTCTCCTCTTTCCTTCTAATTACTACTTCATTCTTAAAAAAGTTTTTTATATAGGTTCATAAATACTAATTATCAAAATATTCTAGCTAAAACACCAGAAAATGTGACAAAATTTATAACTAGTAAAACACTGGCAGCAAAGAAAACAACAACATGTGCTTGTTTAGCACATCCAGATGAAACCACTTGATTCAAAGCATCATTGTAATTGGGTAAAAATGGCGGCTCTGACCAGAGCACATGGTTGTTGTTAAGCTCCACTGAGCTGGTTCCAGCTCATAACTACCCATATAGGATTAACAAGGCTGTAAATCTTGTGGAATTAGAAAGCTTCATCTTCTTCCTGCAGAGCGACTAGTGGGCTCAAGTCTGACCTTGTGGTTTGCTGTCCAGTGTTTATCCTACAGGACCACTGTGCTCCCGCAGAGCACATTAGAAGATTTAAAAAGTTAGCATAGAATTTAAGCCTTGTAGGTATAACTCACTACAGAGATATGTTTATAAAAAAGTAAATTTCTGCTGAAATATTGCATGAAACTTTTTTAGACAGTCATTTTGGTATCTCTACCTCTTACAGAGTCACTAAGAGCAGTTTGCACCCCTTTCACCTTCATAGTGATACCACTGGTCTATGACCAATAACTTTAACTCCAATGGACAAAATCTTCCAGCATGAGGTTTTTTTTTGGTAGCTATATACTTATCATACTGGGGGAAGACATGAAAATTCACCTAGAATATGCTTTTCTTGCTTATTGACAATTTAATTTTTTCATTTTCCCTTCTGAGCTTCGTACTTCTAGGATCTTGGAGCTACATTGGTGTAATATTGTTGGATAACATGGCCTTAATAATAGGCACCTAACAACAACAACAATAATAATAGAGTTTGAACTGATTTTTTCCTTTAGTCCTGAGCAATCCATGCTGCTATTATCTCTTATTTTGCACTTATTCCTTAAAAATGGAGCTCCTGGGTGGTGCAAATGGTTAAGTGCTAAGCTACTAAATGAAAGATTGGTGGCTCAAATCCACCCAGAGGCACCTTGGAAGAAAGGCTTGGTGATTGCAAAAAAACTCGCACCAACCACTTCTCCCATAGGTTCAGTAATTTATTCCAATAGCTACACAGAACTCAGGCACCATACTCAGAGTTAGTATGGGATTTATTAGGGAAGTTAACGGAATATAAAGCAAGATCAGAAAAATGCTTAGGGCACAGTTCTTTCGGTCAGGGTGGCTTCTCCTCAGCCATGCCCATAGGCAGGCTTCTCTATGCCCTGACAAAGTTACAAAGCTCTTCTAAAGCTGCTCATCAACCTCCAGAGGGCACACCACTTCACCATAAGCTTCAGCCTAAAGGCACTCAGCTCTAACTCCATGGGTCAGTAAACCTAGTTCCCTCAATTAAGTGTGTAGAGGCGCCCCACTCTGCAAACAAGCCTCCTGCCCAAGTCACTCAGCTTTACTTGTTCTGTGGACTGGGAACTCCACTGCTCTGTCTCATGCTCTGGCTCTTGGTTCTGCTGCTGCTGCTCTTCTGCCACACATCTGGTGTCATAGCTTTCTGTCCCTTGATAGAGTAGGTTCAATACATAGGGATCTTGGGGTCCAATGGACTCACTCTATTCCTGGCTCTTGAGATGGTCATGAGATCCTATCCCCTGCTTCTGAACTCCCAGGAAGCAAAGACAAAGATTACATTATTTGGGTAAAGTAATTCTTTGCCCCAAACATTTGAAGCCCACTAAGGCCTACTTACTCAGTGTAGTCCAAGAAACTCCAGCATCATGTGAGAGCGTGATCCCCTGAACCCTAATTTGTACTTTAGCAAGATGCTAAGTAATTCATAAGCACATGAAAATCTAAGAAGACCATCTCATTACTGAGCAGAACCTTCATTGCCCAAACTCCTCCTCTTAGTTTATTTCTTCCATATAGAAAAGAAGCGAGTATTTCCTGGATTTTCTAGGAGGTCCACTGGATCAGATTTCAGTTTGAGGTTAAGAATGACCTACAATTACCCATAGTGCCTCCCTCATTCATTCATTCAATCAGTCAATATGACAGACCTTCAGAAAGTTTGTAGAAAATTTTCATTACCCTGTAATTCCATTTTCCCACAAATGTTTTGAAGCTCCCTCATAATAATTGAGTATCTTCTATATTCCAAATGCTTACCATCAGCATCTCTGACATTCCTGACCATATCTTTGTTGGGTTACTTCTAGTAAGATAGGCAGGAACTGGGAGCTGGGTTGTGAGAATTACCTATCTGTACAGGTAGATATTGGCATATGGACAAGAAAGACATTATTAGTGTCAGGTTCTGACCTTAGAATTTCAGAGATGAGCCACAAGGTAAGCAGTTCAAGCCCATCAGCTGCTCCAAGGAAACCCTATACAGGGTCACTATGGATCAGAACAGACTCAATGGCACTGAATAACAACAACAGGGAAATGTGACGTGCAGTACAATTATGGGGAGATGATGCCTTAATTGATAGAGCACTCCAGCTGAAACTGATGGAAGTTGGGAAATTCCCCCACTGGAAACAGGACGCCCATGTTGGCGTTCAGGTGTGCATGGGAACAGAATTGATGAGTGACCAAAGACAAAGTCCACTAAGAAATACAGGAGACCCTGTGAGGCCCTGGGTTGTGAGAAATGTGCCATTAGACAAAAGGACTGCTACGCCAGGACTGTACATCGGAAAATAGGTAAGCGTCCAGAAGGGCTCTGAGTTTGGGCCAAATTGGAAGCATGAGCAACTTGAGAGAGTCCTAAGCAGTTTAAATCTTCCCACTTCAGTGCCTTTCCTTTCCAAGGATGGTGTTAGGGATTAGAGGCTGAGTCAGTAGCTGGAGAGATGTGTGGTCTCATCTGTCAGGAGCTGAGAATGCTCCCAGCTGGAGCTGAGAGGCTGAGGTTGATGTCACCTTCACCTGGGAGTAGATGACAGAGGAGTCCTAGGGGGAAAGAGTACATGGATGAGGTCTAAAGCATAGCAGGTGTGGGAGCAGGCTGGCACAGGGGAAAGCCTGCATGCGGGTCATCATACTCACCTTGTTCTTGAGAAGCCCTGATGTGGAGACCACTGTGGAAAGAAAGGAAATTCTTGTCTGTAAAAGGCCCACTCATAGTAAGCCCTCGTTCTTGTATCTGGTTGTTAGTGCTGTCACAGTTGTGTCTTTGGGTCCCTTCCTCACTTAGGTAACTCAGTCACTCTCTTTAGTCCTTTTCCTGTACTTCAACTGCTGTCTTCCTAAGATGTCACGTCAGACAAAACATTTAAACTCTCTATGTCTCAGGATCTTCATCTATAAAATGAGATTAATGACAATGGTTACCTCAAAGAGGGTTGTAAAAAATACTTATACAGTTCCTGACAATAGTACGTGTGCTCATTAAATGTTAGATATTATTATCATTTTTTGTTGACTGTTCTTAATGAGGAAATCAGTCTCTTCACAAGTGTGGAGAATATTGAGTTTTTGCTTGTTTTCCACTTAGTGTGTTAGTGGTAGGTCATAGAACTAATAATGGCACAAGCATAGTTCATTTTCCTTTACACAAGAGAAACCAGAAACCTAGAGAGGGAAACAGAATGGCTGAAAGCATAGTGCTTTAATTAATGAGAGTTAGAAAGAAAAGACTGTCCCAAAGAACCTTGTTTCCCTTTCTTGCTCCAAGAAGACAAAAGGCAAGCTGGGATCCCTCATTGCAGGCCACCTACCCTAAGTAAAGATCAATAACATAGTCAGAGCAGCATGCTGCCATCATTACTGCTATTCAACACTCTGCTGTTTTAACAGCACTTTCTGATCCATTTTCTTGTTTGATCCTCATGTAATTCTATGACATAGTGTGGTAGGTAAGAGATGACTTGCCACATTTATTGATGAAGGTCAAAGACTACAGCCTTCAATACGGTTTACAGTCAAATGTGAAGAAAATGAAAATCCTTACAACTGAACTAATAAACAACATAATGATTAATGGATAAAAATTGAAGTCATCAATAGTTTCATTCTGCTTGGATCACCAACTAGTGTCAAGAAATTAAATGTTATATTGCACTTGGAAAATCTGCTGCAAAATACTATGTTAAAGTTTAAAAAAGTAAAGATGTTCCATTGATAACCAAAATTGTATCTGGTTCAAGTCTAGGTACAGTCGCTTCATATGCATGTGAACAATTAACAATGAAAAAAGAAAATGGAAGAAGAATTGGTTCATTCAAATTATGGTGTTGTTGAAGAATATTGAAATACTGATGTCATGATGACACAGTGGATAAGCACTCAACTGCTACCTGAAAGTCAGTGGTTCAAACCCACCAGCCACTTCATGGAAGAAAGATGTGGCATTCTGCTTCTTTAAAGATTGGAGCCCTCTGTAGAAGTTCTATGTTGTCCTATAGGGTTGCTAGAGTTAGAATAGATTCAGCAGTAAAGAGTCTGGGCTGTGAGAAGAATGAAGAAATCAGTGTTAGAAAAATATAACTAGAATGCTCCTTAGGAGTAAGGATGGTGAGACTCTGACTCACTTACTTTGAATAGTGATGGGGAAAGACCAATTGCTAGAAAAAGACAGCATGTTTGGTAAGACAGGGAGAAGGTCAGTAAAAATGAAGGAATCCTTCAATGATTGACACAACAGCTGCCACAATGGACTCAAATATGCCAACGATCATGAAGATGGCACAGGATTGGGCAACATTTTGTCTTGTTATATATAAAGTCACCATGAATTGGAACCTACCTGTTGGCAACTTTCATAAACAACAAATATGTCTGCATTCTAGTCCTTATGATTATATTACTTGAGATGAAAAAAGTAACTTTATATATGTGATTAAGGTAAAGGATCTTGCCATGCGGAGATTATCTTTGATTATCTGGGTGAGCCCAGACTAATTATATGAATCCTTAAAGTTGGAGAACCTTTCCTCACTATGGCTAGGGAGAGATGTGACTGGAAGAAAGATGGAATATTGCTGACTTCAAAGCTAGTGGAAGGGAGCCATGAACCATGTGAAATAGGTGGTCTCTGATAGCTGAATAAAGCAAGAAAATAGATTCTCCCCTATAACTTTTGGAAGAAGGCAGCACAGCCAACACCTTGATTTTAGCCCAGTGATATCTGTTTAACTTCGACCTACAGAACTATAACAAATAAATTTATGTTATTAAAGCCATCAAATTTGTGGTAACTTGTTACAGTAGCAATGGAAACTAGTAAAAGTAAGAAAAGCTTGTGTTGTTGTTGTGTTAAAGTGCCATTGAGTTGGTTTCAACTCACAGCAACCCTATTTAGGGTTTTTAAGGTTTGAACCACTGACCTATAGTTAGAACTCCAGTGCTTATCCTACAGGGCCACACTAGAATTCTAAGCATGATAGTACTATTCCATTTTACAGATGAGGACACTGAACCTCTGAGAGGTTAAGTGATTGCCCACAGGGATATTTGTTATTCACATAATACTTAGGCCATCTCTAAAAAATACAGAAAGTTGCAATGTATGGTGGACTTGGGTAAACCCCAGAAGCTCAGGTGGAAACAAGTTGAGAAGCCCAACTGACCAGTGTGAGTGGCAGCTATGTGTCTGTTTGACCCAGACCCACTGAAGGAATGGAAACTGAGTCACACACAGCAATAGGCTATCAAAGCCTAGACACAGTCAGAATAGACTTCCTTAGCGCTTACCTGCATTGGTCTTTTGTTTTTTGATGCTCTGGACTTCTGAGTAAACCACGTCTTCTCTTTTAAGATTCACTTGAAAAGAAAGTTGAAGTTTTAGAAGACTCTAAGGCTCTTGCCTCTTATCAGAGCTACTTCCTTTTCCTCCTGGATGGTTTGTTCTCTGAAGTGACTAAATTTAGCCCCTCCAACCTCTACATATCCCCTTTATCCTATACTCTCCCTCCATGCCTTCTGGAACAAAGTTGGGGCCCCTGTCAGTCCTCACCATTACTGTATATTGGCTGCAGTTCTATCCAGGTTGATATGTTGTGGTAGGTGGGCTCTTGGGCATCCAAGTTTGAAGGGCTCCTGTGAGACACAGAAATGCCAATGTTTCTGGGGAATCCTGATAAAGTAGGTCTCCTGATCACTCCCTTATAGTGAGTCCTTATCACTTACCAAGCTTGGAAACATATGTAACAAATGATCTGTGGTTATTAATTTACAAACCATAATAAAATAATGTTATTTGTTTCAAGAGTTTATGGTCACTTGCCTGGAGTCCTGGTGTGGTGCTGTAGGCTAAGTAAGCACTAGACCTTATGGTCTGTTTGAACTACAAGGTCAATAGTTCAAACCCACCATCTGCTCCTTGGAAACCCTATACAGGGTTGCTATGAGTCAGCATCAACTCGATGGCACTAAACAGCAACAAGCTATATACCACATACTTTGATAATGTTTGATAAGTAATAGAAGTCAATTCTATTACAATCCCCATTTTATTTTATCATGATAAAATGGAGGTTCCAACAAATGAAGTGACTTGTTCAAGACCATACAACCAGAATGGGGCAGGACCAAGATTTGAATCTGGCTCCAGAGACTACACTCTCAGAGAGAACAGTGTCTCAGAGAAATCAGTAATCAGAAGACTTAGAAGAATACTGTATGGTTTTGACACTGTTACCATGGTCTTCACCATAGACAGTTTGCGAACTGTGATGTGGTTCCTAAAGTCTGACTTTGGGATCCAAGATGGCAGCCTGTTCTTCACAGGTACCACATTCTTCCCCCTGCCTCCCACCACTGTAGGAGAGTCATATATCTAGGTGAACAAGTTGTATGGCTTCATTTTCTCTGCTGTTGTCACAATAGGCATTGGCTATGTTGGGTCATGTTTAGAGCTTTGCAGTATGATTAATCTAAGATCATCTTAGGACATGGGCAGATTCAGTAATCATAAGCCAACCAAAGACACGAATTTTTTATTTTTTAAAGCAATTAACAGTTGATGTGAGAAGAAGGCCTACACAGCTAAAGCAGTGGGGGAGAAGATCTAGGAACCACCATGAGATATTTCAAAGGAGGAAGCAATATGAAGTGAGCATATCTTATCTTGTAGGCATGAGAACAACAGAAATTGGACTCTTGGCAGTAACCGGACTCAACTCCATATTTCTACCATGTAAGCATTTCATTAACTATACAGGAAAGATGAGCTACAGCCCAGGACTTACCTAGTGAGGTCAGAGGCAGGTTTTTTTCCTGGAAAGGAAAGCAGAGAAACATTGGATCTGGAGATGGAGCAGAGCTTGTAGGGGACTCATTTAGAACCTGATAATCACTATGGTTTGAATTCTTCTTTGTAAATCCTAATGGAGGTGGCAGATTGGCAAAAACTGTCTTTGGCCTTCAAAGGGATATAGTCATAAGGTAAAAAGGGAATCTACAATTCATAGTTCTTTTACTAGTTGTTAAGTGCTGTTGAGTCAGTTCTAACTCATAATGACCCTGTATAGGGTTTCTGAGGAGCAGTTGGTGGATTTGAAGTGTCAATGTTGTGGTTCACATTCCAGTGCTAATCTTACAGCACAACACCAGGAATCTTTTAATCCAGAGTTTGTAAAAGAACAACAGCTAACTAGTGCAGGCAGGGCCGTACAATTGATCAACTATGAAAACGCTCAACATTTAAAGACTCAATAACTTACCAACTCCTATTTGGCTTCTATTTTTACTCCTATTTTTCAGTATTTATCTTCCTCTTGTCATTTTTAGGGGTGTATATGGGAGAGGGTGATACACTGGATTTTCTGATGCTGGGTAAACAACACCTCATCAAAGAATCATCCACCCACTGGGACTGTTTGGAACACTTTGCATTTGGTAAAGAGAAATTAGGAGGACACCAGAAGGAAGATGTGGGTTGTGGGAGTGAGGGGACTGAATGGGGGATGTTAAGAAGCTGAGGGTGGTTATAAGGTCAGTATTAGCCTGAGAGAATAAAGGCAAGCTGAGCATGGATTATAGTAAAGGGAAGTTTGGGAAATACCCACCTGCTTTTCTTGGGAGCCAGTAAAGGAACAGCAGCAGTGCCACAGCAACCAAGCCCATCAAGCTGAGCAGTGCCCCGGTGACTCCTATGGCTATAGGGCCACTTCTGCTTCCTGTCAGCCCTGAGGGGAGACCCCATGCATGAGTCAGGAGGAAAGTCTTGCCATTTTGAATTGCCCTGACCCCTGGAGCTGATGTCTGTGCCTGGAAGAGAGGATGAATGTGGGGGATGAGGACTCCTGAGGGGTCCCTGGGCCAGGCAGTAGGCTAAGAAGATTTCCTCTGGCTAAGCAGGTGCTGATGCAGCATAGGAAATGCCCCCTGGCTTTGTGAGGAAGCTCCATATTTAGTGGTCCCCTCTGGTCCGCAGTTACCTCCCAAAGATTATCACTTTAGAAAACTATTAATTTAGAAATTTCCCATCATCTGAACTTGTCTACTTCACAAGGGAGTCAAATTATGTTCCTCTGCCATTTTTGCAGTTAGTGAGAGGAGTGGGGTTCACTGCAATGGTTCCAGACTCACGTAAGTATGGAACTTTGTAAAAGAAAGAAAGAAGGAGCATAGGAAGTGAAACTTGATTCTTAGATGGTTACTTTGCTTTTTATCTATAATTTATTGTTGTTAAATGCCATTGAGTTGGTTCTGACCCATAGCTACCCTGTATAGGGTTTCCAAGGAGCAGCTGGTGAGCTTGAACAGCCAAACATGTAGATCAAACTGACCGTGCAATCCAGCTATGGGATGGAACTGACTTGACAGCACTTAGCAGCAACAACATTAACCCACAGCACCACACCAAGACTCCTATAATACCTGCAAGTAAAGTAAGAGGTGGCGTCTTATTGCAGCAGAAGAGAAAAGAGCTGCATCTGGAATGACTTGGAGCAAAAGCTTGTCCGGTTCAAAAAGATGATTGATTGATGGGAGCCAAGGTCTTCCTGTTCTACCCAATGAGAGACTCCAAACCAGATGCACATGAATGGGAAGATAACCAAAGTGTGGATGAAACTGAAATGTTAAAAAACACATGAGCAAGCATGTAAGCTTGCTGGTGACCAGGTTGGTCTTCTAATGAGGGAGAAAGGCAGCAATGAAGATATGGGCTGAGTTTGATCACATTCCATAGACCCTCATCAACCTGGAGATGAGTGAGAAAAAAGGAAGAGCTTGGTGGTCCAAAGTATGGTGAGACCTGGGGACTCCTGTGCCCATGGACAAGGACGTAGCCATGGAGGGCTAAAGCTGAGGGCAAAGCATCCAGCTGATATGAAGTGAGGGGAGATGCACAAGAACGCCCAAACTTGTAGACAGTACCCATTTGACCTAGATTTGATGGCTTGATGATCAGAACTCGACTAGAGGAAGATAAAAAAACATTTTTTTTGATAAAGGAAACAAGTGTAAATTGCTACAATTTGATGAACTTGACTTATAGATGTAGTAGCTTAAAATACCAACGGAGAGGGAAGAAATCTTCACATCAAGTATCAATCCTATCTGCTCTGTATACAGGGTTTGATAGGGATGGGCAACATAGACTTTGGCTACCTAAAATGGGGGTACTATATAGGCACCAAGTGACTGGTTTATAAGTTTTCAAGGAGAGCTTAGCTTCAGAGTGTGTGTGGGAAGGTAGAATTCCCATTGAATAGTTTTCATCTAGTCTAGATAGTTCTGGTGAAATAAGATTCTTATGATTCAGTAGTGAGTGATTATTATTATGACTAATTGCAACTGTCACAATTGTAAAGGCAGGAGTTTTGTAACAAAAAGGGGGGAGCAGTTAATCTTACAGTCCAGGAACAGCGGATCCTAGGACCATCAAGGGAGAAAAGCATGAGCAGAATGCAGGTCTCTATCCAGAGAAGCAGTAACACCAAAGATGGAGGCAGAGATGATGATATGGAGAGACAGAGGCTCATGGAAAGAGAAAGGCTGTGTGTTGGCAGTCAGGAGTCAGGCTTGCAGAATGTGCTCTTTGGTTATTTAAATGATTATTCTATATTCCTGAATATTTTTGT
>NW_006408560.1:16761836-16764185 GCF_000296735.1 Chrysochloris asiatica
TGGGCTCAAGTGTGGCAACGATAGGTTGATCCAGGATCGGACAGTGAGTGTTTCATTCTACTCTGCATAAGGTCGCTCACTATGAATCAGTACCAACTCAATGGCACCTAACAACAACAACAACAACCAAATGAAGGTTGTTTTTGTTTTTGTTGTTAAGAGCCATAAAGTTGGTTCCAACTCATAGTGATACTGTATAGGGTTTTTGAGGAGCAGCTGACGAGTTTGAATGACCAACTTTGTGCTTGTGTAGATGGCTGCAGTTTGATGTCTTGCTCTGGATTGGTCTTTGCTATGTACATACATGCCCAAAGTTCTGATCAAAATATGAGATCCTTTAGATCAAGGAACATGCTTGTCTTCTCAGGTTTGATGGGGAAGGGCAGTGTCGAAATTGACAATCTAAAATGGGAGGCACAAAGTGGCTGGTTTACTATACTTTCATGGGTGTGCTTAGACTCAAAACGAGGAGGAAAGATAGGATTCCCCACTAAATACATTCCTTTTTTCCTGATGGGTCTGAGGAAGGAGGTTGTGGGAAGTTGCTGATATGATTGTATAATTCAGCTGTGAATCATAATTGTTAACCGAGTTCATTATGTTTGTAAAAATTGTAATTGTAGAAGTCGTAAGTTTGAAAGTGGACTTAGGGGGACACACTGCTGGGCTGGAGTGCTGTGGTCAAACTTTAAGTCCCTAAAAGCTTTGCTATGCTGGCATATCAAGAGTGGTTCAGAGGAAGAAAATAATATTCTCTTAGTTAAATTTTATCAGATGCTGCAAAGAGTAAAGCCAAGATGACCTTTGGAGTAACTGACCAGATCAGATTAATACCAGAAGCAAACCTGAATGACTAGCACTTCATCTGCGAACTCTTTGCCCTTTTGAAGAACTAATTGTTAATTAATTTTTGGATTGGTAAAATGATTGGGAGGGGTAAGTTATCCTCTAAATATGAAAGAAAGGCACTCTGGTAGTTTAGTGGATTACAAGCTGAGCTGTTAATTGTAAGGTCAACAATTCAAATCCACTAGTCAGTCCATGGGAGAAAGATAAGGCTTTCTGAGAAAGATTTACAGCCTCAGAAACCTTATACAAGGTCACTATAAGTCTGAAACAACTCCATGACACAAAATTATCACCACCATAAGTATGAAAGAAGCAGTTAGTTAGAAAAGTCATTGACATTGATAATTGTTATATGATCTTTTTATGGTCTTGTTCAAATTAACCTTGATATTGAGTGCTTATCCTATGGCACTAATACCCACCAAACGCAAATGAGTTATTTTTGGTCCACAAAGGGGATCAGGCAACTTGCTAATAATGTAAGTAAGGTGCACAGCACCCTTGCAAGGGTGGGAATATACAAAATAGGTGTCATCCTCTGTCTCTTAACTGGTGCATTTAATCCATTTACATTCAGTGTAATTAAGATATATATGGATTAATTCCTGCCATCATGTTTGTTTTTTTGTGTGTGGTGTTGCTGTTCTGTGTGTCTTCTCTTGCTCTATGTGTCTTCTTTGATCTGTGTGTCTTTGTTCTGTGTGTCTTCCTTAGCTGAGTTCATGCTTTTTGTGTTCTTTTTTGTGAGTTTCCTCATAGTTTTAATGTTTCCATATCCTTCTTGGATTTTCATTTTCTTGTTATGTTGTGAAGTGCTAATTTTCTTTGAAGTTCCCTAATAGTCCATTAACTTTTCCCTCCATTTAGTGCAGTCTATTTTATCCTGTAATCTACCTGACCTTCTCACCATCTGGATCACTGTTCCTATGTGTTTACCTTCTTTTACATTGTCAATTTTTTGATCATAGACTGACCTCCCAGATTCTCTGAGTTTGTTCTTATAGTTTTGTTCTGTTCTCAACTCTTCCTTCTGTTGATTTAATTCTGGGAGGTGCTGCAATGTACGTTAATCTCTGGTTGTTGTCTGTTCTTGTTCATTCTCAGTCCACAGAACTCCCTTTAGGATGTTTTTTATAGCACAAGAGTTGGCTTTGGCAAAATCCCTTAGCTTCTGTTTATCCTGGAATGTTTTGATTACACCATCGTATTTGATTGAAAGTTTTGCTGGATAAAGGATCCTTGGTTGGCAGTTTTTGTTTTGTTTTGTTTTGTTTTCTTTCAGTGATTTATATATGTCTCCCCATTGTCTTCTTGCTTGCATGGTTTCTGCTGAGAGATCAGAGCTTAATCGGACTTGTTTGCCTTTGTATTTTCTTCTGTTTTCCTTAGCTGCTTTCAGGAGTGTCTCCTTATCTTTGATTTTGGAGAGCTTGATTATGATATGTCTTGGTGATTTTGTTTTGGGGCTATCCTTCTTGGGGTTTGTAGAGCTTCTTGGAT
>NW_006408560.1:16764480-16769302 GCF_000296735.1 Chrysochloris asiatica
CTGTATCTATCTTATTTGATTTTTCCTGAAGTGCTTTCCTGACTTCTTCCTTATTTTTCTGAACTCCATTGTAAACTGTCTTGAAACATTTTATAATCATTTTTCTGAATTTCTTCTAAGGCATTTTCAAGGCAGCCCTCCTTCCAGAATGTAGTCCAGGTCTACCTCTAGGTCATCTGTATCAGACTTTTTTTCTTGTTTCTGGACATGTGCTGATATGGTCATCTGCTTTTGCTTCTTGGACATGTTTAATGTTTATCTGTGGCCTTAATACTTAATTGAGTATGTGTTTTGGTATTTTTTATGCTTTATGATTACTTCCAGATAGATGTGATGAGGATGTGGCCTTCCTTTTTCACTCTTCTTATTGCTTAACTCAGAGTAACTTTCACAGGTTTTCTCTGCCTCCTTGGTATATGGCAGTTGGTATTGGTTATTGCCTGGATTTTGGTGTTTTATAGATGGGTGATTGTAGCTTGATTATTTGGCAGCAGATGCTGTCTCTTCTTGGGTCATATAGGGAGAGAAAGAGTCCCCCAAAGGTAGAAGGAGAACATAAAACAGCAAAGCAGCTACAGCAAAAAACAAACAAAAAAATAAACCCAACCAAAAAACAATAATAACAACAACAAAAAAAACTAGACTGGATACTGTAGTCTATAATTGCAGAAAAGGAGAGGAGGTAGAGACAGGGGAAAAAATCTGTAGCCTAATATGAGTATGCCTTTAATGTCCTCTTTCACCTTCTTGCCTTGAAAGCTGCCTGAGAGATTTCAAGATTCCACTGTTGGTTGTTATGCTGTACCTCAGGATTTAATTTAATTTTTGGCCTGTTTTGTTTTTGAACTCTCTTTCCCTCTCCATGGCCCTTTTTCTGGCTTTTCTGTATTTAAAAAAAACAAAACAAAACAAAACAAAAACCAGTTCAGGGCCGGCTCTTGGGCTCAGATTATCTGTGCACATTCGTGGCAGAAGAAGCCACCAGTGGTGTGAATGGGGGCTGTCCACTCACTCAGGCACCCCCTCTAGTCACCAGAATGGAGGTGCACAAACAGCGGGGGACCAATGAACAGAAAACAAAACAAAATCAGAACAAAGCAAACCCAACAAAGTGTATTGTCCACCTTTGAGCCAAGGTTTCCGCAATACTTTTCCATGGTGTGTCTGTTCCTTTGCTTGGTTTTGCCATTTGGTCTCACACAAGTTGTCAGTTCCAGGCCACCAAGTCCAGCATGTTCAAAACTATGCGATTTCTTACTTTCGCTACAAGTGCCACTAGCTATAAGCCTTCACACTTTTTAAATATTCCTACCTATGTGGTTCCAAGTTGCCCTGATACTGCTTTGCCTGGTATTCTGTGGTATGGCTGATGGCGAACCTCACTGCACCTTCACCCTAGCTGCCATCTAGCCCCACCACAACTTAGTATTTTTGCTCTTGAACACTTTAAAGAAATCTTGTGAAGCAGATTTGGTTGATGCAATACATCATTTGATTTCTTGACTGCTGTTTACATAAGTGTTGATTGTGGATCCAAGCAAAATTGATAACTTCAATGTTTTCTTCATTTATCATAATGATATTTGTTGGTCCAGTTGTGAGGACTTTGGTTTTTGTGAGGACATTGAGGTAATCCACACTGAATGCTTTGGTCTTTGATCTTTGTCAGTAAGTATTTTAAGTCCTCTTCAATTTCAGCAAGGAAGATTATATCACATGCATATTACAGGTTGTTAATGAGTTTTCCTCTAATCCTGATGCTATGTTCTTCTTCATATATTCCAGATTATTTGGTCAGCATACGGCCTGAGTAAGTATGGTGAAAAAACACAATCCTGGAGCACACCTTTCCTAACTTTGAACCATTCAATATACCCTTGTTCTGTTCAAATGACTGCCTTTTCATCTGTGTATAGGTTCCTTATGAGCACAATTAAGTGTTCTGGAATACCAATTCTTCACAATGTAAGAGGATAGAGGGCAGGAGTATGTTTGAATTCCATGTCATAGTGATCTGCCTTAGGCTTATGCTTATGGTGATTCTCTCTTTTAAAATCTAACAGGAAGGAAAGCTGACCAATCCCCTTGTTAGTGTGCCATGCACCTTTTTTCATGGTCTCATTCAATCATTTGGTGGAAGTAACAAGACCATGCAAGAAAGGCCATATAAAAGTGGTCCATTGCACTGTTCCATGTATGTCACTGAGAAATACTGTCTTAGGGATGGTCGTTACATCCTTAGAAGAGGAAATAATTTGTCTATGTCTATAGCCTGCATAAGAAACTTACCTCTGATGGAGAGTGCCACTACTTCACTGTGCTGGACCTCCAGGCCATTGTCAGCCTCACAGGAATAGTTTCCAGAATGTTTTATGGTCAGAGAGAGGTTGAAGGACACTCCTCCTCTAGATGAAACTGAGCTGTTCACCAGGATTACATTCTCATGATAGAACCGGTACAAGATTGGCGGAGAGCCACTCCAGGCCTCACAGTGAAGCTCCACTTCATCCCCAACCACAGACTGGTCCCTTGAAGCCCTGAGGGTGAGGACTGGACGAGACACTGGAACTGAGGGGAAAAAAGTCAGTAGTGGTTTCTTATTCTAACAAATAGATAAAGGAACAAAAATATTATATATAAATGGCAAACATCATATCTCAATCTTGGACCAATATGCTGAAACACATTATGATAGATAAAACTAACTACCTTAATAACTTTCAGTGCAGTAAAAAAGAAAAAAAAAAAAAAGAAAAAACTACTAGACAAATGTGAAAAGGACATGAACAACTAAAAATATCTAAATAAACAATAAATACATTAAAAAAATTTTTCATTGCTAATTAAATATATACAAATGAAAACAATCATAAGTTATCATTCCCCCAACACATCACCCTCATCTATGAAATTGTTATTGCTGTTAAGTGTCTTTGATTAGCAAAGCTTAAGAAGATAGATAATATTGACGGTTGTAGATAAAACAGATGTCTTAAATAACTCTTGGGAATGCAAATTCAAGACACTTCCCTGAATGGTAATCTGGCAGCTACAGATTGTTAGGATACTGCAACTAAAAATTTGAAGGTTTTAGTCCACCCAGCGATATTTCAGAAGAAAGTCCTAGTGATCTACTTCTGAAAAATCAGTCACAAAAACCTTATGCAGCATCACACATGGGGTTGCCATGAGTAGGATTGAGTGGTTTTCACTAAATTTAAAAGGCACATAAACTTTGACCCAGCAAGTACACTTCTAAGAATCCTTTAAGAAGACTAACATAGGATACACAAAACAATGTGTACAAGAAACTGTTGTAGCATTTTTATAATAGTTGTTATAAATAGCTTTTTACAATAACCTAAAGGCAACTTAGTTGACTGGTGAATGAACTATGAAAGATATAAAAATATATTTTTTAATTTAAATCAAGATGATTTTTAAGTGATCAAAGGTAAATAGAAACATGTGTAGTATGACTCTAATTTTATTTTTAAAAATTATATGTTTGGATTTAGAAAAATATTTATGGAAGAATACATGTGAAATAATTAAAAATGGTTGTGTCTGGGAAGTATGTAGTTGTGAATGAGTGCAACAGGTAGAATGGGCCCTTTTGTACTGTGTGAGTTTTTTCATACAGATTATGAAAACCTAAAAAGTTGTGTTAAAATGTGGTACAAGGCAAGGGACTCATTTCTAAAATATACAGGAAACTACAACACCTCTACAAGAAAAAGATAAATAACCCAATTAAAAAGTGGGCACATGACATGAACAGACACTTCACTAAGGAAGAGATCCGGGCAGCCAACAAACATATGAAGAAATGTTCACGATCACTAACCATTAGAGAGATGCGAATCAAAACAACAATGAAATATCATCTCACACCAACAATAACAGCAAAGATAAAAAATATAGAGGACAATAAATGCTAGCGGGGATGTGGAGAGACTGGGACACTCCTGCATTGCTGGTGGGGTTGCAAAATAGTCCAACCTCTCTGGAAAGCAATATGGCGCTTCCTCAGAAGGTTGAAAATAGAAATACCTTATGATCCAGCAATTTCTCTACTTGGTATTTACCCACAAGAAAAACAAGTAGATATATGCACACCAATGTTCATAGCAGCACTATTTACAATAGCAAAAAGATGGAGGCATCCAAAGTGCCCATCAACTGAAGAATGGATAAACAAATTGTGGTACATACACACAATGGAATATTATGCTACCTTGAAGAATAACAAGGAAGCGGCAAGCCACCGCATAACATGGATGAACCTTGAGGACATTATGTTGAGTGAAATTAGTCAGTCACAAAAAGAGAAATACTGCATAGGACCACTACTGTAAAAGACTAAGAAAAAGAACCCATACTAAAGGGAGGTGGGGGGAATTCTTGTTGATTGCTTGGAAGTTGGGGGTGGGTGAGGGGAGGGTGGAGCACAGGGCAGGGATTAGACACAGGAAAGTTTGGGTGCTGGGGAGGGGTGCAATATACAAGAAAGGAGAGGGGAATGGAAGAACAAAGCAGATGAGAGAACAACTAGGCATGTTTGAATGGGCTAAGTGGGACAGAGGTAAAGAATGATGTATGCACAACCCTGGAACTATAGGGCTCTGGGATACAGAGATTGAGACATGGTTGGAATGGGGAAAAGGAGGGAATAATGTTAAGATGCTTGGCTGTCTTTTGAAACTTGGTTTTTCTGGCATAACATTATAAAATAGACACTGGAGGGGGAGAGAAAGGAATAGTCAGAAACAACACCATAGAAAGCTTGTAAGTCTGTTTTCTGCCTATAACTGATTGGAAT
>NW_006408560.1:16770375-16771724 GCF_000296735.1 Chrysochloris asiatica
TTTGGTTGGTTGATGATGCATGGAGGGGATTATAACCATGGCAATGATACCATATATGATAGAATGAATGTAAAACTAATGTTCTCCCATGTAAACTATCATATAATTCACAATAAAACACTAAAAAAAAACCTGGCGGGGGGGAAAAATGTGGTACAAGGGATGAAGGGAATGCCAGTGTAGATTAATGTTAAATGTTAAATATGCTCATGTTTCAAACCTGGGCATTGCTATTGTGGATTGTAAGCTAGTTTAATAGCTCTTAAAGTCTCCGTTTCCTTTCCTGTAAATTGAAGATAGAAATGGTACCAACCTCATAGGTTTATCTTAAATATTAAATGAGATATTGCATGTAAAGCATTAAGCACAGGCCCTGACGAAGGGTCAGTAAGTGTTAAAGATAACTTTTTGTTGATGATGATGAAATGATAAATATCCCCTTTCCTGGAAGTTCCTGATCTTCATGACTTCATTTCTAGAACTAAAACACAATTCGTCCAGGCTGATGTCCAATGACAGCAATGACAACAGCAGCAGAAAAACACATGTATTTATTTCAGGTAATCATGGAGACAAAGGAATTAGATGAAGAGAAAATTATGGATACAGAATGTAGAATGTATGATATATTGGTTGGATGGAGAAAGAGCAGCACTTGAACAGTGGGACATGTCTAAGTGGTGGATTTAAGAGGAAAGAACCTTTATAAATCTCAAAAGAACACTGGCTGTGACAGATGCTGCTGGAGGGAAAAGAAGAATGGATTGTTTGAATGGGAAATATAAAAATTGAAAGCATCATATCATAGATACCAAAGAGATGACTGTGTTTATTACCTGGAAAAATACTAAATTCTTAGCCTCAACCAAAGTATTATATCATACCTCAACAGGGATATAATAAGGTATTATCTAACCCCAGGTACTATGAAAGAGGATGAGGAAATCAGTTCATATCTTGTTTTATGCATCTCAGAGGGTGTTTATGGGCCATTTCATGGTCTTTCAATTTATTGGGATATATCACAGGAACAGTGATTTCCAGCTTCTCCTAAAAATCCTTTGATGCATAGTACTTCATGTTCCCTCTCCAATAAAATCATTGAATTCTAAGATTGAGGATGTCCAAGATTTTCATCTAGTCTGATTTTACTACTTTATGGGTGACCAATATAATTAATATCACAAGCAAGTACAATTTTGCTGAAGAGAATTTAAAAATGGCTGCAACAGTACATCAACAGGGCACTGACAGAAATTCAAGTCACACTCACAAAAGGATGTGGAACAAGGGATATCATTGCTAATGTCAGATGAATCTTGGATGAAAGTAGAGAATACCAGAAAGAT
>NW_006408560.1:16772254-16787340 GCF_000296735.1 Chrysochloris asiatica
CAAATCTGCTCCACAAGACCTCTTTAAAGTGCTAAAGAGCAAAGGTATCAGTTTGAGAACTAAGTGGTGTCTGACCCAAGTCATGGTATTTTCAATAGCTTTATATAAATGTGAAAGTTGGACAATGAATAAGGAACAACCCTGAAGAATTGATGCATTTGAGTTATGCTGTTGGAGAAGAATACTAAAGGTACCATGGACTGCCAGAAGAACAAACAAGTGTGTGGGAGAAGTAGAGCTAGAATGCTCCTTGGAAGGCAGAATGATGAGACTTTGTTGCTCATATTTTGGACAGAAGGGACCAATCCCTGGAGAACGAAATCATGCTTGGTAAAGTGGGGGGTCAGCAAAAGGCAGGAAGACCCCCAGCGAGATGATTGGCACAGTGGCAGCCACAGTGAACTCAAGTGTAACAATTGCGAGCCTGGTACAGGGCTGGGCAGTGGTTTATTCTGTTGTACAAAGGGTTGCCGTGAGTCTAAGCTCACTTGATTATGCCTAACAACAGAAAGTGAGCATGTTATGGTCAAAAGAGCAAAAATGCTTGGCCAAGGCACTATAGCTAGTTACCTTCAGAAACAAGTTTAGAATGTGTTTCTCAACAGCCCTTGGCACACTTTTGCCAGACCACTAAACAAAACAAAACAAAGCAAAGCAAAACAAATGAATTGTTGCCAATGAGTCAATTCTTACTTATTTCAACCACATGTGTGCAGAATAGAATTACTCTATAGAGTTTTGAAACTGTGTCTTTTCATAAACAGGTCACTAGATCTTTCTTCTGATGCATCTCTTGGTAGTTTCAAATTGGCAGCCTTTTAGTTAATAGGAAAATGCTTATTAACCATTTGCAGCATTCAAGGATGCTCTGGTAGCGTAGTGGTTACGAATCGGGCTGCGAACCTTAAGGTCAGTGGTTTGAAACTACCAGCCGCTCCGCGGGAGAAAGATGAGGCTTTCTCCTCCCGTAAAGATTTACACCCTCGGAAACCCTGTACAGGGTCGCTATGAGACGGAACTGACTCGAAGGCACTTAACAACAACAACAACAACTATACCACAGGATTACCTGAAAAAGGATTTGGAGGCTTGTCTTCTAGAGATGACATCACCAAACAGAACACAGCAGAAGTTTTATTTCAGATATTACAAATGGTAAAAGGTCAAGGGACAGTCTGAAACATGGAGATATTTGACTTCCACCCTGTGCCATCCTGTTATCTCCTTTCCTGCCATGGCCCCTTTGCTTTAAAGATCATTTTGTAAAGGAGTAGGTGGCTCTCCTAGGATCACTATTACATACATGTTGTTGTTGTTGATGTTAAGTGCCGTCAAGTCGGTTCCGACCCATAGCGACCCTGTACAGGGTTTCCGAGGCTGTAAATCCTTACTGGAGTAGAAAGCCTCATCTTTCTCCCACAGAGCGGCTGGTAGTTTCGAACGGCTGACCTTAAGGTTCGCAGCCCAATTCGTAACCACTACGCTACCAGAACTCCTTACATACGGTGTATAATGTGGAAATGTGAGATGCACTTGCCATCCTGGTAATGAAAGGAGCTCAAGATGGCTTGTGTTATTTTTGAATACAGGGGCTCATACTCTTTAGTTTCTTTTGTATTATAATTGCAGATCAGAACATAGTTTATGTTGTTAAAAGTCTTTGCATTTTTAATGAGGGAATGTTGATCATATTCAAGAAGAATACTTGAGTTGTGGAGTCTTGGTGTAGTGCTGTGGGATAAAGCACTGGACAGCAAGGTCAGTATGAATCACAAGGTTGGCAGTTCAAACTCAGCAGCTGCTCCTTGGAAACCCTATACAGGGTTTCTATGAGTTAGAACTGACTTTACAGCACTTATAAACAACAAGGAACTTGAGTTGTACTCCTGAAAAGTTCTGAGTTCCTGAAAATGCAACCACAGGAATTCTGTATCTCCAAATGGAGGTTATATTGGTGGTAAATATGCTAGAAAACAAATGTTTTCACAAATGGACCAATAGACAACATCATGATAAGTGAAGAAAAGATTAAAGTTGTCAAGGATTTCATTTTCCTTGGACCTACAATCAATGATCATGGAAACAGCAGTCAAGAAATCAAATGACATATTGCATTGGGCAAATCTGTTGCAAAACACCTCTTTAAAGTGTTAATGAAAACAAAGATGTCACTTTGAGTAATAAGGTGCACTGAACCAAGCCATGATATTTTCAATCACCTCATATGAATATAGAAACTGGACAATGAATTAGGAACACAGAGAAGAATTGATGGATTTGAATTATGGAGTTGGCAAAGGATGTTTAATGTACCATGGACTTTCAGAAGAACAGACAAGTCTCTCTTAGAAGAAATACAACCAGAAAGCTCCTTAGAAGTAAAGATGGCGAAACTTTGTCTCATGTACTTTGGACATGTTATTAGGAGGGACCAGTTCCTGGAAAAGAGCATCATGCTTGGCAAAGTAGAAGGTCAGTGTAAAATAAGATGTCACTCATTGAGATGGATTGATATAGTGGCTGCTACAATGGGCTCAGACATAGCAATTGTGAGGGTGGTGCAGGACCAGACAGTGTTTCACTCTGTTATGTGTAGAGTCACTATGAGTTGTAACTGACGTGAGGGCACCTAACAACAACAATGCTGGATGGCCTACCATTGAATAGTCCCAAAGAATCCTGTAGCTCCATTTTTAGCTACTAAGGAGAGAACACAGGGCTAACTTACCTTTGACATTGACAGTCACCACCTGGCTAAGCTGAGCCCCCAGGCTATTGTTGACCTTACAGGAGTAGCTTCCAGAATGTTCTGCTGTCAGAGAGAGCTTGAAGAATGCTCTTCCTCCAGAAAGGACTGAGCTATCGCCCAAGGTGACATCTTCATGATAAAATTGATATGAGATTGGGAAAGAGCCTTTTTGAACTTCACAGTGAAACTCCACAACATCTCCCACCACAACCTGGGTCTTGGGAGTCCTGAGAGTAAGGACAGGGCGAGACACTGGAACTGAAGGAGGAAACATAATTTACCATCAGTTTCTACTATTTAAATATATTACTTTTATTAAAGGCTGTGTTGCAATGAGTTACTTAATATGAACATTTTAACTATAGACTTTGTGACTCCTACACAATAATTGGGTGGAATTACGTAAATAAGGTTGCTTGTGACCCAACAAGAGAACTGGAGAGTTTGCTAATAAGGCAAACAAGGTACATTGACACTGGGAGTGGGAAAATGCAAATAGGGTGTATAGAACCTGAATGAGGGAATTGGTCAGTTTGCCATCCTTCTAAGCTTAAAAAGAAAAAAAAAAAAAAGGGAATCTCAGATACAGGAGAACTTCACTGCCACCAAGAAGAAGAGCTGGTAGTGGAGTGCATCCTGTGAACCCAGGGTCCCTGTACTGAGAAACTCCTAGACCCAGGAGAAAGAGAGAGAGAATTGTAACACCAGAGACAGCATGAAGCACTGAGAAGTGATGATAGAGAAATGGCAGGAATGGTAGAGTGGTCTTCCTGACCCATGGAGTGAGGCGGCTACAGTGGGTATGCCAACTCATGACATGAGAGAGCTAAAAGCCTCAGCTAGGAGGCTTAATGGATGGAATGGGGAGTGGGGGTGGGGTTTGGGCAATTGGCAGAGCTAAAGAACTATGTAACACTTGCCCAAGCAGGGCAGGGGCCAGAGAGAGGCCTGCTGGTGAGTGACTGAGAAGAGACTACCCTGATCTAAGAACTGTATCCAGAGTTGTTCCTGACCTTGAATTCTAACCTGTTACTTCCCTAAGAAGTCACAGAGTTGTGAGTTCTGTGTGGCCATTGCAATGAAATATTGAAACCAGCAGAGAAATATAGAGTGCCCTGGGAGGGACAGCTGATGTCAGAATTGCTCAAAATGTTGGCGAGAATAGGTATAGGAATCAGCCTTGGGCTGTTGATCTTGATTCTCCTTCCTCTTTGTGAAGGTAGTGGAGGTAATGTGCCCTGCCACACCATTTTTGCAAAGGTATTTCCACCAGGAAAACACTTTTCTCTGTTTTCAGTGACCTTGTGACATCACTCAAAATGCAGATATAAATTCTTCAGATCTGAGAAAACAATGACATTTGTGTAGTGCTTTACATAGTTTGGAGTACTTGGATAGACAATCTTAAATGTGTTTGAGGAATCTGAAAACAAAGATTAAATAAGAACTCAGGCACCTGAGAAGTCAAAGGATGATTGAGGGAAATGAAAAATGTGGTCAAAGGAAAGTGAGGAACAGGAATGAACTGCTGCTTTTGTAGCCATGGATGTAATTGTAACTCGACAGCATCAGAAGTTGGGCCCACAAAGGAATGAGCACTGGTCAATTTATCTGGTCCTTTTTCATCAAAAGTTAATTGAGAAATTAGTAAGTCCCAGGAATTGCTTTGTATGCTGGGGATTCAATGTTGAGAAAGACAAGTTCCTGCTCTCATGAAGTCTACAATCTAGAGATATTGCTAGGCAGCAATTAAACAATTATGCTATTATTGTTGTTAGGTACCATTGAATATGTTCCTACTCACAGTAACCCTATGCACAGCAGAATGAAACACTGGCCAGCACTGTGTCATCTAAACTATTGTTCCATTTCAGCCCATTGCTTCTGCCACTGTGTCAATCCATCTCGTTGGAGGTTGAAAGTCTTTGCATAGTCAATCAATACAAGTAAAAATCTTTCTGGTATTCTTTGCTTTCAGGCAAGATTCATCTGATGTTATCAATGATATCCTTCATTCCATGTCCTCTTATGAATCCAGCTTGAATTTCTGTCATTTCCCTGTTGCAACCACTTTTGAATTATCTTCAGCAAAATTTTACTTGCATATGATGTTAATGATATTACTTGTTTGATGATGTCTGCATTCCATTGCATCACTTCTCTTTGGAATGGGCACAATTTGGATCTCTTCCAATCAGTTGACCAGATAACTGTTTTCCAAATTTCTTGGCATAGATGAGTGAATGCCTCCAGAACTTCATCAGTTTGTTGGACGATTTCAATTTGTATTCCATCAATTCCTGGAACCTTGATTTTCACAAAAGCCTTCAAAGTAGCTTGAACTTCTTCCTTCAGTATCATTGATTCTGTTGTTGTTGTTTTTTCCATAGGTTGTCTCTTTCTTTTTTGAGGTGCATTTTTTTTTTTTAAGTTTTTATTGTGAATTGAGGGATAGTTTACATGGGAGAACATTAGTTTTACACTCATCCTATCATATTTTGTTCCATTACAATGATTACAATCCCCTCCATGCATCATCATTCAACACTATTTGCTGTTTGTTGTTGTTTTTTTAATGTATGCAAACACACTCAGGAATATGTAATCATTTAAACAACCAACCAAAGGGCACATTCTGCAAACCTGCCTCCTGGCTGCCAGCACATAACCTTTCCCTTTCCATGAGTCTGGAGTCCTCAGCTGCTCTGTCTCTCCATGTCATCATCTCTGCCTCCATCTCTGGTGTCACTGCTTCTCTGGATAGGGTCCCACATTAGGTTCATGCTCTTCTCTCTTGATGGTCCTTGGGTGCTCTGTTGCTGGACTGTATGATTAACTACTCCCCCCTTTGTGTTATAAAACTTCTACCTTTACAGTTGTGACAATCACAATTAGTCATGATAATAATTCATAAGTGATTATTGATCATATGTTACCTCTTGAAATGGTTAACATTGACAATTTTTTTTTTTTTTGGTACAGTGACTGTATTTCTTCCATCTTCTTTTAAGGTTTTCTGCATCATTCAATATTTTCCCCATGTTGTGTTGCCGTTATTAAGTGCCATCAAATCAGTTAGACTCATTGCAACCCTGTATATGAGGAGTGGCTGGTGAGCTGGAACCATTGACCGGCTCACCAGTCACTCCTCTGAAACCCTATACAGGGTCTGAGTCAAAACTGTTCAATATTGCAAGTAAAGGCTTGATTTTTTTTTTTTTTCTTCAGTTCTTTCAGTTTGAGAAATGCTCTTCCCTTTTGGTTTTCTAACTCCAAGTCTTTACATATTTCATTATATGCTTAATTTTGTTTACTGAGATGCCCTTTGAAATTTTCTGATCAGCTACTTCCTCATTTTTTTCATTTACTTTAGCTTGTCTATGCTCAAGAACAAGTTTCAGAGTCTGTTATGCCATCCATTTGGCCTATTCTTTCTTTCCTGTCTTTTTACTGACCTTTTGCTTTCTTCTTGAATGATCTTCTTGAAGTCATTCCACAACTTTTCTGGTCTTTGGTCATCAATGTCTAATACATCAAATCTGCTCTTGAGATGGTTTCTAAATTCAGGTGAGGTATGTTCAAGGTCATATTTTGACTCTCATGGACTTGTTTTAATTTTGTTAAGCTTTTGTCTGAGCTTGCATATGAGCAATTGATAATCTGATCCACATTCTACCCCTGGTCTTGTTTTGAGTGATGATATCAAGCATTTTCATCATCTCTTCCCACAGATGTAGTTACTTTGATTCCTGTGTAGTCCATCTGGTAAGGCCCATGTGAATAGTTGCCATTTATGTTGTTTAATAAAGGTATTTGCGATAGATAAGTCATTGGCCTTACAAAATTCTATCATGTGGTTTCCAGCATAGTTTCTATCACCAAGTCCATATTTTCCAACTATTGATCCTTTCTTTTAGATTCCAACCACCAGTAATTATCAATACATCTTGATTTCATATTTGAGTAATATCAGACTGAAGAAGTTGGCAGGATTCTTCAATTTTATTATCACTGGCTTTAGTGGTTAATAGATAAATTTGAATATAATGGTATTAACTAGTTTTCCTTGTAGCTGTATGGATATTATCCTATCACAGACAGCATTGTACTTCAAGATACATCTTGAAATTTCTTTTTTTAGGATGAATGTGATGTCATATAGCTTTAGTTTGCCTTTCCTGGCATAGTAAACCATATGATTAACTGATTCAAAATGGCGAATGATAGCTCATTAATGCCTAGTATATCTATCTTTATGCATTTCATTTAATTCGTTACAACTTCCAATCTTCCTAGATTCATACTTCCCACATTCCACATTCTAATAATTCATAGATGCTTGCAGCTGCTTCTCCTTATTTTGAGTTGTGCCCCATCAGCAAATGAAGGTCATGAAATCTTTACTCCATGTCATTATGGTCAACTCTACTTTTAGGAGTCAACTCTTCCCCAGTGTTATTTGGAATGTCTTCCAACCTGAGGGGCTCATCTTCTGGCACTGTATCTAACAATATTCTGCTGGTATTCATAATGTTTTCATCTTCTGGTACTATTTCTTATAATGTTCAATGTTCCATTGCTGTTCATAAGGTTTTCAGTGGCTAAGCATTCAGTAGTCTGCCTCTCCTTCTTCCTAGTCTGTCTTAGTCTTAAAGCTCAGCTGAAACCTGTCCATTATGCTATTTAAAAAAACAGTGATATAAATTCTAGCATCACAGCATCTTGCAAACCACCACAATGCAACAAACTGACAGACATGCTGTGGTAAACAATTATATAATGAATTATTAATGTATTAATTCAAATCAATCATACAAATATAGAATTGATGCACTGATAATTCATACCAAGTGAATAAAAGAGTACTATAAAATAGAATCACTGGAACCTGACCTAGCATGGGTTAATTATATTAACCAGGTGAGAAGGGAGGTAAAGTATGGGCCAAGTCGGACAACAGCATGTTTACAGGTCCTCAGTTGGGAGGAAGTTGGGCACATTTGAATTATTGAAACAAGATGGCAACAACACTAACAGCTGAAGGGCACCGTGAACAGGGAGGCTGGGGAACTAGACAAGGTTCACAATCTATGAGGATTTTGATCCCTGTCTAAAGAGCAATGGGAAGTTAATAAATATATCTATCTATACAGGAGTATAAGATGACCAAATTATCTTTCTAAAGGACTGCTCTGACTTCAGTGTGAAATATAGATTGTAGTAGGTCAGAATGGAATAAATAGGCAGGTAGGTAGTGCTGCAGTGGTGAAAATGATGGTGGATTTGACTAGATTATTGGTGGTAGAGAAAGAAAGATCCAAGAAGGAAATAAAGATCCAAGAAGGAAATAAAATCAACAAAACATATTGACATATGAGGGGTGATAGAGAAAGATAAAAAGGAAGAGAATGCCTTAACCTTTTTTTTTTTAAATCAATCTACAGAGAGAGGATAGCACAACAAAAACTCTTTTAGATAAGATGCATTGAACTTTATTTTATAACTTCTGTCTTTCTGATGATTGTTGAGCAGAATATAATTTGCATTTTGAAAAGTCTTCATTCCTATAGTAGGAGAGTTTGGTTTAAAGACTGAATAGTGTTGCTACAAGGAAAGGTAGAACAAGTGAAACGTAGGTTCAAGTTCCTGAAATGTAGAACCCAGAACTCTCAGATGGTGATTATGGAGACAGCAGGCCTTCCATGCTATTAGGCAGCATATAGTCCTGTGTATCCCTGTAGCTCCAGCTCCCACTACTGCAGGGAGGTCAGAAAGGCAGTGTTGATTGTTGAGAAGACCAACTTACCTATGGCACTGAGTAGCACTGTATAGCTGTGCTGGGTCCCCCTACCGTTGTCAGCTGTGCAGTGGTAATTCCCAGAATGCTTTTCAGTCAGAGAGAAACTAAAGGAAGCTCCTCCTCCAGAAAGAACTGATCTTTTTTCCAGGATGACATCTTCATGATAGAATCCATACTGGATTGGGGGTGAGCCTCTCTGGGACTCACAGTGAAGCTCCACCATGTCTCCAACCACAGCCTGAGCCCTGGGAGTCCTGAGTGTGAGGACTGGGGGAGATACAGGAACTGAGGGAAGAAGTGAGATAGAAGATATCAGTATCATTTTTTCCCCCCAGTCAAATGCCTCGTTAAAAAAATAAAAACAAATAAAAATAAAACCCTACAGAGCTCTATAACACAATAATGCAAAGTTCTTTCATCTCCTTTATTTTCATTTTCCAGAGATCACTTCTGTTGACTGTTTGGTGGTACTTTCTAGATCTTTTAAATGTATAAATACATACACATATTCACACATAAATAAATAGATAAAAATGCACCTGATCTGAATCACAACATATCCGCTTCTCTACAGGCTGCTTTTTCCTCTTTACAACATATCATAGCTGTTTTTCTACGGCCTTACTTAGAGATCAACACCATTCTTTTTTTAAATGAACTTTATTGAGGTATAATTTGCATACAATAAAATGCAATGTTTTAAAATGTAGAATTTGATTTTTTGATCAATTTTATCTAATTATTTTTAACAACAAAATATTCCGTTGTATGAATTGGTTGTGACAATAATCATTTCCCTATTAATGGAAGTTTAAGGATGTTTTCTTTTAAAAATTCAGATAATTCTGCATTAAACAACACTATAGATCTATTTTGCATTTGTATATGTGTTTTTAGGCAAAATTCTTAGAAGTAGAATTTTTGGACTAAGGAATATGAACATTTTAAATGATGATATATAATACCAGATTGTTGTTCAGAAAGCATGAATCAATTTACATTTGCATTGTGGTATATTGCTGTTGTTAACTGCCTTTGAGTTGATTCCTATTTATAGTGACTCTGTATCGGGTTTCCAAAGCTGTAAATTTTTGTGGAAGCAGACAGTCTGATCTTATCCTGAGGAGCAGCTTATGGACTCAAACTGCCATCCTTCTGGTTTGCAGTTTGTTGTTTGTCATACAAATAGTATATAAGAGCTCCTATTCTCCATTCTCTGGTCAAATTGCAGTCCTATACATGCAATGGTTTACTTTAATTATCCTCTTTGCTTGATTTTGGCCTTTATAGCTACTCCATCTGAACTATTCACTCATTCTATGCTATGTAACCTTACAGCCTAGTCAATTTTCAAAGATGACAAAAATCCTCACAATTGTAGTAATAAACAGTATTATAATGAATGGAAAAAAGATTGAAGTTGTCAAGAATTCTAGTTTACTTCTTACCACAGTCAGCACCCAAGAAATCAAATGAATTGTGTTAGGCAAATCTATTACAAAATATTTCTTTAAAGTGTTATAAAAGCAAAAATGGCACTTTGAAAACTAAGGTCTGCCTGAGCCAAGTCATGGTATTTTTAATTGCCTCATATGCATGCGAGGGACTGGTGGTGTGGCACTGTGGGTTAACGTGGTGGACTGCAAAGTTGGTTTGAATTGCAAGTTCAGTGGTTCAAGCTGCTCCTCAGAAACCCTATACAGGGTTGCTATGGATCAGAACTGACTTGACAGCACTTAACAACAACAACAACAATGCATGTGAGAGGTGGACAATGAATAAGGAAGACAAGAATTGATGCCTTTGAATTACAATATTGGTGAAGAATAGTAAATATAACATGGATTGTCAGGAGAACAAACAAATCTATCTGGGAAGAAGTATAGCCAGAATGGTCCTTAGAAGATAGAATGGTGAGATTTCATCTCACTTTGGGCATGATGTCAAGAGGAACCAATCACTGGAGAAGGGCATCATGATTGGTAAACTAGAGGGTCAGCAAAAAGGAAGAATACTCCTAACGAGATGGATTGACCCAGTGTCCAAAACAATGGGTGTAAACAGCTATAACAAAAACAGTGCAAAAAGGACAAGGAATTGTTTTTGTTTTGTAGCATAGTGGATTATAAAATAGATTGAAAACACAAGGTCAGCAGTTCGAATCTACCAGCTGCTACTCAGAATAAAGATGAGGCTTTCTGCTCCTGTAAAGATTTATAGCCTCAGAAACTCTATACGGAGTTGTCCTGAGTCAGAACTGACTCAACAGTGCACAATCACTACCATCATTGCACATAGGGTCTCTATGAGTTAGAACCAACTCAACAGCACCTAGCAACAAGAAGCTACAAATGGAAAATATATCATTAATTAAAAAAATTATAAACTCAATTATTTTTCATTTCATATTATGGAGCCCTAGTGGGATTGTGGGTTAGGCATTAGGCTGCTAACTTCAAGGTCAGCAGTTCAAACTCATGAATCAATCCTCAGAAGAAAGATGAAGCTGTCTGCTTCTGTAAAGATTACATTTTTGGAAACCCTGCATAGGGTCACTATGAGTCAGAAATGACTTAATGGCAGTGGGTTTAGGTGTCATTGTAATTTATAATAATAATAATAGTAAGGAGTCCAGTTAAGGGCTTGGTTGCTCATTAAAATGTTGGCTGTACTAACTCATCTCTGTACCATAAGACAGACAATCTGGTGATTTGTTCCCATAAATTAGAGTCTAAGAAAGCTAGAGGGTAGTTCTCCTCTGTCACATGGGGTAACTGTGAGTGGAAGTCCACTGTACAACTCACAACAAAAACAATACAATAATAATGATAAGGAGGCAATTATTGTGTGTGTTTTTTATTTCCTTTCCTCCCTCTGGCCAACTGATTTTTCTTTGTTACATTTATTTTTTCCATTTTCAGTATTTATAATAGCTACTTTCTATTCTATAATTCTCATAGCTTATTAGTTTCTGTTTCTATATCAAAATTAGTGGTGTTCATCCTGATTTGTACACTATTCTTACCTGAGGAAGTTGTAAAACATTGATTCTGGAGCCCACCTGAGACACTTTCCCATGATCTAAGCTAGTCTCCCTAACTAGTCACCACCACTGCTTTGGAAGTGTATCACGTAGTATCATCAGTTAAGGCAGAAGCTGAGAGAGTAAGAAGTCACTGTCCAGAATCCTTAGGCAGTAGATGCTAGGGTTAGCAGAAGCCATGTGGAAACAAAAATCCTGAGATTGATAAAGGGATTATGGAGTGTAGTTAGGAGGAGAAAGAGAACAGGGACAGGAAGGCAGAGAAAGAAAATAGTTGGTGGATATAGCAGTAGTGTTACACTCCAAACACTGAATCTGGAGCTCAGTGTGTGACAGAAGTCAATCACACATCGAGATGAAAAGCAGAAAGCACACCTTTATTGTTGGATTCACAACAGCTGAAGCTGGAGCTACACTTGGTAAAATACCAAGCGCTCCAAAGTTCTAAAAGAGGAGACAGAGTTCTATACAGGAGAGCTGGGAATTATGTCTGAATCATAAATAAATCTAGTTTTGCCATAGATTTTCTGTTCAAGTAAACTGTGTACACAAACATTTTTCAGTAACATTCTTGCCATCCTCTTCTTGGAACATCCTATCATTTATTTAGCCATAGACTATAACTTTGTTATACACTAGTTACAGGCATTCTTTCTTAGGACAAAACATTTTGATCATAGTCTTAAAGTAAGCTTGATTCACTCAAGGGTTAGTGGGGGAGGGTGTTGTGCATATTCTGAAAGCAAAAGGAGAAAGGGATTTAGGACAAAGGAAGTTTGGATTTAAACCTATGTCAGTCAGTTATGCCAGGTGCCTCAGTTTCAGGTGATTAATGGTTTATGACTTATCTCTAGTGTTAGTAAACGTCTTAACTATCTGTTGCTTCTTAAAAAGTTATAGTTACTTCTCTTAACTCATTGGGAGGAACACTGGAAAATTCCTTTGGAGAATATGCATTGCTCTCTCAAACTCTGTGTCAGGAAGAGTTGGTAGACATAGAACATAGTTCATTGTTGTCAAAAAAAAACCTTGTTTGAGAAACACTATATTCTCAGAAATCTCTCAGTTCTTCTTCCATGAATTTGGCCATTCTGTCTTTCTTACTCTGTGGCTATCCTTACAACAAGCCCTCACCCACTGGGGACACCTGAGGTGATCTGTTTTATTGTGATGTATTACAGTCTGATAGATTAGACTCCAGGCTTTCCTGTTTCTCTGTAACAAAAAGTAGGTGTTCACTCCCTACTAAATGAAGATCCAAAAGTAAACCAAAGCAATTTCTCTTGCAAAGAGATGTTCTGAATGGTTACATGGGTAACAATGAACTGTACTCTAATAACAGAATGCTTGCCTAAATGTATATACTTCAACAAAAATTGAAAAACATTGTACAATAAAATTACATTCATTTTAATGAGTTAGAAGACAAGAAATAAAGGAAATCCTGGCAAATCAAGGAGCTGGTGTCCAGGGAGTCACCTTCTCTTTTCCTTTCATTTTAAGCCTTTTTCAGGCCTACTATCAGGACTCTTACAGCTTGAGAACAACTTGGAGAGACTGACATTTTACCTAATTTTTGTCCAAATTACTGTGCTGGTATTGCGCTGTAGGATAGCACTGGATTTTTAACTATAAGGTCAGTGGTTCAAACCTACCAGCCATTCCTCAGAAATCATAAACAACAGCATAGTTAAACTAATAAGCATTCCTGGGTACATATGAGCGTCTTCTGTGTATCTGGTTAAGAAAAAATGACTTGAGGACTGAATAGCTCCTGGCCTACAGGATGTGAGAAGAACAGTTGAGAAAATATATTCACTTGATAAAGTTTATGACGATTTCTTAGGGGTCTGGTTAAGCCTGGCCTAAAAGAAGATGCAAGTCTAAGCAGCTGGTTGGCTGAAAAGGGGAGTCAATGGGCAGATTAGATTAATGAGGGTAGGAAACAGTAAGGTCTAAATGAGAGAAACGTTTGAGACAGGGATGGGTGGTTGGCAGAAACCCAGGACTTACTCGTGACATCGAGGCTTACAACCTTACTGAACTGGTGCCCCTGGCCATTGTCAGCTGTGCAGTAGTAGTTTCCGGAATGCTCTGTGGTCAGAGTGAGGCTGAAAGATGCTTCTCCATAGCGTTTAGGGTGGCTCCTTATTTTGATATTATTACAATAAAACTGATATTGAATTGGGGGAGAGCCTTTCTGGGTTTTACAGTAAAATGTTACGGTATCTCCCTCAAAAGCTTGGGTCCCAGGAGATCTGAAAATGAGGACAGGCTGAGACACAGGAACTGAAGAAGAAGAAAAAAAAATTAGTCAGTAGTTGTTTCTGCTTCTTATTGCAGGTTTCAATCAGTGGCCAGGGCAAATTCATAGCTTCCAGTTCTCACTAGGCCCCCAAGGTAACCAAGGATCCTACAGAGCTCTCTGCTTGCTCTCTGCTGGCCATTTTGTCTTTTCCTTTCCCATCAGACCTCTATGGAGCCCTGGTGGTAGAGTGTTTAAAGTATTCCACTGCCCTTCTGCCTCAACTAGAACTAGCCTTGGGTTCTGTCTGACTGGACACTGTCTTCCTGAGCCTTTTCCTCTGCCACTAGCTCGTTTCCAGACTGGCTCTTCTACAATTTGTTCTTTACTCTACAGCTTGAGCAATCTTCTCCAGGATTACAATCTTTTATGTACGCAATTACCCATTGGAATGAAGTCCAAATCCTGACCATTGTTTCAAAAACCTGTGTAACTTGGCTCTGCTTCCCTCCCCAACCTCATCCCTGTCTTTTCCATGAATTTTACTCTATGCTGCAGTCCATATGAACTGGCTTCTTTCCAAATCCTAAACACACCCTCCTTCCTTCAGCTCTCATTGGAGCACAGCTTCTTTCTCTCCCCCCCCCCCCACCCCTATTGTTAGCTCCCACAGAATTGAAATTTCCAGTCTTGACTCATGGTGACCCATACACAATGGAATGAAACATGACTCAGTCCTGTGCCATAGATGGTTTTGAGCCATAGGGTTTACATTGGCTGATATTTAGAAGTTTATCTTCAGACCTTTCTTCCTATTCCATCTTAGCCTGAAAGTTCTGTTGAAACTTGCTTAGGGTCATAGCAACACAAAAGACATCAAAGATGGATAGGTAGAAATCAAGAATTCTGCCATGGAATCAATACTGTCCTCTCCCACACAATCTCTCTTCCTTCTGAAATAATCCTTGTTGTTGTTT
This sequence comes from Chrysochloris asiatica, assembly GCF_000296735.1. Lineage (NCBI taxonomy): Eukaryota > Metazoa > Chordata > Mammalia > Afrosoricida > Chrysochloridae > Chrysochloris > Chrysochloris asiatica. The sequence continues at coordinate 16,787,069 of NW_006408560.1, forward strand.
TAGGTGCCATTGAGTCGGTACCAACCCATAGCGACATTATGCACAGCAGAACAAAACCCTGCCCGATCCTGGGCCAACCTCACTATTGTTGCCACGCTTGAGTCCATTGATGCTGTCACTTGGTCAATCCAACTCGTTGGGGGTCTTCCTTTTTTACTCTGACCCTCCACCTTACCAAACATGATATTCTTCTCCAGCAACTGATCCCTCCTGACAATATGTCCAAAGTATGAGAGACAAAGTTTGGCCATCTTGGCCTCCAAGGAGCACTC
>NW_006408560.1:16789870-16799855 GCF_000296735.1 Chrysochloris asiatica
TTCATACTTCGTACATTCCATGTTCCAATTTTCAATGGATGTTTACAGCTGTTTCTCTTCATTTTGAGTTGTGCCCCATCAGCAAATGAAGGTCCTGTGGGCTTTTCTCCCACAAGCTTTACTCCATTCATGTTATCATGGTCAACTCTATTTTGAGGAGGCAATTCTTCTGCAGTTGCATTTTGAGTGCCTTCCAACCTGAGGGACTCATTTTCTGGCACTATATCTGGCTGTTTTTCTGCTATTTATTAAGTTTTCAGTGACTAAAGATTCGGAAGTAGTTCGTTACTCTTTCTTCCTAGTCTGTCTTTGTCTGGAAGCTCATCTGAAACCTGTCCACCATGGGTGACCTGCTGGTTATTTAAAATACCAGTGGCATAGCTTTCAGAATCATAGCAACTCACAAGCCACCACAGTACGACAAATTGACAGACAAGTGGTGGCCGTTTGGTTTTACGTGGAAACTGTCACTTTAAATTTTGAGATCTGTGCGCATGTAGTAGAACCCTTCAGGAGTGGGGGTGGGGTATCCATTCACTCAGGCATCCCTCTAGTCATCAGAATGGAGGTGTGCAGACAGTGAGAGACCCATGAACAAGCATCAAAAAATACATGTCCACATCTATATCGTCGCAGTTCTGTCAGGCGTTTGTGGCTGTTCTGATCTTTCCCCTACTTGGTCTCTCCCAAGATGGTGGCTCTGGAAATAGCTGTGCATCTTGAATTAGAAAGCAGTGGGTTTCTTGATTCTGCTACAAATTCCCCTAGCTGTAAGCCTTCCAGTCTTCTAAATATTCCTTTATATGTGGTTCAGAGTTCTAGCACCGTCCTCTGAGTCTTCTTGGCCTGGTATTCTGTGTTGTTGCTGATGGAGCTCCTCACTGCAATGCACTTATCCTTAGGTCTCACTTTACACATTAACTCTTATAATAAATTTCTGCTCACCACCCCACTCTTGTGCTAGTCTCCTCTTGCTCCCGTACATAGCACGGGTACTTCTATCCATTGGATTGGTGTTTGTCCTTTTACTAATTTGCATATGCTATTTGACTTAAAAATTTGTGTAGTCAGGATCTATATTGATATAATCTATTGCTTCCTTATTCCTTAGAACAATCTGACATATGGCATATACATAATAATTATTATTTGGTGAGAAAATGAGCCATTGTACAGAACTTTTTACATCTCTAAATGTATTCAATACACAACAAAGTAATTTTCTTCAATTTATTTGAGCTATTGGATGTTTTGAGTTGGAACCAACTCAATGACATGGAACAATAACAACTTTGGATGCTAGGATTATAATTTATCTGTCTCTTTCAGTTGATGTCCCCCTCCAGAGTTCCCTGATCCTGTCTATTATAGTCCTGCATATGTATGGTAGGAGGGGCTGGGGTTTGGTCTGTCTTCTAGCTTTGTTCTGTTGTTTTACAGAAGAGGGAAATGAGGCTGCTTTCAGACCCAGTTATACATTACACTATTTCCCTAAATTGGACCTGGCCTTTATTTGGTCACCTGTGAATGGCACAAAACTGGAGACTAAGCAGAAATCATTTTAATTTTATAACTATTGAACTACTAGCTTCATTGTCTTGACATTAAGCTCAGCAAGCAGAGGTGAAGTAGTCTTCAATTACCTCATAGTTATTTCCTGCTCTACTTTCAGGTTATTCCTTACCTCTGCCTCCCCTTACTTTATTGATTTGTTGTTGTTGTTGTTAAGTGCCATCGAGTCGGTTCCGATCCATAGCGACCCTGTACAGGGTTTCCGAGGGTGTAAATCTTTATGGGAGTAGAAAGCCTCATCTTTCTCCTGCGGAGCTACTGGTAGTTTCGAACCGCTGACCTTAAGGTGGGCAGCCCGATTCGTAACCACTATGCTACCAGATATTGAATTGATTTAGTGACTCAAAAATTGTTTTTTGACTAAAACATTAGTCAACTAGTTAACTTTTGCTCCTAATTCTTATTGTAGGTTCCAACCAGTGGCCAAATCGTTTGGAGTAGCTATGATCTTGTTACTTGTCTTTGTACTTACCTGGCTTTGTGCTTGCATGCACTTACAAATCTAGGCGCACTTTAATATCAATGTCTGCTATTAAAGAGATAGAAGAGCCCTGTGGACCCCTGAGAACTGATTGTGTAACTACCGAAAACAATGTGACAAATGCAAGTCAGGCACCAGGGAATTCCATGACAAGAGAAGAGAAAGGAAAAAGCTGAGACTCAGGATAGAGGAAGCTGGTGTGCAATCAGAGATATGATGGCATGTTGGCTGCATGAGGAAGGAGGTCCAGAGGAGGCAGGCAGTTGATTCAGGAAAACTGTGAAGGATATTGTATTGACCCAAGGAAAAAGAGAGGAAACTAGAAGCTGTGAACACATTTCTGAAAGAGTCCCTGTGATAGGGAAATGGCCAGAAGTGGGTGATGGAAAGAGGAACTCAGGACTTACCCTTGACAGCAAGGCTGACTGCCTTACTATGATGGGTCCCCAAGCCATTGGTAACTGAGCAGTGGTATTGTCCAGAATGTCGTGCAGTCAGATACAGACTGAAGTATTTCATTCTACTTTGAGAGATTTCTGATGTCAGGATTTCATCCTCATGATAAAGCTTGAACATGATGGGCAAAGAACCTTTTTGGACTTCACAGTAAAATGTCACCTTGTCTCCCTCAAAAGCTTTGGCACCAGGAAGTCTGAGGTTGAGGACAGGCTGAGATACAGGGACTGAGGAAGAGAAAACAATTTGTCAATAGCTGTTTCTGTTTTTACCTTAGGTTTCAATTAGTTGTTGTTGTTGTCAGGTGCCATCGAGTCAGAACCGACTCATAGTGACCCCATGCACAGCAGAATGAAACAATGTCCGATCCTGGGCCAACCTCACTACCGCTGCCACACTTGAGTCCATCAATGATGTCACCTGGCCAATCCATCTCGTTACGGGTCTTCCTCTTTTTCTCTGATCCTTCACCTTACCCAGCATGACATCCTTCTCCAGCGACTGTTTCCTCCGGACAATATGTCCAAAGTATGAGAGATGAAGCTTAGCCATCTTGGCCTCCAAGGAGCACTCTGGCTATACTTCTTCCAAAACAGATCTATTGGTTCTTTTGGCAGTCTATGGCACTTTCAGTATTCTCCTCCAACACCACAACTCAAAGGCATCAATTCTTCTACGATCTTCCTTATTCACTGTCCAGCTTTCACATCCATATGAAGCTATTGAAAACACCATGGCCTGGGTCAGGTGCACCTTAGTCCTCAAGCTGACATCTCTGCTCTTCAATACTTTAAAAAGTTCCTGTGCAGCAGATTTGCCCAATGCAATACGTCATCTGATCTCTTGACTGCTACTTCCATGAGTGTTGATAGTTGATCCAAGAAGAATGAAGTCCTTGACAACTTCAATCTTTTCTCCGTTGATAAGAATGTTGTTTATTGGTCCAGTGGTGAGGATTTTTGTTTTCTTGACATTGAGATGTAATCCATATCGAAGGCTGTGCTCTTTGATCTTCATCAGTAAATGTTTTAAGTCCTCTTCACTTTCAGCAAGCAATTCAATTAGTGGACAGTGGAAATCACAGTCTCCAGTCCTCACTAGACCCTTAAAGTGGCCCAGGACCCTGCAGATGATTTCTCTCCTGGAATTTCGTCTTTTTCTTTCCCATCAGACTATTGGCTCCTCCTCTTCTCTGGTGTTAATTAGATGACTTCACCCTCCTGATTGTCAGAGAAAATGAAGCACTCAGAGAAGAAGTCCTGTATCTAATGGCCACCAGACTCATACCCTTACCCTCATTGACTACTTCCTTATCTCTTAACTATGACCATGAGAGAATCTTCCCTCCTTTTGCCTAAGTCATTCTGAGTCTTTTTCTAGTTCTACTTGTCCATTTCTCCCTTTACTGGGATTGATCTCAGGGCTCTGCCCTGGACTCTTTTCCCTTTCAGATTCTCAAATTCTTCCAGGACCTTCTCCTCTGCTCTCACACTCTCCCTGAATCCAGCTATTCTAGTTACAGTTGAAAGAACTATGTCAGAGATGAGCTAGGAGACCAGTCTATGACAGCGTGGACCTACGTCTATCTCCTGACTCCTGGGACACTGTTGAATCACTATCTCCTTAAAAGAGATCCTGGTGTTTTCCATGAGTGAAGAGGAAAGCATCAAGCTGAGATTCACGACTTCATAGAGCTGTTTTCCCCTAACTACAACTCCAACAGCTTTGAAGACAAGATGACATTGGATATCGGAAACTGATACTGTCTCAGTTCCTACCATCCCCATAGTTACATCTGTGATGTTACTACCTGTCTCTTCCTACTACATGGATTTCAAATTGCTTAATGCTAAGAATTAAATGTTAATTGAGGCACAGATGCCTTTGTATCACTGGGAAAGATTTTTGGAAGTTATTGAGAACAATAGCAAACCCCAATAGTCACTATGATCTAGAGGACAGAAGAAGAAAGAGAGAAATGCATTAATTCTATAGAAGCTGGGAATCAGAAGAAAGATTTGAAGAAGCACTCAGGGGTGTGATGGCAACTGGGCTGGTCAAAGAATGAAGCCCACAAGACCAGATGTTTGTTTGGAGAACAGTGGGACATAGAGAGAAATTAGGATGGCTTGGAGATAAAGCAGAAAGTATACAAGAAGAAACAAATTGTAGTGAGAGAAGAACTGTCACCAAGAATGACTGGACTTTTCTTTATTGACAGGGGAATCAAGAACTAAGTATTATCTTAGCCAAGTAGTGCTGAACTCTGTGATTTCTCTTAGGCCAGAAATTGCCGATCGGTACTAAATTTGGATCTACCCACCTCCTGAACTAAAAATGTGAGAACTCCATACTATGAGTTCCTTCCTAATGTTCAAGAAGATTTCTCATGAGACAGATCAAATTTAATCAGAGAAGTATTTGGGCAATGGTTGGTAGTCATACTTTAGTAACTACACAGTCTTAGAGGCTTAGGCAAAAGTAACAATGCTATCCCAAGTGACATCAAGCTGTAATCTAGTTTACTCCCAACGCTTTTGGGATAATTATTAAAAGATGGGATAAACAATGGGGTGAACTAAATAACTGGTTTTTTGTTTCCTACAGCACCATTAATCCTTGGCTTCTGTTCAACTGACTGAGAGCAGAGTCCTTTTAGCCTAGTCAGATAGGCTGGGTTCTTTGTCATAGGCCACGGTTAATGGCTACAGGTCTAGCAAAAAACACCTGCTGTCAGGGTAGAGAACCTTCAGAAAGACAAGAAAGAGTTGAATCTCATGGCACTGAAAGAAAAAACAATAAATCTTACGTCTCTACTTGGGCTTTCTGGTTATAAGCTCTTTTGAGATACCAACAAGAGTTGAGATCTCTTTTCTAATGCAGTTCCTATCCCCATGGGCAGGAACTAGTGGCCCAAGTTCTTATACAGTGCTGCTTCTTTCCCTGCCCCAGCCTTATTGTTGTTGCTAAGTGCTGCCGAGTTGGTTCTGACCCATAGTGACCCTGTATAGGGTTTCCAAGGAAAGATTGGTGAGTTTGAACTGCCAACTTTGTAATTCAAACTGACTTGCAGTCCAGTGTGTTACCCACAGTGCCACACCAGGACTCCTGCTCCAGCTTTAGCAAACCTCACAGCCCATTGACACTTACTCTTTGCACCAGGTATCTGGACTTTATGGCTTTGGTTCTCTATGTTAGAAGTCACGGTCTTTACACTGCAGGAGTAAAGTCCTGTACTCCTTATAGCAGGGATGTGGAACTCCGAGGACAAACTCCAGTCTGAACTCAGAGCTTCTGTATCTTTGAAGAAGCGGAACTGGAGCTGGGTGTCTGACCTTTGTGGAGCGAGTTGTACCTCACAAATCAGGGTCACTGAGGTCCTCTCCGTGGGTCTCAGGGGTCTGGTTGTCAGCACAGGAGTTGAAAACAATTCTAGAGGAAAAGGTTACAACAATCCCCAGAATAGTGAGACTCAGAACTGCTCTGGAGAGACACAATTTATTCTCAATTCAGTAAACAGAACACACAGGAATAGCTAAAGAAAGGGATGACATTACTTCTTAACATCCTTTAGTCCAAAGTGCTGTTACATCCTCTTTGTTCCTTACAGGAATGCACCTGGAGTTCCATGGTATTCCAGTCTACCTTTCTTTTCCTGTTCCACCTCTCCAATCCCAGAAACCTTCTTATGACTAATCCATTTAACAAAATAATGAAGACTTTACCTTCCACTTCGATTTTAACTTTGTTTGAATAAATTAACATGTTAGGTTCCTCAAATCCTTGGCAAATATAGTAACCATTGTTCTTTCTACTTGCTTGATGAATCTGGCCTACTGACTTATCAAAAAAGTCTTTCCCATTCTTGTTAATCTTTAGTTTGTTCAGCACTACTCCCTTATTTGCCAGACATCTCAGATCCACGGTGTCTCCTTGAAATACAAAGACTGGAGCTTGCAGGATTAATGGTGCTGTAGGAAACAAAAAACCAGTTATTTAGTTCACCCCATTGTTTATCCCATCTTTTAATAATTATCCCAAATAGATTCTACAGGAATGGGGGCTGGAAGAAAGGATTCTTAAAGTAATTGTTATTTCTTTTTTTTTTTTTTTTTCCTGATTTGCAAATGAACTGAAGGGAACAATAAAACTCATGAGGAACATACTCCTCAGAATAATCACCCATACAAGACCAAAAGGATAGCATTTGCCCCCAAAACAAGGCTAAGAAAGGAGGAAAGAAGAACACATGGAATTGTGGGCAGAGAGCTATTATATTGAGGGAATTGCAACTAAAGTTATAAAGCAAAATATATGTGAATTGATGAATGGAAAATGAATTAGCACTCACTAGTGTTATTGGTCCATTTATAAATCAATGTAAACTTCTTAAAATAACCAGACATCCTGAGGGAATGAATCACTGGGCCTGGGGGCTCAGGACCATAGTCCTGACAAGGTCAATTAGTATAAATAACATAGTCCACAAAGACAATGTTCCACATCTTACTTTGGTGAGTAGCTACGACAGTCTTAAAAGCTCATGAGTGGCCACGGAAGGTATAATTATTGGTTTCTCCCTTTCCAGATGAAAGAAGACTGATGAAAATAGAAGACACATGGAAACAATTAATCCAGTCGTGTGACCATGAATAATGTAAAGTTTTTTGCTTTTGTTTTTGCTTTTTTACTGTGCTGTCAGATTGCCTGCTGGGTACACTCTTAATCTGAGATTCATTTTCTTGCCTAGAACTTTCTTGAGTCTTCAAAGAGTTCATGGAAATACATATTATAAAAACAAACAAGCAAAAAAAAAAAAAACTATGCAAAGATTTAAAAAAATATTTGTACCAAAATAAACTTGTACTAAGACCTGGTGTGGCACTATAGGATAAGCACTGGACTACTAATTGCAAATTTGGCAGTCAAGACCCACCATAGAATCCTCAGGAGCTCTATACTGGGTCGGCGAGTTAAAACGGACTCGACACTTAACAACAACAGCAACAATACAATGTTATAACATGTCCGAACAGGATCTAAACTGAGGCGCTAAGAAGACTAATATATCCATTTGAAAAGGCCCCTACAGAGCAACGTGAATTCTGCTAAAACTGAAGCAAGGAGAACATTAAATCTATGGCGAAGGTTGGGTGGAAGAATGGTGACATCGTCAGTGCTTTCAAAACGTTTATGGAAACAATGTCCCAGAAAAATTACTGTTATTGTTAGTAAGTGTTGTTAAGATTCTAATTCATATCGACTTTGTATAAGGTTTCTGAGGAGTGGACGGTGGATTTGAACTACTGACTTGTGGTTAGCAGTCTAGTGTTTATCCTATAGAGCCACACCAGGACTCCCCCAGAGAAATCATTAGTTTGAAAAAGAGTAGCTCGTTTTAAGAGGGGGCACGATGGTGTTAAAGATATAGCCCATAGTGGCAGATGAGCCAATCCGTTTGTGAGGAAACACTTAATCTTGTTCCTGCCTTAATTTAAAAAGGACTAATGATTAACAGCAAAGAGCTCTGGTAGCATAGTGGTTCCAAATCGGGCTGCGAACCGCAAGGTCAGCCCTTTGAAACTACCAGCTGTTCCGCGGGAGAAAGATGAGGCATTCTGCTCGCATAAAGATCTACAGCCTCGGAAACCCTGTACAGGGGTCGCTATGAGTCGGAACTGACTCCACAGCACATAACAACAACAACAATGATTAGCAGCAGAAACAATAACCAACACTATAGACAGCTTGACTGATGTAGCTTGCACAATTCTTCTGAAAAATTAATATTGAGCAAACTTTCCACTCAATGACTGCCAAGTCAACTTCAGACAAAAGCAGAGCTATCAATGGAAATATTAAACAAGTGGGATCAAAATTCTGAAGCATTTCTTTCAACAATTTTAACAGGAGATGAAGCATGGCTCCTCTACCATGATAACGCTCCAACTCACGATCCTGAAGACAAAGTACAATCAAAGAAGTGACTACCAAGAGATGGAAGTGATGCAGCCAAAGCGTAGATCAGGAGCAAAGATCATGGCAACAGTTTGGGGATGCTCAAGGCATTTTGCTTGTTGATTTTCTGGAGGGCCAAAGAATGAGAATATCAGTTTTGAGAAAGTTTGCCAAAGCTTTGCCAGAAAAACATCTGGGAAAGCTTTAACAGAGCTTCTTCTTTATCACGGCAATGTTCCTATTCACTCCTCTCATCAAACAAGGACAATTTTGCAAGAGTTTCGATGAGAAATTATGAAGACATCTACCCTACAGTCTTGCTTTGGCTCCTTCTAACTTTTGTTTATTTGCTTCCTAATCTTAAAAAGTCTTTAAAGGGCACCCACTTTTCTTCAGATAATAATGCAAAACAGACTGCTTTGTCATGGTTAATTCCCCAGGACCCTCAGTTCTTTAGGAATAGACTAAGTGACTGGTATCATAGCCTATGGAAGTGTCTTGAACTTGATGGAGCTTATGCTGAGAAATAAAGTTTGTATTTTTATTTCTATCTTTCAGCTCCATTTTTCATTGAACTTTTTAAAGTCCACTCCTACTTTGCATTCATCACTTCATATGGTATAGGTACTATTACATATTTACATGTAGAGAATATTAGCTTTATAGTGTTCAAATAACTTTGCCCATGGTCATTTTAGTAGGTGGTAAGGATGGTTTTTGAATCTAGGCAGTATGACTCCAGAGCCCATGTTCTTTGTTACAACAATTCTTTATGGTTTACCAAACTAAGAAGATCTACTTCAAATTCAAATTAGATGGTTTTAAGACAAAAAGGGAAATGCCTCTTCTTCTCTCTCTTTATATACAGATCTATCTTCTTTGTTATAACTCTCTTCAATTTGGTGAACACAAAGCAGTGTATTTATATGCATATGTATAAGTGTGTATGTGTGTATGCTTGTATATATATGTAAGCATGTGTATATATGTATGCATGTACATATATGGATTTGCTGTTATGTGTCATTCAGTGGTTCCCACTCATAGTGACCCTATATAGGGTTTCTGAGGAGCTTCTGGTGGGTTTCAACCTCCAACCTTTCAGTTAGCTGTCCAGTGCTTATCCTACAGTGCCACACCAAGACTCCTACATATGTACAAATGTGTATATAAATGTGTGTGTATGCTATATGGATATGTATGTATGAGAAGGCTTCAAAAAGTTCTTAGAAAGAATGCAATTAAAAGAGAGGAATTTTTCCATGAACTTTTGAAGTCCCCTTTTATATGTATATAAACACCCAGACACACACATGAGGCTTCAAAAAGCTTATGGAACATTTTCTTTGTATTTTAGTTTCATTCTTTCAAGAACTTTCTGAAGCCCCCTGTCTATCTATCTATCTATCTATCTATCATCTACCTATCAATCATCTATCTACCTAAAGAGCCCTGGTAATATAGTGGATTATGAGCTAGGCTGCTAACTGCAAGGTCAGTGGTTTGAATCTACCAGTC
>NW_006408560.1:16800109-16815669 GCF_000296735.1 Chrysochloris asiatica
TATCTATATTTCAGTGTGGGACAAATGGTTTGTGCTTGACTATTAACCAAAAGGGCCACAGTTTGAGCTCAAATAATGGTATTATGAAAGAAATGCCTGGAGATCTGCTTCCGAGAAGATTACAATCAAGAAAACCCTATGGAACAGTTCTATTCTCTAACACATAAGGTCACCATGAATCAGAATTCACTTAAAGGTAACTTTTTTTTCCCTTTAAATTTATGCATATATGTATATATCTACAAAAAATCTCATGCTTCTTATCATTTCAAGATGATTTTATAGGTTTCAAATTATGCACGGATTCAGGAATTATTCAGATAAATTTCTTCTCAAATTTCCTTTTACACGAGCAGTATTTTTTTTTTTTTTTTTAAATCCTTGGGCCTACTTCCTATAGATTTTGATACAGTAATTATACGGTTTTCCCTAGACATCTGTATGTTTATAAGCTTGCCAGGCAATTTCTGATTCAAACCAGAGAACACAGATTTAGAAACATTAGTAGTTCAGTGGAAATTGTAGTGTTTGTAGGGTTCACTGATAGCTTTGATCTGTTACATAAGACAAATTTGTCCTTCTAGATATGATTTTTTGGTGTCACTGCTCATTGGGCTGAATGAATGATGAGCGATTCAAATAATTGAGCATTTCTTAGTTTTCTATTTAAATTTAAGAAGCAAATTTAATTGATTATCTGTGGTATGCTGTTGTTGTTGTTAAGTGCTCTTGTCTAGTCAGTTCTGACTCGTAGTGACCCATACAGCATTTCCAAGGAGCAACTGGTGGGTTTGAATTGCTAACTTTGTGTGTCAGCAGTGCAGTGCTTATCCTACAGTGCCACATTATTTCTCACAGGTTGTCTGAAGTGAATGGTGCTAGTTAGAGATAAAGTTTGACTGAAATAAATTCTAGAGTTTTATTCTTTAAATGCCTTTCTCACCTGTTGAGAAGTCCAAGTGCACAGTGTTACTGAAGGGTAAGTCCTGGATCTGGCATCTGTAGTCTCCAGAATGATGGACCTCTATGGTATCGCTTGTGTTTTCTTTCTTGATGGTATCATGGTACCATCTTATTTTTCTTGGTGAGTAGGAGTCAAATCCCTTACAAGTCAAAGATACCGTCTCTCCTTGGAAGAGTGTGTTCCATGGAGGAGAGAGAGAAATCACAGACTTGGGAGCAGTTGCTGAGAAGAAGAAAAAACTGTGAGGTAGAGGTGCAGCAATACCAGTACTGTGATTCATGTGGGTTAGACTAGAGGAGCCCAGTTTGGAGAATCCCAAAGAAGGATCCCTGGAAGGATCATTGCATACTAAAGGCTGCATAACAGAGCCAGCAGCACTCACCTCCCCTGGGGGAAAATTATTGTTCAGGGGATGGCAATGAATAAAAAGATCTTAAGAAAACATCACCAACAGGACTCACTGACTGTCAAATGTCAACAGGGAAAAATTGCAGGGTTTAGTGAAGACAAGGAGTCCTGGTGTGGTGCTGTAGGATAAGCATTGAACCTCAAGGTCGGTTTGAACATAAGGCCATTGGTTCAAATTCACCAGCCGATCCTCAGAAACCCTACATAGGGTCACTATGAGTCAAAACCAACTTGATAACACTTAACAACAATAACAAGATAGGACAAGAAGCTGCTTATAATTCACCCCCTCACCCAGGGAGGACCAGATGGTGACCATGAAGCCATGCTGGCCCTTGGGGGATGCCAACAGGCCAGATGACACTTTTACATCCATGTGGGACACAGCAAGAAAAACAGGGGAGCTCTGGTAGCGTATAGTGGTTATGAATCGGGCTGCAAACCTTAAGGTCAGCGGTTCGAAACTACCAGCCGCTCCGCGGGAGAAAGATGAGGCTTTCTACTCCCGTAAAGATTTACACCCTCGGAAACCCTGTACAGGGTCGCTATGAGTCAGAACAGACCCGACGGCACTTAACAACAACAACAACAACAAGGATTTTCTGGAAGCCACTACAAAGATTTCATATATATTAGGGAGACATGCTTAGCCAGAGAAACTGAAGAACAAAACAAAGGGGAACTCACCAAATTTTCCACTGATGGGAGCTGCAAAAATAAATAAAATAAGTAAATAGCCAGAAATGAGCACAAAATGATGATCTTTGAGTTTTCAATAGTAAGACCTATTTTTTCCATTCATTTATTATTTGTTTCGTTAAAGAATTCACTTAAAAAATGAAAAAATATTCATTGAATGTCTAATATATCTGAGGCATTGTGCTTCAACATCTAAGATGAATTGGTTCTGTTGTTCTTAAGTGCTGTTGAATCTGTTCAGACTCAAAGCTGCCCTGTATAGGATTTCTAAGACTTGTAAATCTTTGTGGGAGCAGACTCATCTTTCTCCTGCAGAGCAACTGGTGGGCTCAAACCACTGACCTTGTGGTTAGCAGTTCAGTGCTTATGCTTACAGAGCCATAACATTCCCCTCTAAGATGAATAAAAAATGTAATCTACTTTAAGAAGTTGCCAGGTGGGAGAAATGTGAAACAAAGTGATATAACACAGGTTGTAAGCACAATAATAGAAGTATATATGAAGTATTTAGGGGCAGACGGGCCATCCAGTGTGCATTTGGTGAAGAGGGCAGAGTGGATTATGGAAGGTACCTGAAGTAGGTAATGCATGAGAAATCTGTGAATGGGAACATAGGAGCCACCCAGGCAAAGGTTAGTGTTTGTATGTGACAAGAGGTGGTGTGGAGAATACTCAAGGCAAGTTGTTATAAGTACCATAAAATTGGTTCTGACCCACAGTCATAAATGGGACCAAATCGGACCAAGTCAATTGTTGTCAAGTCAATTTTGATTTATAATGACCCCATGTGTGTAAAGTACATGGCAAAGCCCACCTTGATCATTAATTACATGGAAAGAATCAGCATGAATCCAATTTCCATCTGAAAATGGATCCAGGCTTCCCCTTTCCTTATCTTCTACCACACTAGCAGCCACTTCCTTGCACTTTCTCTCTGATCCTAGAGTTAGGTCAGTCTTTATCCCTGACCACCTGGGGCCAGGTCATCAGGCAACAGCCATAGGTGCAGGAGTCTTCACCACTTCCGGCAATTCCTATCAGCAGGGTTTCTTCTCTCTAATTCTCTGGAGTTCTGCTGCGGCACTGTAGGATAAGCACTAGACTGTTAACTACAAGGTTGGTCATTCAAACCCACCAATCAGTCCTTGGGCACCCTATACAGGGTCACTATAAATTAGGACCCACTCAATGGCACTTAACAACTGTCCTCTGGGTCTAGGTCCCAAGCTAGAAGGGCTGGATCCTTCATCTTTGACTGCTTGTACAGCCTCTCTGTGTCACTGGGGTTTTCACAAATTCACTCTGTTCTGTTTGTCTCTGATGGTTCATTGCCCCTGTGGGTTAATTAATTTTTTATAACAACTCATAGAATTCACAGGGACTATTACCTATAAATTGGAGTTCTGGTGTGGCGCTGTGGGTTAATGAGCTGGACTGCAAAGTCGGTTTGAACTGCATGGTCGGCAGGAGGCTCAAACTCACCTGCCGCTCCTGGGAAACCCTATGCAGAGTCACTGTGGGAACCGACTTGACGAACTTAACAATAACAATAACATTACCTATAATGAAATTCTGCTGTGGTGCTGTAGGATAAGCACAGGACCACAAGGTCCAGTTGAGCATCAGGGTCGGTGGTTCAAACTCACCAACCACTCCTTGGAAACCCTGTACTGGGTTGCTTTTAGTCAGAACTGATTTGACAGTACTTAACAGCAATTGCATAATTACCTATATTGAAGTCCTAGTGTGGCGCTGTAAAATAAGCGCTCGACCATAGGCCGGTGGTTCAAACTCACCAACCGCTCCTCGGAAACCTTACACAGAGTTGTTGTAAGTCAGAACTTACTCGATGGCATTTAACAACAACAACATTACCTATACTAGAGTACTGCTGTAGCACTGTAGGATAAGCACTGAACTGCTAACCTCAATGTCTACAGTTAAAATTTCCCAGCCACTCCTCGGAAATCCTATCCTGGGTCACTGTGAGTCAGAACTGGCTGGGCGGCATTGGCACTTAACAACAACAATATTACATATATTGGATAGGGTTGCTTTGAGGCAGAACTCACTTAATAGCACTTAACAACAACAACAACGTTATATACTGTAATCAGAAAGGATATAAAGGAAGAGACACATCAGACAAGGTCTAGGAGAGGTCTCAGAACCAGGAAGCTCCCATTGCCCTCAGGGAAATGCTGTACCTTCTCCCAAGCATGGATGTTCTCACCAATCTGGGAAACTGCAAAAAAAGTTAGAACATCAATAATTATGCATGACTGGGGCCTTATGCATAGTTATTATCCATCCAAGCAATGGAGATGCATGATTGGGTGCATGTATCTCTTCTTTCCCCAGGCCTGTTGCTATGGTGGGTCCTATGTGGTCCCTACTAATTTGTACATGGTTAAGTCTGGGCTATTTTATAAAACAAAAGCTCCTTGATTGCTAGCAAATTCTAGGAGTTATTTTCAGAAACCAGAGACAAATCATCAACCTTTCGGTTAGTAGTTCAGTCATGTGTACCACACAGGGATCCAAAGATGAACAGAAGTGAGAAAACAGCATTGTTGTTTAGGAGTTGGAGGGGAAATATCGGGGAAACAAGATTAGAGAGATGTGCAAGGCCCATGTCATGGGTGGTAAGCATTGACACTGTTGTTAGTGCCATCAAGTTCATTCCGGCTCATAGCAACCCTGTATAGGTTTTCCAAGGCTGTATATCTTTATGGGAACAGAAAACCTCATCTCTCTCCCACAGAGCTGCTGGAGGACTTGAATCACCGACCTGATGGTTTGCAGGTCAGTGATTATATTGCAGAGCAGGTTGATTATAAAAGTGATGGGGAGCCATGGAGAGTTTTCAAATAGGAGAGTGACAATGTTAGGATTTGCAGCTTAGATGGATCACTCTGACAATGGGCAGACCTGAAGCAGAGAGATTGGTTAGAAGTCAGGTGATGTTTTGTTTCCTTCATTGTTTATCTGATATAATCATGGTTACTTATTTAATGTTGCTCATTTTCCCTCTCTAGAATGGAAACTTCATGAGAGCAGAGACTTCTTTCTTATTTTCAAAGACCTTGGAATAGTGCCTGGCATATAAAAGATGCTCCACAACTATTTATTGAATAATGAATTAGTTAAATAACTAAGTCTATACTAATAGAGATGTTGTTGTTGTTAAGTGTCATCAAGTCGATGCTGACCCAGAACGACCCTGTATAGAGTTTCTGAGAAGTAGTTAGTGAGCTTGAACCATGGACCTTGCAGGTCAAATGGCTTTGCAGTCTGGCGAATTAACCCACAGCACTACACCAGGACTCCAGAGATAAGAGGATCCAAATTTGAGAAATGGGTGACAGGGAGAGAGAAGAAGTAAAATTGGCATGTTTATTAATTTATTAAACATGCTGGAGGAGGACCATATTTGATTCATCCATTCAATAGAAGTTTTTAGAATGCTACCATATGCAAAGAACTGGACAAGGCAATGGAATGAGCGAAGGAGATATCGCCTCTGTCTGCTTGGGACCAATGGAGGAGTTTTGTAGAAACACTGTTTTATTCTTCATTATGTAGATAGCATAGTCTTTTTGTTGTATTAAGCACGGCTAATATTTTGCTCTGGTAGCGTAGTCGTTACGAATCGGGCTGCGAACCTTAAGGTCAGCAGTTCGAAACTACCAGCCGCTCTGCAGGAGAAAGATGAGGCTCTCTACTCCTGTAAAGATTTACACCCTCGGAAACCCTGCACAGGTTCGTTATGGGTCGGAACCGACTCTACGGCACTTAACAACAACAATATTTTTCTGAGGGTTTTGTATGTGTAGGATTTTCTAAGTGTGACGCATTCACATATATTATTTCATGTAATCTTGTCAACAATCTTACGAGGTAAGTATGATTATTCCCATTTCACAGACTATTACTGTAGTTTGAGTAGCTAGTAGGTGGCATTTTGAATGGAATTTTGAGTCTATATCCTATTTGACCACAAAGCCCTTGTCCTTTGGCCATTACTCTTCCCCGTGCCTCTGGATGGAATGTTCTTCCATTTTCTGGATTAGTTCATATAAATTTAAACTATGGAGTCAATTTCTCTTACATCCTTGTCCAATCCTGCGTTTCCTCCTCCAATTTTATCTTTACTTATGTTGTCATTATTATGTACTATCGAGTCGGTCCCAACCCATAGTTTCCGAGGAGCAGCTGGTGAACTTGAACTGCCGACCTTGCCCTTCAAACCAACTTTGCAGTCTAGTGCATTAACCCACAGTGCTACACCAGGACTCCATTTTTACCTATAAGTCCCACTTACTGTCTGTCTTTCACAAAGTCTTTTGGCACACAGTGTATGTGTATTAGCTTCCTGAACCATATACTCTTGCCTAAACAAATAAAAACTAATGCCAATGAATGGATTTTGACTCATGGGGACCTCATGTGCTACAGGGTAGAACTGAGCTCCATAGAATTTTCTTGGCTGCAATCTTTGTGGAAGCAGATCTCCAATCCTTTCTTTCACAGCACTGCTGGATGGGTTTGAACTGCCAACTGAATTCAAACCATAGCATCACAGATGGCTGTTTAACTGAGATTTTGTGACATGGTTATTTCTCACACATTGACCTCACTAAGATTCTTCTATACTAAGAGTTTCCTTCGACTCACCCCATCATTCTCAGTACTTAGTACAGGGCTATGCAGAGATATTAGTAAATAAACATGTGTTGAATAATGAATAATATCTTAAACTTAGGTACAAATCAATCCTTATAAGTACAAAATGATAGGCATTTATGCACACCACAGATGCAAATAAGATGTCACATTTCTTATATTTTTCCTTGCTTCTCTGTTCTCCAAGGAGACTAGTGTGGCACTATAGGATACGCAATGGACTGCTAAATACAAGCTCTTCAGTTCAAACCCACCAGCTGCTCTGCAGGAGAATGATGAGGCTTTCTGCTTCCATAGATTTATAGCCCTGAAAACCCTACACAAGCTCACTATGAATTGAAATTAACTTGATGGCAGTGAGTTTGGTTTTTGATTTGGTTCCCTGCTCTCCAGTCATCTCCTTATTCAATTAATCACTAATGTGGTTTGCACTTATATGTAGAGGAAGGCAACATATTTCATGTAAGAAATCTTGCCCTCCCCATGTCCAGGATCAGGATTTAGAGCTCTGGTAGCATAGTGGTTACGAATCAGGCTGCGAACGGTAAGGTCAGCAGTTCAAAACTACCAGCTGTTCCATGGGAGAAAGATGAGGCTTTCTGCTTCCGTAAGGATTTACAGCCTCAGAAACCCTGTACAGGGTCTCTATGAGTCGGAACTGACTCCACAGCACATAACCAACCAACCAACCAAGTCCAGCATCAGGATTTGGTTTTGTCATTTGCAGAGACGGATCTTCTCTAAGACAAAACCAACAAAACACATTTTATAGACTTGTTGAAAATAAAACTGGAAGAAATCCAAATTGTTTTCATAATTACAGTTTTCTACTCTACAAGATTTAAAAAAAGTTTTCCCCTCAGTTTTGACCATATTCTTAAGCCTCAAAAGAGGAAGCCTTGGCCTGTACAGAGAAACCCAAGAATATGTTCTCTTCAAGAGGAAGAGAATCTCTGAACAGCAGCTAAGCCCCAAGAAAAGTGCATGCCTGTGAGAGAGAGAGTGAAAGAGAAGCTGTCCAACTGACCCTGTTGTCTTCCAGAGCCTATGCTGAGTTATCAACTCACCCAGGACCAGCAGTGACACCCACAGCAGCATGAAGACCTGGCCCAGGATCAAGACCAGTAGAGAGGTTTTCTCAGGATAACCAGCTTGATTTTGATCTTACAAGTCTGTACACCATTCACACCAGTTCTGAAGAGTATCTTCAAGAAACTATCTTCTGAAAAGAGCAAGATGCAACAGTAAATGAAAAAAGGGAAGTGGGAGTATGCGTCTTTAACTACTAATCATATTTTCCTGCCCTATGATCAGAATGAGAAAATAAATGCTAGGGTGTTTTAAAAGCACATACCCCGATTGCTACTGTTGGGAAATTACCTTAACTAAAGAATGAGAAGATAGTCGTACAAGGGTGTTCACTGAAACATCATTCACACTTGCCTAAACATGACAAGAAACACCAAAGATCATAGATATGACACTATGTAAAAATATTCGTATATATCCACAAGAAGCTCTGGTAGCATAGTGGTTACAAGTTGGGCTGTTAGCCACAAGGTCAGTGGTTTGAAACTACCAGCTGTTCCATGGGAGAAAGATGAGGCTTTCTGCTCCCATAAAGATTTACAGCCTCAGAAACCCTATGCAGGGTCGCTATGAGTGGGAACTGACTCCACGGCACATCATCACCACCATACATCCATACAATGACATTAAATGCAACCATTAAGAAGAATGAGGTAAACCAGTACATGCTGAGAAGGCACACATTGTCAGCAAGTCAACTACTCACAATGACGCCCGTTTATGTTAGAATAGAACTGTGTTCCTGAAGCTTTTCTATGACTGTGATCTTTTGGAAGCAGATCGACAGACCTTTCTTTCTTCTGAGTTGTCTCTGGGTGGATTTGAACTGTCAGTCTTTTGGTTAGTAACTGAGTGCTTAACCATTTGTGCCACCTAGACTGCCCTGATTAATATGAAAAGAAAAAAAGTGAGTTGTAGACTGGTATTTGTAGTATTATTTTATTGGGATACATATCAAAAGTAGACTACATTATGTTACGTAGCCTCATAAACTGGTATAGAACACTCCCCCACACCCTTGTGAAAGAAAGTACACAAGAAATAGTGATTACATTTGAGAAACTGCAGGTGAAAAGGAGATATTTCACTTTATGCCTTTATTTACTGTCTGATTTCTTTTTTAAATTACCATGTGAATGTATTGCTCTTGTAATTTGGAAGTCAAGTTTCCATTCTGACTTACTGATAAATAAATGTCCTCTTCTGTGCCCAGATCTCGGTCTTCCCAAGGGATTTAATTTTATTTCTATAAATATATTTAATTTAATATAATATAAGCATATTATGGAGTCCTGGTAGTTTTTTGAACTACCTTGTGGCACTGTAGGATAAGCACTCAACCATAAGGTCAGTTTGAGCTGCAATGTCAGTGTTTCAAGCTCACCAATCACTCCTCAGAAACCCTATACAGGGTTGCTGTGAGTCTGAACATACTCAGAGTTGCGTAACAGCAACAACAAATATATTATAGCTTTAATTTCATATCTATAGATGCATACTATCTTAGGTATTGTATGTCTCATCCACCTCCTCTGTTCCCTATGACAAGGATATCATATCCCTTCATTTGCATCAGGCTTCTGTCAGAATGGAGGCAGATTTTGACAATTGAGATTAGTCTGTCTCAGTTCAGCAGGAGAACCTCAGAGGGAACAGAAAGTCTCTAGTACATGTCTTTTGGAGCCAACAAAAGTAATACTGCTATGAATATTCTTACATAACTGGATGTCTCTTGGTACATGCGTACAGTATTTCTGTTGGATATGCACATCTGGGAGTAGAATTTCTGGGTTATAAATCGTGATGTGCTGTAAGATAAGCACTAGACCACAAGGTTGGTTTGAATTACAAGGTCAGCAGTTCAATCTCACCAGTTACTCCTCAGAAACCCTATACAGCGTCACAATGAGTAGGAACCAACTTAACAACAACAAGATATACATATATATTCATTCCATTTAGAAGGTAGTTATAAATTATTTTCCAAAGTATTTATACCAATTCACACTCCTACCAACCAGTGTATGAGAATTTTCATTGCTCTGAAATTCTTGCAGTTACTGATGGTACCATCTCATAAATGTAATCATTCTACTTAGTGTTTACGAGTCGGGCTGCCAACCTTAAAGTCAGCAGTTCAAAACTACCAGCAGTTCCATGGGGAAAAAGATGAAGTGTACTGCTCCCACAAAGATTTACAGCCTCCTAAACACTGTGCAGGGTCACTATGAGTCGGAACTGACTCCACGGTACTTAACAACAACAACTAGTGTTATCTCAGTGCGGTTTTCAGTTTTTTGTTGAATTATGAGACTGAGCAGATTTTACATTCTAATTGGTGATTTAAATATCTTTTTAAGAAATGCCTGTTTAAATGTTTCCTTCTTTTTCTACTGGGTTTTTGGTCTTTCTGTTTTGTAGTTCTTTCAAACTCTGGACGTGAATGATTTGTTGTATATATATATTACAGATGTCTTCCCTAGTCTGTGGCTTGTCTTCTCACCCACTGATAGTACTTTTGACGAAAAACCATTCTGATTTCAATTACTAAACTTTTCCCTTTTTTTGCACTCCTTGAAAGAAATCTTATTCCAAAGTCATGAAGATACTTTCGAAGTTATCTTCAAGAAACTTTATTTTTCCTTTCATTTTATAAATGTCGATATAAAATATTATTGGAACTGGTTTTTGGGTGTAGTGTGAGAGTTTTAATGTATGTATTGACAGTCAATTGTTAAAGCGCTGGACTGTAAAGTCGGTTTGAACCACAAGGTCGGTGGTTCAAGCTCACCAGCCAGCTGCTCCTTGGAAACCCTATACAGGGTTGCTATGGGTCAGAACTGACTCGGTGGCACTTAACAACAACATTTGTTGTACAAGATGGATTGATACAGTGGCTACAACAATGGGGTCAAAAATAACAGAGATTCTGAGGATGACACAGGACTGGGCAGTGCTTCATTCGGTAATAGGAAGTCGCTATGAGTTGCAACTGACTCAATGGTAGCTAAAAACAACAATTTATTAAAAATCAAGTCTTCCCACAGCATAAATCAATTTTGCTTTTGTCATGAAACAAGAAACCATATGGGCTTGTTTATGGAAGCTCTTTTCTCTTCCATTAATCTATTTGTATATTTTCACGCTAATATGTTAGCATTTTTTATTCATTAGGATTATATTGAATCTATAAATTAATTTGGTGGTGGTGGTGGTTATATGCAGAGGAATCAGTTTGATTCATATTGATCTTGTATAGGGGTTCTGAGGCTGTAAATCTTTTTTGGGAGCAGAAAGTCTCATCTTTCTTCCATGGACTAGCTGGCAATTTCGAACTGCTGACCTTGAGGTTATCAGTCTGACATGTAGCCACTATGCTACCAGAGCTCCTTATATACTCTCTATATAAATATATAGCTGTATCTCCTCATTTAGTTAAGACTATTTGAACTTCTCTCAATTTTTTGTAGCTTCCTTTATAAAAGCTACATCTTTTGTTAGGTTTATTCCTGGGTGTGTCATGTGTTTTTGATGCTATTGCAAGTGGCATTATCAAATATTCTAAATATTTATTATTAGTAAATAGAAACACATTAGATTTTTTTCTATACATTGACCTACTATCTAAAACCATTGCTCAAATTACCTATTAATTCTGATAGTTTATCTTTAGGATCTTTTGGATCTTATTCATATACAATTATATTACCTATGAATAATGATGACTGTATTTATTTCTTTTTAATCCTTAAGCATTTTATTTCTTTTCCCTGGTTCAGCATCATGATGTTAAAATTGTTGTTGTTGTGAAGTGCCATGAGTCAGTTCCGACCCATAGCAACCCTGTATAAGGTTTCCAAGGAGTGGCTGGTGAGCTAGAACTACTGACCTTGTGGTTCAAACTGACTTTGCAGTCCAGTGTATTAACCCACAGAGCTACACCAGGACTCCCATCATGTTGAAGAGAAGTGGTGATATCAGGTGTCTTTTTCTTAATCCCAATATCCAGAGGAAAGCTCTTAATATTTCACCAGCAATAGGCTTAAGTGTAACAATGATTGTGAGGTTGGCACAGGACCTGGCCATGTTTCCTTCTGCTATACATAAGGTCGCTATCAGTCAAAACTGACTCAGTGACATCTAACAACAACAAGTGAAATTTATGTTCTGGTAGCATAGTGGTTACGAATTGGGCTGTGAACCAGAAGGTCAGCAGTTCGAAACTACCAGGTGTTCCGCAGGAGAAAGATGAGGCTTTCTACTCCCATAAAAATTTACAACGTTGGAAACCCTGTACAGGGTCGCTATGAGTCAGAACAGACTTCATGGCATATAACCATCACCACTAAATGAAATCATTTTTCTGTAAGATTTTTTAGGTAGATGTAGCACTGTAGGATCAGAACTGGACTATGAACCCGCAAGGTCAGCAGTCCAAACCCACCAGCTGCACCTTGGAAATCCTATAAAGGATTGCTATGAGTCAGAACAGACTCAAAGGCAACACCGACAACCTTTTACAGACAAAGTTTCCTATTCCTGATTTGCTAAGAGTTTTTATTGTTCAAAAATAGATGTTGGGCTTTTCTTGCATCCGTTCACATGATCATGAGGTGAACTGCACTGTTTTAAAAATGTAAACCCAACTCTATTTACATATCTCTTCCCTTAAAACCACATTGGAGAAGTCTCATCTGCATTTGGATTTGGCTTAGATGTTTGGTTCTTATGCTTTAAATCTGACACTGATGCTGTGAATGAATGAATGGTTGGTAGTCTTTAGAGGTAGGTGTGTACATGTTTATTTACCAAAACCCAAATCAAACCCACTAACATCAATTTGACTGTAACTCATGTTACAGTGACCTTATTGGACAGAATAGAACTGCCTATAAGGTTCCAAAGCTATCAACATTTATGGAAGTAGATGCCCACATCTTTTTTCTATGGAGCAGCTGTTGGGTTCAAACTGCTGATTTTTCAGTTAGCAGCCAAGCACCTTAACCATAGCAATACCAGAGATCTTCATTACTGTTGTTAAGTGGCGTTGAGTTGTTTCCAACTCATAATGACCCTCTATAGGGTTTCCAAGGAGTGACTAGTTTTTTGAACTACCTTGTAGTTAGCAGTCCAGTGCTTATACTATAGTGCCACACCAGGACTCCACCTCCTTATTGTTGTTGTTACTAAGTGCCAAGTTAGTTCCAACTCATAGTGACTCTGTATGGAGTTTTCAAGGAATGGCTGGTGGGTTTGAACCACCTGCCTTGTGGCCAGAGGGTGGCCTATCTCCTAAAATGTTGTTACTGTTGTTGTTAGGTGCACTTGAGTTGGTTTCAACTCACAGTAAGCTTATATACAGTTTCCAAGGAGCACCTTGTGGGTTTAAACTGCCAACGTTATGGTTCACATATCAGGGCTGATCCTACAGCACCACACCAAAAGTCTAGTCTCCTAAAATTGTTGTTGTTGTTGTTAGGTGCTATCGAGTCATTACCGACTCATGGCGACCCTATACACAACAGAATAAAACACTGCCCAATCCTGGGCCAAACTCACAATCATTGCTATATTTGAGCGCATTGCTGCTGCCACTGTGCCAATCCATCTCATTGGGGATCTTCTTCTTTTTCTCCAACCCTCCGCTTTACCAAACATGATAGCCTTTTGCAGGGACTGGTGTCTTCTGATAATATGTTCAAAATATGAGAGACAAAATATGACCATCCTGACTTTCAAGAAGTGATCTAACTGAACTTCTTCCAACATAGGTCTGTTTGTTCTTTTGGCATTCCATGACACTTTGAATACTCTCCTTCAGCACCGTAACTCAAATGCATCAATTCTTCTACGGTCTTCATTATTCACTGCCCAAATTTGGCATTGTTGTTGTTGTTAAGTGCTGACAAGTCAGGTTCTGACCCAAAGCAACTCTGTATAGGGTTTCCAAGGAGCAGCTGGTGAGCTTGAACCACCGACCTTGCGGTTCAAACTGACCTTGCAGTACAGTGGATAAACCCACAGCAGTAAACCCGGACTCCTTTAGTTAATTAGTACTGTTAAATAACATTAACAAATCTAAAATCAAGCATGCATATGAGATTATTGAAAATGCCATGACTTGAGTTAGGTGCACCTTAATTCTCAAATTGATATCTTCGCTTTTGTCCATTTTAAAGAAGTCTTGGGCATCAGATTTCCCTAATGCAATACTTCATTTGATATCTTGACTGATGATTCCTTGAATGTTGATGGTTGATCTGAGCAAAATGAAGTCTTTGACAACTTCAATCTTTTCTCCATTTACATGGATGTTGTTTATTTGTCCAGGGATGAGGGCTTTTGTTTACATTGAGACGCAGTCCATACCGAAGGCTCTGGTCTTTGCTCTTTATCCATAAATATTTCAAGTCCTCTTTTCTTTCAGCAAGCAAGGTTGTATCATCTGCAATTCACAGGTTGTTAATGAGCCTTCCTCCAATCTTGATGCTATGTTTTTCTCCATATAACCCAGTTTCTCGGGTTATTTTCTCAGCACTCAGATTAAATAAGTATGGTGAAAGAATACAACCTTGGTGTATAACTTTCCTAATTTTAAACCATTTGCTGTTTCCATGTTCTGTTTAAAAACTGTCTCTTGGTCCATGTACAGGTTACTCACAAACACAATTAAGTGTTCTGGAATACTAGTCTTCACATGATGTCCATAGCTTGTCACGATCCACACAATTGTGTAGTCAATAAAGCACAGATAAATATTTTTCTGATATTCTCTGCTCTCAGTCAAGATCCATCTGACATCAGCAATGATATCCCTTGTTTCACGTCCTCTTGTGAATTCAACTTGAACCTCTGAAAGTTCTCTGCCGATGAATTGTTGCAGTAATTTTTGTATTATCATTAGTAAAACTTTACTCACATGGGATATAAATGATTTTTTCCTATGATCTCTGCATTCCATTGAGTCACCTCTCTATGGAATGAGCACATACATGGATCGCTTCAAATCAGTTGGACAAGTAGTTTTCTTCCAAAAATCTTGGCATAGAGGGGTGACTACTTCCAGTTCCACATCAGTTTGTTGAAAAATTTCAATTTGTATTCCATAAATTCTCAGTGCCTTGTTCTTTGGGAATACCTTCAATGCACCTTGGACTTTTTCTTTCAGGATCATTGGCGCTTGATCACCTCTTGAAATGTTTGAACATCGACTATTCATTTTTGGTACAGTAACTCTATCACTTCCATTTTCTTTTGATGCTTTCCACATCATTCAATATTTTGCCCATAGAATCCTTCAATATTTCAAGTAGAGGCTTGAATTTTTTCTTCATTTCTTTCAGCTTGAGAAATGCTGAATGTGTTCATCCCTTTTGGTTCTAACTCCAGGTCTTTGCATATTTTGTTATAATATTTGACTTTGCCTTCATGAGCTGCTCTTTGAAATTTTCTTTCAGCTCTTGTACTCTTTACTTCTTCCATTTACTTTAGCATCTTTATGCTGGAGACCAATGGTGGATGCCATCCTGCCAAGGGATGAAACAGCAAGAAGCCTTATGCATGAGAAGTTTATTGTTTAGCAAAGCGACAATGAATGTCCCCTTGGTTGGCAAAGCCACAAGGGGTGTTTCATGCAGGGGCCCCGCGTTTTCTAGGTTTCCCTTGGAAAAATAGTTTATTTCTGATTTCCTTATAAGAAGTTTTAGAAAGTCTT
>NW_006408560.1:16817969-16819053 GCF_000296735.1 Chrysochloris asiatica
GCTTAGGATATTGATGTTTATGCATTCCATTTCATTTTTGACAATTTCTAGATTCATACTTCATGCATTCCATGTCAGATTATGAATGGATGTCTACAGCTGTTTATCTTCATTTGGAGTTGTGCCTCTTTAGCAAATAAAGGTCCAGAGGGCCAGTATCCATTTGCATCATCATAGTCAGCTCTACTTTGAGGAGGCAGCTCTTCCCTATTCACATTTTGTGTGCCTTCCAACCTGAGGGGCTCATCTTCGGGCACTATATTTGACAATACTCTGATCTCTTCATCATGTTTCAATATTCAGTATTCTGGTGCTAACCATGTTCCACTACTATTCATAAGGTTTCAGTGACTAAATATTCAGAAGTAGTCCATCTTTCCTTCTTCCTATTCTGTCTTTGTTCCGGAAGTTCAGCTGAAACTTGTCCACTGTGGGAGACCCTTCTGGCATTTAAAATCCCCATGTCATAGCTTCCAGAATCACAGCAACACACAAGCCACCACAATATGACAAACTGACAGATGAGTGATGGAGTCTCCTAAAACAGTCACCAGCAATTCCTCTCATACCTATATGCACATGCTGTTCCCTTCATGAAGAAATAAAATCTATTCCCTTTGCACTTAATCAAGTTGGCCTTATGATTTGCCTCAACCAATAGAATTTAGCAGATGCAAAGTGTGCCAGATTTGGACATTTAGAGGCCTGTCTAATTTTCTCTTAGAGTCACCATTCACGTAAACTACCATTTATGAAGTTTGAGTGCCCTGTTTTACAAAGTCCCAGCCAGGTGTTCCAGGACCAAACATAAAGAGTAAGACATGTACATTAAGTCAGTCCCCACCCCAGTCTCAATCCCGGCTGAATGAATGACCCCAGCTGACCCAGTCGTATAGTTGAAAATGGCTAATTCCTAGAAACATTATTCTTTTAAAGCTCCAAATTTGGAGTTTTCTTATGTAGCAATAGATAACTGATTTGGGCTTATGTCTTAGAAATATTCTTTTTATCATTAAGTAGTAATTAATTTATCCCTAGTATTTCTTTAGTCCTAAAGTTTATTTCTGGGTTTGTGTGTGTGTGT
>NW_006408560.1:16820123-16821377 GCF_000296735.1 Chrysochloris asiatica
CTCTGAATCAGAAACAACTCGTTGACCATACATTTTTGGTCTTTGTGTTTTGGGCTGGTGGGGTCTGGGAGGTGAAAATGGTTAAATGCTAGGCTATTAACCTAAAGGTTTACAGTAAAAATTCACCCAGAGACTCCTCACAAAGGCTCCTTGGGAGAAATGCCTGGCAATCCACTTTTGAAAGATCATAGTCTGTGAAAACACATGGGTCTGCCATGAGTCAGAATCGATTGGAGTGTTCTTTTGGCATTCTTAGGGAGGATCATAAGACTAGATCTGTCCAATAGACTATGATTGGAAGAGGTATTAGGTGCCATTTCCAGGCTGAAGCATATAGAAGCAGGTATGAATTGCCCATCATTCTCTTCACTTGTTGCAGGGACTGTATAATCCATGTATTCCAAATAGTGCAGCTACACAATGTTGGAGCCTCTTTCAGTCTACGTCTTTGAGTAACTGAAGCACAGTCTGCTGTCCACACATGTTGAACATACAAGGGAGCTTCAAAAAATTCTGTTATCTTTTCATTCCACTTTTCCATATATATTTTGAAGCCCCCTCCTGTAGTTTGAATTCAAAATCAACTTTTATGAGTTAAGTCACTCAATTTGGGGGCTTGTTTGTTATCATAGCACAAACTAGAGTTTCATGACTGAAAAAAGCCTACCAGAAAAACTATAAATAATTGGGTTTTTTTTCTCATCTTACTGTAAATTATATCAGTAGTCTTCATTGAGTGAATTTAAACTTTTGCTTGAATCATATAATTATTATCACATTAAGGAAAAAGCTAATTTTGTGTGTCCTACAGACCATTTTAATAATTTTGAAAGTTAGAAAGATTTAGATGTAAAACTTGTACCATTCATCTTGTATTGACTTTTTAAAAAAAAAGTCGCAGGGTTGATTTAAAAAAAAAAAAAAGGAGCCAAAATTTTTACTAGAACTAACTTGCTTAGCTAACACTTTCATATCCCAGGTCAATTCTGACTTTTATTTACTGGCATTTATTTATTTATCTTTTAAAAAACAAAAACTAGCTCTTTAAATTTTCAACTATTTTTGTTTTCTAATTTGTAGATTTCTACTTTTCATAGTATATTTTGTTGATTTTCACACTTCACTAATTGATTTTTTTTTTTTTTTTTTAGTAGTAAATTTTTCAGGACACAGATTTTCCTCTGTTCTTAATCATATTCTACAAGTTCTAATATGCAGTCTTTTCATTCTAGTTTTAATTTCTTTTTCATTTTT
>NW_006408560.1:16821477-16822470 GCF_000296735.1 Chrysochloris asiatica
TTTTTAAACTCTCTTTCCCTCTATACACTCCTGTCCTTGCCTTTCCCATATTAACAACAACAACAACAACAACAACAACAGTTCAGGGTCAGCTCTCGGGCTGATTGTATGACTGTGAGCATGCATGGCAGAAGAACCCACCAGTGGTGAGGGTAGGGGGTGTCTACTCCCTTAGGCAACCCCTCTAGTCACCAGAATGGAGGTGTGCATACAGTGGGTGGCGGCGGCAATGAACAGATACAAAACAAAAAAACAAAAACCAAACAAACAAAAAGAAAATCAGAACAAAGTAAAACCAACGAAGTGTATTGTCCACCTTTGCTCTGAGGTTCCCAAGCGTTTTTTCGGTGGTGTGTCTGCTCCCCTGCTTGGTCTTGCTGTGTGGTCTTGCCCAAGTTGTTGGCTCCGGTCAGCTGAGCCTGGCAGATTGAAAAGTCCGTAATTTCTTATTTTTGCTATAAGTTCCACTAGCTATACGCCTATGAATCTTTTAAATATTCCTATCTCTGTGGTTCTGAGCTTTGGAGCTCTGCTATGGATCTGCTTTGCCTGGTATTCTATGGTATTTCTGACAGTGAACCTCAGTGCACCTCCACCTTAGCCTCCATTAAGTCCCACCTCCTCTTAATTTATTTTTTTCCCAAAGAATCAAACACAATTTTTTTGTAAATTAGGTAGGACAGACTGCATAAAGAAAGTTTCAGCTTAAACTTTGCTGAAAACATCTTCTCCCCAGCCTCCATGTTACTAATTATACTAGTCACGTACATGATCTTCCTAATATTCACAAATGATATGCAAACTGTCAATGGATTTAAGAGTCAAGTTTGAAAATAATCTTTCCATTCTTTGTGCGTTCTAAGAACGTTCTAACAATTTGCAAGACACATTTATTTTGTGTCCATAATTGTTCAATTAAACTTTTTAATCTAAAACCTAAAGGCAAAAGAATCCTTATTTATACTTATTCAAAACCAGAACTCACCAGCCACT
>NW_006408560.1:16825034-16830063 GCF_000296735.1 Chrysochloris asiatica
CCATGATAAAATCATTCTGATTACAGCCATCTTTGAATGAAAACCACTGTGTCATGGCTGTAAAAACAGGGTAATAGAATGATCAGTGGATATGACCTGGGGCAGCAGATAGCACAGACTTATTTTCTTAACCATCTCTCCTCTACCCACTGCTTTGTGGGTGAAAAGAAGGTCTGCCAGGCCTTGAAGTAAAGCCTGTATTTCACAGGTGATTTAGCATATATTTCTTTTTAGCTGAGAGTCTCTGGTGGCACAAATGGTCAGCATTGTCAGCTTTAAATCAAAAGGTTGAAGGCTTGAGCCCACCTAGAGGCACCTTGGAAGAAAAGTCTTGTGATCTACTTCTGAACAATCAGCCATTGAAAACCTTTATGGGACACAATTCTACTCTGACACATAAGGTCACCATGAGTTAGAACTGACTCAGAGGTGACTGGTTTTCACTTCAGTTGTCAAAGATTGCACCTGCAGAACCAATTCTGCCTACCATCTGTCTCTGTCTTCATAGTGCCTCACTACCCTTTGAGAAGCTCAGTGTAATTCCAGTATTCCCCTAAAGCCACTCTACTTCCTAAATATTGCTCTTCTGAGTAAGAATTTGCTAGTTTAGGCATTCAGGGCTTTGCCACTTACCTTTGGGGAATGTCCAGCTTTTCCTACAAGTGTTTATAGGGGTCTGTGCTCACTGTCAACTTCTTTCTTCTCTAATCTAGTTTGAATCCAACTGTGTTTAGAAAAGGTTTTTTTTATAGTTTATGAATGAGGATGTGGCTTCTCAAAAGTTTCATTGAAAATGGGGTATTGTTTTCTCAATTATAGTTGGTTTCAGAAAGTAAAATGTAGCAGTTATGTTTGTATTCTGAATTTAAAGAAAGCTTTATCCTAATAATAGGTGTTGTTAGTTGCTGTCAATTAAGTGCCTATTTATGGTACTCTCATGTATGAGAGTAAGTTAAGAAGTATTGCTACAAAACCATAGAAACTTTTACTATATAAAAATATTGGAATGTGAAGCTGTTGTTTCCCAACATATCCTCCATTTAAAATTATACATTTCTGAAGGTGATGTTTCCATTTCTCTAAACTTTTCCCCCTAAGTTTTGTGTTCTTCTATTTATACCACATCAAAATTGCAGTTTTGCCATCCTCACGGGACTCAAATCATTTCCCTTTAAAAGTTCTTTGAATTTGGAAACAAAAAGCAGGCTTTAGGGTAAATGGGGTAAGGCTTCCCAACAGTATTCTTGTAGGACAGCCCTCTGCCCTTGAAGAATGAGCAGGTGCATTGTCATGATGGGGGAAAAAAATTCTTCAGAGCAACTTTCTTGGCTTTTTTTTTTTTTTTAAATCACCAATGCAGTTTTAAAATTTCTAAAAACTCTGCTTAATAAGTCCTCATGATTGTCCTATGTCCTTTGAGAAAATCTGTCAATATCACCCCTTTGGGATCCAAACAGTTGCCATAGCCTTCTGAGATGACCTCTCCACCTTGGATTTAACTGACCCAGCAGATCCCATTGAAAGCCACCAGTTTAACAATTTTATTTGACCTTTCCCCCCTCCCCCCAGGAAGGCACTCCAGTATGGCATTGTAGGATAAGCATTTGACTGTTAACCACAAGGTCAGCAGTTCAAATCCACCAGCTATTCCTTGAAAACGCTATACAGGGTTGCTGTGAGTCAGAACTGACTTGAGGGCACTTATCAACAACAGTGAGACTGAGACAAGTGTACTACTGAGAGAATTTGTCTATAGACATCCATTGATCAAAGGATCGTGTTTAAACACATTTTGTTTGTAATAAACCAGCGTAGTGGTTACGAATCGGGCTGCGAACCGTAAGGTCAGCAGTTCGAAACTACCAGCTGCTCTGCGGGAGAAAGATGAGGCGTTCTGCTCCCGTCAAGATTAACAGCCTCGGAAACCCTGTGCAGGGTCGCTATGAGTCGGAACCAACTCCACGGTACATAACAACAACAACATGTATTAACTAGAATTCTACTAAGAATACTTTGTAAAAAAAGAAACCTTTTTATTGCAAATTGGGTGAAGGTTTACAGATAGAATCATTATCTTTACATTCAACAAATTATGCACTTTGTTGCATCACAATGATTACATTCCCTTCCCTGAAGCAACAGTTATACTGCTGCTTCCCTATGGCTCACCATTTACATCTTACACTTCACTATTGTGAATAGTGCTGCATTGAACATTGATGCGACTATATCTACTCTTGTCCTGACTCATATTTTTTGTGGAGGGATTGCTGAGTCATAAGGAGCTCTGGTAGCGTAGTGGTTACGAATCAGGCTGTGAGCCGCAAGGTCAGCAGTTCGAAACTACCAGGGGTTCCGCGGGAGAAAGATGAGGCGGTCTGCTCCCGGAAAGATTTACAGCCTCGGAAACCCTGTACAGGGTCGCTATGAGTCGGAACTGACTCCACGACACATAACAACAACAACAAAGGTATTTTTATTTCAAACTTTCTGTTGAAGCACCATATCCTTTTCTAGCATGGCTGAACCATTTTTCAGTTTCCCCAAGCAATGTAGGAGGGCCCCAATCCCTCTACACCCTCACCAGCATTTCTTGTTTTCTGATTTTTGAACTTCATTATTAATGCCGGTGTGGGATTATAGCTCATTGTTTTGATTTTCATCTCTCTAATGGCTAATGGTTGTGAACATGTCTTCATATATTTGTTGGCTGCCTAGATGTTTTCCTTCGTGAAGTGTCTGTTTATGTCTTGTGACCATTTTTTAATTGTGTTGTTGGTCATTTTCTTGTATAGGTGTTGTAGTTTTCTGTAAATTTTATATATTAGTTCCTTGTTTGATTTGTCATTGCAAAAATTTTCTCCCCAGGTTATGGGTTTCCTTTTTAGTTTTTCTGTGAAAATTTTATGCACATAAGTTTCTAATTTTTAGAAGTTCCCAGTCATCTATTTTGTCTTCTACTGCTTGTGTGTTTTGAGTAATGTTTGATAGTGTATATATACCACATATTAGGGCCCTTAAATTTGTCCCTATTTTTTCATTGATGGATCCTTATAGTACTAGGTTTTATGTTTAGGTGTTTAATCCAGGTTGGGTTTGCTTTTGTATGAGGTATGAGATATGGGTCTTGTTTCATTATTCTGCAAATGAATTTCCAGTTTTGCACCATTTGTTTAAAAGGCTATCTCTTCCCCATGTGTTCTTAAGCAGTGCTTTGCTCATCTGTGTCTCTTTCCTCTCTATATAAAGTTCATGATCATTTTCCCCATCTTTTTACAGAATGATGTTGGAATCTGGATTGGGATTGCATTATGTCTATAGTTTGTTTTAGATAATATTGACATTTTCAAAATGTTAAGTCTTCCTATCCATGAGCATGTTATGTTTTTCCATTTTTTGTAAATCTCTTTTGGTTTCTTGCAGTAGTGTTTTGTAGTTTTCTTTGTATAGGTCTTTCTTTTCTCTGGTTAAATTAATTCTTAAGTGTTCCATCTTTTGGGTGACTATTATAAATGGTAAGGAGCTCTGGTAGTTATGAATCAGGCTGCTAATTACATGGTCAGCAGTTCTAAATTACCAGTGGTTCTGTGGGAGAAAGATGAGGCTTTCTGCTCCTGTAAAGATTTACAGCCTCAGAAACCCTATACAGGGTCGTTATGAGTCAGAACAGATACCATGGCACATAATCATCACCACCACCACCATTGTAAATTGCATTTTTTCCCCCTAATTTCCTTTTCAGAGCTGTCTTTATTAGTACTGAGGAATCCAACTGATTTTTGTATAGTGATCTTATACCCTGCCACCTTCCTGAAGTAATAATTTTCTTGCTGAGTCTTGGGGATTTTTCTATGTATAAGATCATATCATCTGAAAATAGGCAGAGCTTTACTTTTTCTTTGTCAATTTGGATGCCTATAATTTCCCTATCTTGCCTTATAGCTCTAAGTCTTCCAACATAATATTGAATAGGAGTGGCTATAAAGGGTATCCTTGTCTAGTTCCTGTTCATAAAGGAAACAAAAAATGCTCTTAGTGTCTCTCCATTAAGAGTAATTCTTGCTGTTGGATTTGTATTTATACTCCTAATTATGTTGAAGAATTTTCCTTCAATTCTTACTTTATTGAGTATTTATATCAAGAACGGATGTTGGATTTTGTCAAATGCCTTTATTTCATCAATGGGCATTAAATAGTTGTTTTCATATTTTTATTTATATATTGAATTATGCAGATTGCTTTTATAATATTGGACCATCTTTCCATCCTTATAATGAATCCTACTTGGTCATGATGTATCATTTTTTGATATGCTGTTGGATTCTATTGGCTAAAACTTTGTTGAGAATTTTTGCATCTATGTTCATGAGGGATGTTGTCTATAATTTTCTTTCTTAATGATGTCCTTCCCTGGTTTTGGTATGAGGGTTATGTTCACTTCATAAAATGTATTTGGAAGTTTTCCATCTCTTTCTGTATTTTGGAATAGTCTAAATAAAATTGGTGTCAGCATTTCTCTGAATGTTTGGTAAAATTCACTAGTAAATCCATCTGGGCCTGGATGTTTTTGGTTAGGAGTTTTTTGATGACCTGATCAATTTCTTCTTTTGTTATAGGTCTTTTCAAGTTTTCTACTTCACTCTGTTTAGGTTAGGTAGGACATGTGTTTCTAAAAATATATCCATTTCCTCTAGATTTTTCAAGTTTATTGGAGTATAACTCATGTTATGTTATTATTTATGTTATTATTATTATTCTTTATGTTATTATTCTTTTTATTTTTGTTGATTCTGTTGGGATGTTACCCATGTGGTTTTTTATTTGTACTATTTGGGTTTTCTATCTCTTTTGTTTCTTTTAGGTTTGCCAATGACTTGTCAATTTCCTTAATCCTTTTAAAGAACCAGCTTCTTGTCTTGTTGAGTCTTTCAATTGTTATTCTGTTTTCTATTTCATTTCTTTCTGCTCTAATATTTATAATTTATTTTCTTCTGGTGATTATAGACTTATTTTGCTGGGGTTTTTTTTT
>NW_006408560.1:16830163-16832954 GCF_000296735.1 Chrysochloris asiatica
GCAGAGCTCGTCACTATACTTCCACCCGATCCACCATCTTTTTCCAGAAGTCTTATATGATCTTTTATGTCTAAATATTTTTACCTGGCACAGTGTTTAGGAGGATTATCCATGTTACAGTATACATCAGTATTTTGTGAACACATTTTGTAATTTGAATCTTCTGGATCAGTATAACAAGATTTCTTAAGGATCTACTGGGATAGTTTACAGTTTTATTCAGGGTACCACATGAACCAACTTTAGTTTGGTAAGCAAAGGCAACAGCCAGAGATATGAAGAAATAAAACATCTTATCTCCATCATCAGAACTGCTTAGACTTTCAGGAGTTCTGAGACATGGCTGTGGGTCACTGCACATTTGCTACTATTTTCCTACCTGTATTCAGATGGGTTATTAGTTCAGAGAAACTAGTCCTTGAATGCTGTTGGGCATACTTTTTTGTGTGCTATGGCTTTGCTTCCCTGATCAGGGCTTCAGGGACAAAAGTTCCACTGCCTTCAAACTCTTTACTAGGTTCTCCAAAATCTGTGCTAATTTCTTCCACCTAATTAACTCCTGGAAATCCCATATTATCTTTTTTATGCTGACTTTCTCTTATTAATTTAGTTTATAATTAGGAAAAAAAATTGAAACAAATACCCATTAATAGGTTTGGTAAGCAAATATCTCATCATCTTAGGATACATGCTGAATTTTCAAAAGACACTTCCCTATTATAGTTATTTTCCAACATGACCATCTCGATACAGTATCTACTTCATTTGTTCAGACTCTAATCCTTAGTTAGAGGTGATGTTTGTGGTGTGAAAAGAACATATTTCTTTCTCATAGACAGACATGAAAGTGAATCTTAGTTTGCAACCATCTGGGTGAATTTGGTCACATTGCAAGATTTAGAACTCTAGTTTATTTATAAAGCAAGCACAATTATATTTACCTAGTTGTCAGGATTAAATAAGATGTTCATAAATTATATATCATGAAGCACATAGTGGATACTCAATAAATTGCAATAAGGGTGACTGAACTTATCAGCCACTCCATGGGAGGAAAAGACATAGTGATCTGCTTCTATA
Source organism: Chrysochloris asiatica (assembly GCF_000296735.1). Taxonomy (NCBI): domain Eukaryota; kingdom Metazoa; phylum Chordata; class Mammalia; order Afrosoricida; family Chrysochloridae; genus Chrysochloris; species Chrysochloris asiatica. The sequence goes on from NW_006408560.1 coordinate 16,831,244, forward strand.
AAGGTTGTTGTTTTTATTGTTAAGTGCAGTCGAGTCAGTTCTGACTCATAGTGACCCTGTATAGGATTTCCAAGGAGGAGCTGGTGGGTTTGAACTGCCAACCTCATGTTAATAGTCAAGTACTTACTACAGAGCCACTCAAGGACTCCCCCATAAAGATCACATCCTATGAAACCCTATGTAATAGTTTTACTGTGTTGTAGAGAGTCATTTGAGGACACAAAACAAGAACAGCATTATGTTTACTGGAGTCCTTGGGTGGTACAGATGGTTAAATGCTGGGCTACTAATCAAAAAGTTGGAAGTTACCCTCTCCCAGAGGTGCCTCAGAAGCAAAGCATGGTGACCTGTTTCTGATTTGTTACAGCCATAAAATTTCTATGGAAGAACAACAGTTTTACATTCATCTTATCGTATTTTATTTCGTTGCAATGATTACAATCCCATCCACGCATCATCAAATAACCAAAGGATACACTCCACAACCCACCCACCCCTGGCCATCAGCACACAGCCCCTCTCCCTCTCTGAGTCCAGTGTCCCCAGAATACACAGTCATTGTATCAAAAAGAAATACTTGATTTTCAACCCTCTTGCATATCTAGCTAAAAATCTAGGGAAAAATTAACAAGAAGTGAAAAACCAGGAGTAGGGATAACCAGCAGTTTTTAAGCAATGTAGTCAACTGGCAACATAGAAAACATAATTTGAATCCCCCCAAAATTTATTTTTGATAAGACTTTGATAAAAATTGATTTTTGATAAAAATGTTTGATAAAAATTGAAAGAAAAAAAAAATTTTTGTGGACCAGTTCTTCTTTGCACACATGAGATTACCATGAGTCAAAGTCAACTCCACAGCAACCGATTGTTTCTGTTGTTGTTTCTATTTATTATGTTTCTTATCTTTCCTCCCTGAACTCTGACCTCAGCTCTTAATTTAGTTTCCATGATAACTCATCAGATCACTCTCAGTTCAGGACATTCAGGTCCAATTGCTTCCTATGGCCAGTATTAGTTTAATTAGAAATTCTAACAGTTGTTTCAAGTAGTTACAGGAGATTTAGAAAAAGATAGTTAGAACTTGTTTCAGTCCTATTTAATTCTAGAAGGTTAGTTATCTATTGTAGAAAGACATCTGCTGAGTCTCTTAGGGGCACTTGACCTGTGTAGTGGCAAAAGACCCAACACTTAGAAAGATTAATGCTGTGTTGTCAATGTCTTGAAATCCCTAGCAACTTTATCTTGAACTTGTGTTTTGTAAGTGGAGCAAGTTGGGACAGTAAAGTTTGGATGAGCAGAAAAGAACATGCAATGTACATGTCCACCTTCCTTGTCATCCATTTGCATAGAGCATTTGCAAAGCTCCAGGAATATAGAAGTCCAGTAAACCCACAGCATGTGAGAGTTCAAAGAGACTCAAAATGAGTACAAGGTAAACATGTCACATCATGACTGAATAGGTGGGAGCTGACAGCCCAGTAAAGCAATGCTCTCCATTTGAACTAGCACTTTCTTTGAACATAGAAGACAATGGTATTTTAAGAAGCATAAATGACCATGAAACTTATCATATGTACTTCCTTTGTGTTATTGGCCTGAATTTGTCAATCACTTATGCCAAAAATAACATAGAAGGAAAAGCACCAGTAGCCAGTTGCCATCCAGTTGACTTTGACTCATGGTGAGCCCAACTCCTGGTGATCTATAT
>NW_006408560.1:16833054-16838759 GCF_000296735.1 Chrysochloris asiatica
GTATGAGAGACGAAGCTTAGCCATCTTGGCCTCCAAGGAGCACTCTGGCTGCACTTCTTCCAAAACAGATCTATTGGTTCTTTTGGCAGTCGATGACACTTTTAGTATTCTCCTCCAACATCATAATTCAAAGGATCAATTCTTCTACGATCTTCCTTATTCATTGTCCAGCTTTCGCATCCATATGAGGTTACTGAAAATACCATGGCTTAGGTCATGTGCACCTTAGTCCTAAAGCTGACATCTTTGCTCTTCAACACTTAAAAAAGTTCCTGTGCAGCAGATTTGCCTAATGCAATACATCATCTTATCTCTTGACTGCTGCTTTCGTGAGTAATTCTGTGGGACCACCTTATGGACTCTTGCCTTCACAGCTGCCTGAGAAATCTCCAGATAGTCCCCCTGTATCTGTCTGACTTATAAACAGGATTTTTCTTTTTCTTCCCCCCACTCTCTTTCTTCTTCTCCTCAAGTCCTTTCAGCTGCTTCCCTTAGTGAGAGCTATCCCAGGGGTGGCCAGGACTGATTTGAAGCAGACCCTCCTGGCACAGGCAGTTTCTATTGTTTCCTCCCCCTTCAAATATGCACCCAGCCAGGGGGTCCATATGGAACTTCTCAGGGGGTGTCTTTTCATACAAGTCTCACCTCTGGTCACCAGAGAGGAAATGAATAGAAAAAGATAATAAATAATTGCACCTCTGTCTCTGATTCACAGTCAGGCTTCGGCAACAGAATTGTTTTCTTGTCTCTCAATTTGCTCACACCTGTTCAAAATGGATGCCTAAATCAGAAATGACCTCCTTTTTTTGTCTTTCTCGTGGCAAGTACTCAGTCCACTTATTTTTCCAATTATCTGAAGTTCAGAGTTCCAGGACCATCCTTTGAATCTGTTTCATCTGATTTTCCATATTTTTGCTGAAGAGGGTCTGCAAAGCCTTGCTGCCTAGTCTGCCATCATGCCTTGCTTCCAATTATACTTTGTGACTTACCCTTGTATAAGGTAATAGAAAGGTGCCTGTCTCTAGGCATCTTTGTGATTAGTATGTTTGTATGCTTCAGTCCATTGTTGTGTCTATTGTGTCAATCCATCTTATTTAGGACCTCTCTCATTTTAACATGAAAGCCAGCCCAGTATGACAAATTAACAGATGGATAGAAGTGTCAATAGCTTTCTTACCTTAAAAACTTACTGTGATTGATCCAGCATTTCTTAAGGTACTTTATAAATACTTTGTATCTTACTTAATATTTGTATCAACACTGAAACAGTTAAGCAATGATGATGCATCATAAAATAGTATTATCCTCATTTTATAGAACTCAAAGTTAAGAAGACTTAAAATACTGATGAAGATCAAAGACTTCAGTATGAACTGCACCTAATGTAAATAAAATACAAATCCTCACAACTAGGCAAGTAAATAACATCGTGATAAATGGATAAAAGATTGAAATTGTTGAAGACTTCATTTTGCTTGAATATATAATCAACGCTCATGGAAGCAAAAGTCAAGAAATCAAATGACGTACTGCATTAAGCAAATATGCCGCACACGATAGATATCTTTAAAGTGTTACCTGAGCAGATATCCATTTGAGGACTAAGGTGCGATTAACCCAAGACATGGTATTTTCAATTGTCTCATATACATGTAAAAGTTGGACAATGAATAAAGAAGACTGTAGAAGAGCCAATGTATTTGAGTTATGGTGTTGGAGAAGAATATTGGAAGTACCATGGACTGTCAGAGAACAAACAAATTTGTGTTGGAAGAAGTACAGCCAAAATGCTCCTTAGAAGCAAGGATGGCAAGACATAGTCTTTCATACTTCAGACATGCTATCAGGAGGGATCAGTCCCTGGAGAAGGATATGCTTGATAAAGTGAAAGATCAGAAAAAGAGAAGAAGACTCCCAATGAGATGGATTGGTAGAGTGGCAGCAGCAATTTGCTCAAGCATAACAATTGTGAGGATGGTACAGGGCTGGCCAATCTTTTGTTCTGTTGTGTATAGGGTTGCTATGGGTTGGAGTCAAATGCTGGCACCTAATAGTAATAGAAAGTTCATTGACCAAAGATACACAGGTGATCATTGGGGGTACCAGGACTGATTATCTAGATCTTTCTAAGCATGCGCCTAACAAGTTTTACAAGGGTTTCACCAGTCACAGAGTTTTGAATAAGAATCTAAATGTAGCACTGTGGTAAACCCAGAAATTGAGACAGTTTCCACAGTTAAATCTCAAGGGCAATTACAGGCCTATTCTGGGTCCCTGGTGACAGGAAATGAAACCTTGGGTTTTGAGATTTATAAATACACAAATGAACTAGTTACAATACTTACATATCAAAGCCAAAGGTATTTGAAGGACAAAGCAAGAACCTGCTTAAAGTAAGTGGTGGAGATTAACCACAGGAATCTCTGGATGACTGGGTATGCCAGGAGTAGTTTTCCCTTTTCTGCCATGCCATCTGGAAAAAGGTGGAATATTTCAGGAGCATTTGAGGGATGAGGAAAATTTTGTACTCTGAAGGGTTATAACTATGGGGAAAGTTTTACTTTATATGGTACAGAGAGAGGATTTACATGGGTGGAGTAGGAATCTTGTTAGTGAAAACTATTCTGGATGAATTGTCCTTTAAATGAAAAATAAAATGAAAAAAAAAGGATTTAATTTTGTAAACATTGCTACGGGGCCATCTTTCTGGGACAAACAGTGAAACAGTAAAATCTTAGAAGCAGTGTTCTGTTGAGGCATACAAGTATAGGTTGTGACAGGGCACAGATTTAAGTATCAGAGAGATTCTAGTTCTATCATTTACCAGTTGTATGATCAGGACTAAATTATTAAACTTTCATCAATCAAGTTTCATCAATTATAAAATGGAGACAATAGCCACCTCATTAACCTGTTGTGAAATCAAAGGAGATAACTTGGCATGTTCTACACTTGAGTTTTATGATACCAAAGTCTGTTGCTCTTTTAAAGTTCTACTCTCTTTATAAGCAGCCCTGTGGAAGAGAAGGTTAAGTGTTGGGCTGCTAACCAAAAAGTTGGTGGTTGGAGCCTACCACCTGCTCCAGGAGAGAAAGATGTGGCATTCTGTTTCCACAAAGATTTATAGCTTTGGAAACACACTGGAGCTACCACTTTGTACTATAAGGGCCACTATGAGCTGGACTTAACTCATCAGCAGAAGGAGAGAACAGAAACTCACTTTCTACACTCCAGTCTTAACTACCAAGTTACCGCATTCGGGATAACAAATGCTTAACAAAAATAATTTGTAGAATGTTGAGGTATATATCATAGTGATAAAATTCACTTCTTTAAGCATCCTCATAATCCAATTTTAGAATATCTGTTTACCCATAAATGAAACATGATGTCCATTTTCAAATACTCTATTTCTAGCCCCTGCCCCCAGGAAACTGGTTACTTATTTACTTTTGGTCTCTATAGATTTGCCTATTTTGAACATTTTAAATACTACTTGATCTTTTTTTTCAAAACACTGAAATTTCCTTAACTTGTATCATTTTTACAAAATAAAACCACAACAAAAAGAGCAGTATCAAAAACAGCCAAGAATTTACAGAATCTCTGCATCAGTTTTCATATAAATCAGAGATACTATGAAACTAGTGTTCATGTAAATATTAAATACAGGCTGGTTTCCTTCCGGGTCATGTGCATTTAGGTGATTTTCTTTGGAGCTACTTAAGACCAGTTTTGAATATGAATAAGTACCAGTCATATATTTCAGAACCGATTTGATTTGTACAACCAAGTAAATACTTTTTTCTGTATGGCATTGTCTTTTCTTTTTTTAAAAAAGCACTGAGATCAAACTTGGAATGTATATCTGTTTGAAGTTGAATCAAATCCTTTGATATCCCAATTACCCTGAAGAACACTGAAAACATTAGTAGGGGATATTAAATACTAGTTCTACATCTCATAATGTCTAAGGCAGCCACTGTATTTCTAAAGCAAATAGTATTTCATTCAGAGGCTGCCCAAAGTATGAAGTATGTCATAGTTTCTGTACTCTTTCTAATTTGATTATGGTTCCCTCAAGCAAAGCCATATTACTTGAACAAAGCTTTATGTTCATACCAAACAGGCTCTCTGTTTTATAGACTCACTTGTACAGAGCAAGACTCCTTGCTCTGGACCCTGGGTGATAACTAAGAAATTGAGAAGCCATAATTTCTGGGTGCTAAGAGGAGCAGCACACTTAAACTCACAGATCTTCTGGAAGCAAGCAGAAACACAGCTGTAACTTGGTAGTGGTGTTCACTCACCACTTATTTCAGACACATATTTTGCTTGAATTGGGGAAGAATGGTCCCATTTTTCAATATTAATACTTGCCAGTCATATATATATGTGGTGGTTATGTGCTGTGGAGTCGGAAGCGACTCATAGCGACCCCAAACAGGGTTTCTGAGGCTGTAATCTTTACGGAAGCAGAAAGCCCTATAAATAAAAACCACTGCCTGATTAGCAATGAGTTAGAATACTGACTTCAATTCTCATCAAAACTCTCAGTATTTGATTAAAAACAAAACAAAACAAAACAATCCAGCCAATAGTAGTTAAGAAGTGCACAATTAAACTTGGCCATGATTTATATTATGAACACATATCACTGAAATGGTTTTGAGAGCATAAAACGCTTCTAATGAGACAAAATTTCCCATATGCTAGCCCAATTTTCATGAAAGGAAAGCTGATGTATGTAATTTTCATCTTTAAAGATATGGAACAGGAAGCATGAAGGCAAAGTTCAGAGACACAGATGCTACCCAAAGGACAGCGGTGGCATTTGGTTGTTTGGTCTTTGTACCAGCAACTCCCACACCTGGCCCATATCCAGTTTCTGCTGGATTACATGGCTTTCCTTGTAGCCAGTGCTTGAAAGATGGACCCTACTCCTCCAGCAACAAGTATCTTTTCATGCCATAGCAGTAAGACAGCACTGCTATTGTCAGAGGGGCTTTCAAAGCCTTAACTTCATAAGAAGGTCCACACCATTTACTTCATATTTCGTAAGGAGGGCCACACCATCCTTATCCAGAAACTGAGCTGCCGTTTCAATATTGTTAGCTTTAAAAAAGATGAGCTCTTTCAAGATAATGCTGCCTGCCCAATCCTTCACCTCCTAACTCTTGGTGTCAGAGGGTGGGGGTTCAGTGCTGCTTGGATAGTTGCCGGAACCAGGCCAATGACACCATGTTCTTCAACATCCTGGATCCTGAGTGGTGGTAAAATCCTCCTTTCCTGCTGCCTCTACTAAAGCAACCCCAGCCCAGCAGAAACCCACATGCTGGTGCCTCCACTTCCCCCTTCTGCCTATATGATCTTTTTTTCTTAAATGTTTTATTGTGAATTATGTGATAGTTTACATGGGAGAACATTAGTTTTACATTCATTCTATCGTATATCGTCTCATTGCCATGGTTACAATCCTCTCCATGCAAACCTTCCCCTGTGCCCCCCAGGTCTTCAGCACACAGTCGCTCTCCCTCTCTGGATCTAAAGTCTCCAGCTACTCCATCGTTCCATATCATCATCTCTGGCTCCATTTCAGGCATCACTGCTTCTCTGGGTAGGGTCCCGCTCTCTGCTCTTCTCCCTTGAAGGTCCTAGGGACCTCCGCTCCTAGACTGAAAAGTTAATCACTCCCCTCCTTGCTA
>NW_006408560.1:16845706-16850633 GCF_000296735.1 Chrysochloris asiatica
TCATCCATGTTATATGCGGTGGCTTGCAGCTTCCTTGGTATTCTTCAAGTACTCCATAAGGTTTTGGTAGGACAATTTATAGTGTCTTTTATTTTCAGGTCTTTCTTCATCTTTAGAAAGTCAAAAGTAGAAACTGGTGGTTGAATGTGTACGTATGTACATATCAAGAAATGAAGCAAAAACAGTTGAGTTATTTTTTTTAAAGTGCCCCCACCGTTCTAGTAAGAATAAGATACACATGCATGTAGGAAATACAAATTGTGTGATTTTGGTCAAATACTCAAACATTGAATAATATAAAGATGAATTGTAAAACTTGTGCTAATAATGAAAATGCTTGCTTTTTCTTTACTTAGAATATTACAATCCATTGCAAATAAAAAGCACCATGAAAAGTGGAGAAAGATCAATGTTTTTCCTTTAAAACCTTTAATGGCACTCTTCCCTGTTTTTGTTTTTTTCTCCCTTGCTTTTCCACTAAGTAATTAGTTTTTCATCTAACTCTCTATGCCCTTTTAAAAGCAGCCCCCAAGCAGCTCATTAGGGAGGGCATTAGCTTGAATAGATAAGCTCCCTGGGAAAGTGGGCCCTGTGCAGATAGGCCAACTTCCTTTTGTAATAAAAAACTCTCATTTCTTAATGAGAAAAGAATATAAGTCGATTAGTTCGACTTTCCCCTCTAGCTTATGTAGCTGTTTGTGTTCTTTTTCCATGCTGCTGGAAAGTCCAGTGACTCAAATACATTTGCATAAACATGAATGATATATTTATCTTTGGGGTTCCTCTTTCGGAGACTCCTGAATTGATATTGAGTGGGGACTGTTTTGCATCTTATTTCAAGTTCACACTTAGCTTTAGAGTGTTTATTTAATGTAACAAGCAAAAACCTGGGATGGAGTTGATGTGAGCTATAGGCTGGCAGGATGCCTGGAAATATCATTCAATATTAAGCTGGAAGCATCTTAGAAGTTATCTAGGTAAACTTTCTAACTTGACACATGAATAAAGGCAAGGAATTATCCAAAGTGCTCCAAATTCTTGGGGTGAAAAAGTTGCACTTCAAATGATTGTCCAGGGGGAGAAGAAGACAGTGTAAATCTTAACGTATCTAGAAATCATTTAGGAAGCAGATTTGGAGAATTACGTCCTGGCGTGTTAAGGCAACATTTAGGGTAACGAGGTGAGACTGTGGTATAGGCAAATAGTTTTTGAATTGTGCTTCTGTCTGCCTCTATGTATGACACCTTGTTGCCCAAGTCAAATTCCTTAGATTCATTCTAGATTCCCTTCTTTACCTCCAGTCACACAACCACTTTACAAAGTTTCCTACAAAGCAATTTTTGCCACATCTATGGTTCTGACCATCTTTGTCTAACCACTCTCCAATGCTTTCTTTCTCCCACACCTTGAAGTTGTAGTTTATACAGCTACTAGAAAGATCTATCTGAAGGACATGTCTGACCATGTTGTTTGACTAAAACTTTCAGTGACTCCCTTTTATTTCAGAGATGAAAATGAGAAAGAGAATTGAAGTAACTTAAGTAGTATCACATAGCTAATAACTATCATCAGGTCTTTCTGCCGGATACTCCCTTAATTAATCACTGTATGTAATTTCTACCTTCATAATTTCCTTAGAATTTCCCTTTGACTAACTATGATGGTAACTGACCAGGATGCTCACCAAATCTGTGTCCTCTGCTTCCTGGGTCACACTGCTGGATTGTATTTTCCACCCAAGCAATTAGCCGCTGTCAGGGCTAGCCCTAAAGCCTCTCACATTCTATCTACTTTTTGCAGAGTACTGGAAGCCCTGAGGATGGTAGCCCCATGAAATGTAAGGAGCCTTGGTTGCCGAATGACTGTGGAAAAGAATCTTGCTGTTTACCCTGCAAATAGTGGTGTTTTCTTTAGGAAAGCCTGTGAAATTTCTGGTGTCATCTGTTAGAACTGCTAGTGTTACTTTTTCTAAAGAACTCATTTAGGAAAGCTAAGTGCACTCCGAATATTACTTTTTGCAGTATATAAAAGTTATCTCTTTATGTATCTATCTCTTGAAGTGCATTACTTTGGATGTGTTTTAAGGAGAGACACTATATATGATGAGTCTTTTCATTTGTATACTGTTGTTGTTAAGTGCCGTGGAATCAGTTCCAACTCATAGTGACCCTATACAGAATTTCTGAGGCTTTAAGTCTTTGCAGGACCAGAAAATACTCAATAAATGTTTGTTGACCTAAAAAAGGATACTAGTGAGATAAATATTAATATTTATAATTAAAATTTATTGAGAACTTTTTATGTGAAAGACACATAAGGAACCTACAGTCATTGCTCCAGATAATCCTCATAGTTTACGAATGTTACTAAAGTGCCCATTACATGTATTGGACTCTGTAAGAGGCACTGGAAACATAAGCCTTGTATATGGAGTGCTGATGTGGTAATGTGGGTTAATGTGCTGGACTACAAAGACAGTCTGAACCACAAGGTCAGCAGTTCAAGCTGATCCCATAGGACACCTAACAACAATGACAATTTTAATAGAAGCAGATCACCAGACCTTTTTTTTCCCCATGGTACTGTGGAAAAGTATGGAAATAAATGCACACACACACAATGTACACATACAAACACACATACAATAGAATATCAACAGTGTTCTGTGACAATGATTTACTAGTATCTAACATAGGAATGAGAAGCCCTGGTGGCACAGTAGGTTAAGCATTGGGCTGCTAACCTAAAAGTCAGTGGTTCAAAGCCACCAGCTGTTCTGAGAAAGGAAGATGAGGTCTTCTGCTTCTGTACAGTTTTACAGTCTAGGAAAAAGCAGGAAGCAGTTCTACTAGGTCTTATAGGGTCACTGTGAATTGGAAGTAGCTTGAAGGTTTGGTTTGTGTTTAACTTAGGAACAGCAGTCTATCTAGGAGGGAAAGCAAACGTCAACACTGAATAGGACACAAGTGACCCAAGAATTGCTTGGAGATTGCTCTGACCTTAAAAAAAGATACCAGGTCTCAACAGTGAAACTGCATGACTTTCTCCCTCACAGAATCCTCTAGACCTTTGTGCTTTAAGGACAAGGGAAGAGAGGCAACAAAGGAAATTGTTGGAGTTTCTGATTTTTCATTGGATACTTCCTGCTACCCTCTCATGCACATGTGCTCTGGTAGCATAGTGGATTATGAACTGGGCTGCTGAATGCAATCTATCCGTTGCTCCATGGAAGAAAGATGAGGCTTTCTGCTCCTGTAAAGATTTACAGGGAACCATATACAGGGTCACTATGAGTCAGAATGGACTCAGTGCCACACAGCCACCACCAACACCTTCTCGTGAAAGATATTTTACTCAGTTCATTAATTTAACATATTCTGAGGCCTACTATGTGCCATACACTGATATAGGCCTTGAAGTTATATAACAATGAACAAGGAAGCAACAGTTTTTTACTTAGCCTCTTTTATGTGTGTTTGTATGTGTGTATTTTTTTCCATACCTTTCCTTCTTGACAAAACCAACAAACCTAATTGTTACCCCTATAAGCAGCATACACTGAGCATCCAGCCCTTTCTCCCTACCATGACCAAACCACACCAACCCTGTTGTTGTTACTGTTGTTAGGTGCCATTGAGTCATTACTGACCCATGGTGACCCTATGCACAACAGAATGAAACACTGCCCCATCCTGGGCCAACCTCACTATTGTTGCCACACTTGAGTCCATAGATACTGCAATTTGGCCAATCCATCTTGTTGAGGTTCTTCCTCTTTTCCTCTGACCATCCACCTTACCAAACCTACTGCCCTTGAATTGTTGTTCCTATAATCAGCATTCAGCAAGCATCCAGACCTTTCTTCCTACCATGACCAAACCACACCAACCCTACTGCCCTTGAATAGATTCTGACTCACAGCAACCCTATAAGTTAGAGGAAAACATCTCCTTCAGGTCTCTGAGACTGTAAATCTTTCCAAGGAATGGCTAGTGAGCTTGAACTGCCAATTTTGCAGTTCAAAGTGACCTTGTAGTCCAGCGCATTAACCCACCATGCCACACCAGGACCACTTTTTTGGAGTTGACAGCTTCATTTTTTTTCATATAGAGTGACTAGTGCATTTGCACCACAAATCTTGACAGCTGATACTAAATGGATTTGCACTTGAGCTAGAAGGGTGGCTAGTAGAAGAGAAATCCAGAGGACAGAGTAGCTTGGCCTCTAGGTCATATATTGACCCAGTCCTCATTGCTTGCTGGGTATCTACCTGAGGAAAATCAGAATCAACCATACCTAGGCCTGATCCTGGAAAATCAGATTTGCTGGACAGAAGGCAAATTACTTCTCTTTCCTGATAACCTTTTTTTCTAGAGAAGAAGGCTACTGCTCCTGATTTGGGAGGAAAGATTGATAAATTGGTTCCTTCTGAGACAGTAATGAAAATTTATCTTACTGAGAGATACAAACTCTAAAACTAGATTGTTGAGGTTGAATCCCAGATCCTACACTTACTTACTAGCTGTGTGACCAGAAAATTACCTATTTTTTCCTATACTTTGGTTTTCTCATCTGATATTAGGGATGTTGCTGGTTCCAACTCGTAGCAACCTTGTATAGAGTTTTAAAGGAGTGGCTAGTGGGTTTGAACTGCTGAAATTGTGGTTAGTAGCCCAGTGTTTACCCTGTAGCGTCACACCAGAACTCTGATATTAGCTATTTGGAGTCTCTGGGTGGTACAATGATTAACTCAATAGGTTACTAACTGAGAGGTTGACTGAGTTTTACTCCTACCATAAATTTTCCTGTTTCTAAGCACAGTGATCTTACATAAAGCCTAAGAATAAAAAAGAGTTAGGAGTGCTCACTTTGGCAGCAAAACTAAAATTGGAACAATACAGAGAAGATTAGCATGGTCTCTGCACAA
>NW_006408560.1:16852791-16865127 GCF_000296735.1 Chrysochloris asiatica
AAAGGAATGGATGCAGGATTTATAAATAAATTTATGTTGTTATTAGTAATTTCAGCATTTGTGATACTGCTGCTGTTGTGTGCCATCAAGTTGGTTCTTACTCATAGCAAACCCGATAGGATTTCCGAGGAGCAGTTGATGGGTTTGAGCTGCTGACCTTGCAGTTAGCAGTCCAGTGCTTATCCTACAGATTTGTTCCCATTAAACTCAAACATTCAACAGATATCTCTTCTGATTCATTACATTTTGGACATTAACACAAAAATTTTATATTTGAAAACTAGTGTCTTAGGCTGGGTTCTCCTAGAGAAGCAAAATCAGTGAAACACACACACGCATATATATGTGTGTGTGTATAGATAGATAGATAGATAGATAGATAGATAGATAGATAGATAGATAAGGAGCTTTGGTAACACAGTGGTTACAAGTTGGGCTGCTAACCACAAGGTCAGCACTTTGAAACTACCAGCTGTTCATGAGAGAAAGATGAAGCTCTCTGTTCCTGTAAAGATTTACAGCCTAGGAAACCTTATACAGGGTTGCTATGAGTCGGAAGCAACTCCATGGCACATAAGCAACCAACCACAGATAAAGAAAAGTTTATATCAAAGAAATGATGCATAGTTGTAGAGGTGAGAGAGTTCTAAGTCTGGGTTAGATGAACCAAGATTGGCAAGCAGACAGGTAAGTCTTGCAGGCAGGCAGGCAGGCAGACTGCTGATGGATCCTAGGATCAACAGGTAAGACAAAAACACTCCTGGTAAGTTGAGCAGGCCACTGGCTCAAGTCCAAAGAACTGGAGGTCAGAGGACAAGCCAGATGCAAGATCCAGACCAAGCCAAAAGCAAACAAACTTTGCCTCCATGTCTAACATTTTGGAAGCAGGCCACACCCCCAAGGAAGTCAATTGATTGGCTGCTCATAGCAGAACTCATCATAGAGCTAATTACACTGTATTAGATCTCATTATGGGAATAACTACATGTCAACTGCCATGCCACTGAAAATCCTGGCCCAGTCAAGTTGACACAAACCTTAACTACCACACCTATAAAGTTCAAAAGAATTTATTTAGAATGTATAATTTTGTTCTTCAGGTCTGAGACACTCAGAAAAAAATAATACTTAAAAGGCAGTCAAAAGTAAATTTGTTTGTTGCACAATGTTTGTTAGTGGCCCTTCACAGATCACCAGGAGTGTTTTTGTCTTAAAACAGTACTTTAAAACTCATGCACTCACGCTGCATCATCACAGTTGATTGTATTATTGCTATATAGTATATAACAAGGACTCATATACTTAATGGGGTGAAAGCAAAAAGCATCATGCAAATACAAGGATATGCTCAATCTGAAGATGTGTTTTGGTTCTGGTAGCGTAGTAGTTACGAATCGGGCTGAGAACCTGAAGGTCAGCAGTTTGAAACTACCAGCAGCTCCGCAGGAGAAAGATGAGGCTTTCTACTCCCATAAAGATTTACACCCTTGGAAACCTTGTACAGGGTTGCTATGGGTCGGAACCGACTCGACGGCACTTAACAATAACAACAACATGCAGAACCACAGTTATGTCACGAGTCACAAGATGATAGTGTCATTGGCATGTTCTTATGTGATCAAGAAAGAACTTAATATTAGGTTATATTTGGTTGACTAGAAATGAAAAGGAAAATATAGCTGTTATTGTGTAAAAAAAAATTATGAAATGGTATCAATTTAATTTAGTTTCCTGTCAGTTCTCTTCCACTGTGGCACTCCCTTTTTCTTGCCTTTGCTTTGGACAACAACTGGTGTCCCTATTTTTTGATGCCCTGAACACGTGCTTAGCTTGCTTACTGAGTACTCCATCTCTGTTGTAGGATTGTTCTAAAGGTAAAATAAAATTGCATGTGTAAAATTACCAGTTTCCTGATTGTTTCAGAGAAAGCCAATTATTTTTAATTACCTTAAACTCCCAAAAGGAAGATAAGTAGCTTTCATTTATGTGCAGATTACCAAATTTAGGATGAATTGGAGCCCTGGTGGTGCAGTGGCTAAATGCTTGGCTACTAATTAAAAGGTTGGTGGTTCAAACCCACCAGCTACTTTATAGAAAGAAAGATATGGCAATCTGCCTCCCTAAAGATTTATAGCCTTGGAAACTCTATGGGGCAGCTCTGCTTGGTCCTATAGTGTCACTATAAGTTAAACTCAACTCAACAGCAAGTGATGTGTGGATTATCAGCAAATTCCTTACTCAGGCATTACTGTTACCTTTGGGTCCTCCAGGTGAGCTTTCGAGCAAATGAGCATTCTTGGAAGCAGGATTCTTTGCTTTCAGTGCCACATAGATTTTGAGCATTCAAGAGTCACTAGGGGGCAGCTTTTGGCAGCTTTGAACTCTGTTAACCCCGTATACTTCTCTCCCAGAGGATTCTGGAAACTTCCTTCAAATTACACCAAGGTCAATCTCAGTCTTTTTCTCCCGGGGATGACATGTAAGGTTGCTATTCCTTAAACTATTCCTACTTGACATGCAGACTGTCTGGAAGCATACAGTTCTGGGACACAACCTCCGGTACGGGTTGCACTTCAATGCAAAGAAAACAAAAATCCTCGCAACTGGACCAATAAATTACATCATGACAAAAAGAGAAAAGATTGAAGTTGTCAAAGACTTCATTTTGCTTGGCTCCACAAACAACACTCATGGAGGCAGCAGTGAAGAAATCAAATGATGTATCGCATTAGGCAAATCTGCTGCACAAGATGTTCAAGAACAAAAGATGTCAGCTTGAGTACTAAGATGACTCAAGTCATGATATTTTCAATAGTCTCATATGCATGTGAAAGTTGGACAAATGAATAAGAAGACCATAGAAGAACTGACTGATTAGAGTTATGGTGTTGGAGAAAAATATTAAGGATACCATGGAATGCCAGAAAAACAAACAAACCTGTGTTAGAAGAAGTAAAACCAGAATGCTCCTTAGAAGTCAAGATGGCCAGACTTCATCTTTCATACTTCAGACATAGTATCAGGAGGAACCAGTCCATAGATAAGGACATCAAGCTTGGTAAAGGGGAGGGGCAGTAAAAAAAGAGGATGACCCCCAACAAAATGGATTGGCACATTGGCAACAACAAGGATTCAGCATAGCAACAATTGTGAGGGTAGCTCAGGACTGAGTGGCGTTTCCTCCTTTAGTACATAGGGTCACTATGAGTCAGAAATGATTTGATGGCACTTAACTACAACAAAGAGCAGCCCAAGAAGGCAAAGTCAAATATTATAACTAGTGTGCAAAGACTTGAAGTTAGAAAACCAAAAAAGAAGAGCATGCTCAGCATTTCTCAAGATGAGCGAACTGAAGAAAAAATTTAAGCCTTAATTTGAGATATTGGAGGATGGTGTGACACTGTGGATTAGTGCACCAGACTGCAAATCCATTTGAACTGCAAGGTGGGTGGTTCAAGCTCACCAGCTGCTTCTCAGAAACCCTATACAGGGTTGCTATGGGTCAGAACCGACTTGATGGTGCTTAACAACAAAACAATTTGGATAAAATATTGAATGATGCAGAAAGCATCAAAAGAAGATGGAAGGAATACATAGAGTCACTGTACCATAAATAAATGGTCAATGTTCAACCATTTCAAGAGGTAGCATATAAGCAAGAGCCAATGATAGTTAAGGAAGAAGGTCAAGGTTCATTGAAGGCATTGGCAAAGAACAAGGCTCCAAGAAGTGATGGAATACACATTGAAATATTTCAACACACGGATGAAGCACTGGACGTAGTCACTCATCTATGCCAAGAAATTTGAAAGACAGCTACCTGGTCAACTGACTGGAAGAGAGCCATGTTTTGTGCCCATTCCAAAGAGAGATGACCCAACAGAATGTGGAAGTTATTGGACAATACCATTAATATCACATGCAAGTAAAATTTTGTTAAAAGTAATTTTTAAATGACTGCAACTGTACATTGACAGAGAACTTCCAGAGGTTCAAGCCGGATTCAGAAGAGGACATGGAACAAGGTCAGATGGATCTTGGTTGAAAGCAGAGAATACCAGAAAGATGTTTACCTATGCTTATTTGACTATGCAAAGGCTTTTGATCGTGTGGATCATGACATGCTATGGATAATATTGTAGAGAATGAGAATTCCAGAGCACTTAATTATGCTCATGAGAAACCTGTACATACACTGGGAGATAGTTCTTCAAACAGAACAAGGGAACACCCAATAGTTTAAAATTAGGAAAGGTGTGTACTTTTTCAACCTGAATGCTGAACATATGATCCGAGAAGTGGGATTTTATGAAGAAAAATGTGGCAACTGGAGTGGAGGAAGACTCATTAACAACATGTGATATGCATATGACACAACCTTGCTTGCTGAAAGAAAGAGGACTTAAAATACTTACTAATGAAGATCACAGCCTTCAATATGGGTTTCTTTACCTCAATGTAAAGAAAATTAAAATCCTTACCACTGGACCAAGGAACAGCATCCATATAAATGAAGAAAAGATTGAATTTGTCAAAGACTTCATTTTGCTTGGATGCACTATTAACACTCGTGGAATCAGCAATCAAGAAATCAAATGACGTATTGCATTAGGCCAATCTGCTGCACAAGACCCCTTTAAAGTGTTCAAGAGCAAAGATGTCAGTTTGAGGACTAAGGTGCACCTGATCAAAGCCACGGTATTTTCAATAACCTCATATGCATGTGAAAGTTGGACAGTGAATAGAGAAGACCATAGAAGAATTGATGCATTTGAGATATGGTGTTGGAGGAGAATATTGAAAGTACCATGGACTGCCAAAAGAACAAGCACATCCATATTGGAAGAAGTACAACCAGAAGGCTTCTTGGAAGATAGAAGGGCCAGACTTCATCTTTCATACTTTGGTCTTAATATCAGGAGGGATCAGTCCCTGTAGAAAGACATCATGTTTGGTAAAGTAGAGGGTCAGAGAAAAAGAAGATCCCCAGCCACATGGATTGGCACAGTGGCAGCAGCAAAGGGCTCAAACGTAATAACAATTGTGAGTTTGGCGCAGGACTGGGCAATGTTTCATTCTGTTGTGCATAGGGTTGCTATGAGTCAGAACTGACAGGATGGCACCTAACAACAACAACAACATGACCTAGGAGGACACTGCTTGATCACAGGCATTGACTCAAGGGAGTTGATAGGCAAACTCCACAGCTGTGGAGTCCTGAGCCCCAGGGCAACTAATTTGTTCAGGTTCAGAGCTCTAAGCTGTCAGGGATGACTGCTTCTATAAACAGCACAGCCATCTGTTCAGTTAGAATGGTTGACAGCAGGTACTTAGCTATGTCTTTCTAGTAGACACTGTTGTATCTCTGAACTAAGTGAATACATCAAGGTTCAAACCTGGGCTTTGTCATGTGATATGCTCTGGGACCTTATGCAAATTATCAAACCTCTCTGAGCTTCACTTTCCTTTTCTGTAAAAGGAAGTTAATAATGCCTTTGTCTTCTAGGACGTTACTAGAATGAACAAAAGTGATGCATGTAAAATTCATTTACTTAGCAAATATGAGAATTTATAAAATGCCTAATATGAGGCAAAGGTCCTTAAGTGGTACAAATAATTTGTATTTAACTACTAACCTAAGGTTAGAGACCATCCAGCACTAAAGGTGTAAGAGAGAACTGGCAATCTGTTCTGTTATGGTTATAGCCAAGATAACTGTATAATGTGGTTCTTTTCTGCAACACACAGGGCCTCTATGAGTCAGTCAACTCTCCAGCAACCATATGTGAGGTAAATAATGTTCCATGCACTTAGAATACATTAGTGTTAAGAACGAAGACCAGTCTTCACAAGGCTAATATTCCACTGGGAGAAGTTAGTAAGGACACACATGGTATGTCCATTGTGATAAATACTATGGAGGGAAAATCAAGCAGGACAAGGGGATGGAGTGCAGGAGGGAAGGGTTGTGCATTAGGGAGATTTGGGGAGGACTTCCTGAGAATGATGTGAGCAGAGGTCTGAAGAAAAGTGAGGAAGTAAACATGAGGATATCAAAGACGAACAGGGCAAAGGACCTGATTTGAGAATGTACCTAGACTATTTGAGGAAGAGCTAGGGACCAGTGTAACTGGAGTGGAGGGGATGAGGGCAAATGTGAGAGCTGAGATCAGAGTGCTAGGAAGGTCAGATCATAGAAGGTCTTGTGAACATTGAAGAGATGTTGGTTTTGACAACTTCAATCTTTTCTCCTTTGATAAGAATGTTATTTATTGGTCCAGTGGTGAGGATTTTTGTTTTCTTTACATTGAGGTGCAACCCATATCAAAGGCTGTGGTCTTTGATCTTCATCAGTAAGTATTTTAAGTTCTCTTTGCTTTCAGCTAACAAGATTGTCTCATCTGCATATCACAGGTTGTTAATGACTCTTCCTCCAATCCTGATGCCATGCTTTTCTTCGTATCATCCAGCTTCTTAAATTATTTGCTCAGCATACAGATAGAATAAGTATAGTGAAAGAATACAACACTGGCACACACCTTTCCTAATGTTAAAACAGGAGTATATTGTTTTTATTGTTAAGTGCTGTTGAGTCGGTTCCGACCCATAACGACCCTGAACAGGGTTTCCGAGGCTGTAAATCTTTACAGGAGCAGAAAGCCTCATCTTTCTCCCGCAGAGCAGCTGGTAGTTTCGAACTGCTGACCTTATGGTTCGCAGCCCGATTAGTAACCACTACACTTCCAGAGCATATAGTTTTCTTAGATTGTGAGGAATCCTATTCTATGGAGTAAGTTTCTGAAGAAAAGTATCATAATTAAGAAAGGTTTATGTTTAGTGGTAGCAATATTGTGGTTCATCCTTGGCAGCTGTACCAAAGTGGATGGGGTGGTGCTAAGGGGGTCCTTCTGGCTGAAAGACAAGGCAGAGTACCAGGATGCATTAGTAAACCTTGACTCACAGGCTACTAGACGAACTCTCTTCTCCTGTGGATGTCACTGGCAAACCTAGCAATCCTTGTCTTGTCCTTCTGCCTCGTTGGACACTGCTTTTAGGTCTTGAACAAACCAGTAGGACCCATTAGGCTAAAATACAGGGAAGATAGGAGTGTTGCAGGGGGAATCTCAGTAACCCAGCCTGTAGAAGTCAGTCAATTGCTAGTTTGATTCCTCTCACAACTTCTGGTTTTAATGGGTGTTGTTTTTTATGGGGAAATGTGGCTCCATTTATAGCTGCATTTGTAAATGTGGTCACAGTATAGCTTTAACAGTATAGAATCAGCACTGGACTGTGAACCACAAGGCCGGCAGTTCAAACCCACCAGATACTCCTTGTAAACCCTATACAGGATCACACTAAACAATAACAGCAACAACATTCCCTGAGTTTGGCCTGGCTGTGAGATATCCTAAACTTTGGGAGGAACTCCAGGTACGTCGGGGACCTCTGTTGATTCAGGATAGTATTTTATAGAAAACAAAGTAAATGATCTTTCTCTGACCTAGACTCATGGACTCCAGGAATGTTATCTCCTAAGAAGATTTGAGCTCCTCATTTTATAAAGAAACCCATCTCCGTCAGGGGTGTTAGACATTCAGGCATATAAACAAAGCATGCAGAAAGCATTTTTTCTTGGAAATTGCACAACAATGGTATAGTTAAGTGTTTCAAGTGGGATTTTCCTTCCATCTCCATAATCTTGCACTCAGTGGAGGATAAGAGTCCAAGTAAGGCTGGCAAGACAGAGAAGATTGTTTCTGTGTCTAACATAAATACAATAGTCTTAAATTTCACATCAAAGACACCCAAAGCTCGGCAGTAGTGATGACTATGTTGTTGTTAGTGGCATAGCTAGTCTCTGTCAGAGCAGATCTCCCTCAGCCAAAGGGACATGGTCCTGTGTCATCAGAGAAGCCAGGGTCTTTGGTCAGTGGGGGTCACCACTGCACCTTGTTGTAGGACATCCCAGACACTCCTGGTGCCAGTGCTCCATCTGCTCACAATTGTGGCATCAGTTAAGATCAAGATTATCTGCTCACAGAGGCCTCCAGCCATCCTCTGTTGTCCTCTTCTTCTGCCAGTAAGGTGGAGTGGCACAAAATTCGTTGGTGGTTCCAATGAAATAGATAATAAATTAGCTTGTTTCTCTTATTTTTCTGTCCTCTTGGTCTTCCTCAGCCTTATCGTGTTTATTAAAAACCTCGTTAGCCTTCTGCAGTCATTGGGATAAAGAGGTATTGGGTCCTAATTTTCTCTTAATATCTGGATAGGTCTGAGTCAACCACTGTATATTCAGAACCACTCTCCACAGGGAGAATCTGGATCCACATCTGCATACTTTCTGAATGCATTGGTCAGACTGCTCACGAAAATTGAGAGATTTTCCTCTTTCCTTGACCACTTTGGATGCACATTTCCTTTTCCTTTCTAACACACAAGTCAACAATGTTTACAATTATCAAAATCCTTATCATCATCATAATCCCAACCCTGAATCCTGGTCTGGCGCTGCAGTTAGTCCTGATCAGAAAATTTCATAGGGTTGATCAAGTGTGCTTCATCTGCATAGTCTCTGGCCTTCACCCCTAATCCTGTCCCTTTCATGAGCAGTACAGCAAAAGGTTAATATGGTTTCCGCATCCCCCCAAGAAAGAGACAGTTTTTAGAATTCAGGGACAGTTTTTAGAGTTAATCTCTTACTTTCTTTGATCTACTAGCATACTCTCTAGCATCTCTTTGTACTGTATGGCTAGTGGCTGAGTTAGGCTCATGGGAGGGTAGAAAATGCAGGGTCCTGGTAGAAGGCATTGCAGGGTAATGAATTGGACTGCAAAGCTTGAACCACCAGGTCAGTGGTTCAAACCCACCAACCACTCCTTGGAAACCTTATACAGGGTTGCTATGGGTCAGAACCAACTCAACCGTAGAAGGTGGGAGAGGGGATTGAGGAGCAGAGCACTCACCCTGCCCCTGCTATAAGAAGGGTCCTCTAGGATGATTTCAGGCTGCTTAGAAGTTTCAGACTTAAAAACTAATACTTGGAGAAGATCTTTCCCTTAGATTTCATAGTGGCAGCCTTTTCTCCACTTGCGGTTCTGGTATAGAGCCAAAAAAATTATATGTAGGGGATCTCTCCCCATTTTTCTCTCTTTTGTAAACAAGATCTAACTCTAAAATGGTGTTAAAAGAGAAGGACCCATTAATGAACCATTGTTCTTTGTCTCCAATGGTGTACTTGGGCCAGGCAGTATTACAAAAGAAGACTAGTTTCTTTTTATTATTTTCCTCTGTTAGAAAATCTTTCTAATGAATCACAAGCAGCCTAGGGGGAACTCTTTTGGTATGTTTGAAATTTGGCCCATGGTGGACTGGCCCTTCCACAATGGTGGCCAACAATTAGAGGAACACAGTGAATGGATATAAATCTTGTGAGCTCCCAAGAATAAATCCCTACACCCACCTATATGCCAGAGGGCTAATTTAAAAACAAGTTGGACAACGTTCAAAATTCTTTGGTTTAGGAGGGCCAGGGAGAAAATAGTTAACCCTTTAGAAAAGAGGGTAAATCACAAATGGATCAAAACAGTCATCACTATCCTGGCACTTGTGATCATGGAAAACAAGTACTTCCAGAAACCAGTAGGGAGTAATGTCCACTGTTCTCACTCTCAAGTGTGGAAGTAAAAAACTCATGGAACCAATAAAGAGAATGTTCAGACTCGAATTGGCACCAAGGGTCTGAGTGAGCCAAACAAGTAGGGATTGGTGAGCAGAGAGAACCGGTGAAGATTCAGAGGGTAAAACAATGAATCAGATCAGGGTTTAGGACCCTCTTAACTAGCAGAAAGAGATCAAAGTTTGCCAGTATAGATCCAGAAATCAATGTGCACTAGAGGACAGTTGAAGGATGACAGATGTGAGATAAAATACACAGCAGAATCCTCAGCCAGGGAGTAGGAGAGATAAGAATGACAGAAGGAAAAACTTCCAGTGGGTTATGAGAATTTGAACACTTCATCATGAATATTGCCTTGCAGCTCTTGGGGCCTTGAACCCTTCAATGAGGTTAGCCCCCATTCATGGGAGCACCTAGATACAAATCCTGAGCATGATGATCAGTCCCATGCCTGTTTCTCATTCTTTTTTCTTTATATTTTTATTCATTTTTTAAATGTTTTACTGTGAATTATGTGATGCTTTACATGGGAGAACATTAGCTTTACATTCATCCTATTGTATATCATTTCGTTGCCATGGTTACAATCCCCTCCATATATCATCAAACAACCAAAGGGTATGCCCTGCAAGCCCGCTCCCACTCCCAGACATCAGCACACAGCCCTCTCCCTCTCTAGGTCTAAAATCCCCAGCTACTCCATCGCTCCACGTCATCATCTCTGCCTCAATCTCTGGCATCACTGCTTTTCTGGGTAGGGTCCAGCTCTCCACTCTTCTCCCTTGATGATCCCAGGGACCTCCGCTCCTAGACTACAAAGTCAGTCACTCCCTTCCTTTTGCTACAAAATGTCTACCTTTACATTTCCAACCTTCACAGTCGTCCTGATAACAATTATTCAGTATTGTATCACAAGAGACCTATCTTCATATCCGTTCATCACCCCCAACCAGACAGATTGGATACTACTCAGTGGAGATTCTACCTTCCTCCATGCCTTCTGGATCTAGACTCCCTCTTGAAAGCTTGTAAGCCAGTCATTTATTGCCTTTGTCGCCCCCCTCTCCCATTTTGGGTAGCTAAATGTCCAAGTTGCCCATCTCTGTCTACTCTGTGTATGGAGGGGGTGGGAATGATATTCCTGTAAAGATTTCTTCCCTCTTTTGAGCTACTGCATCCATATGTGTAGGTCAAGTTCATTAAATTATATCATAGTACTCTTTTTTTCCTCTTCTTTCTTCTTCTAGTTGCACTCTGAGCATCCAGTCATTGAAACCAGGTTGAGTGGGTATTATCTGCAAGTGTGGGTGTTCTTGTGCATATGCCTTCTCTTCTTATCAGCTGGACGCTTCACTCTCCACTCTAGCCCTCTGTGGCTATGTCACCGACTCTGGGCCCAAGAGTCCCCAGGTCTTGCCACACTGCTAGCCAACCAGGTCTCCAGCCGGGTTCACAGGAATCTATTGAACGTTGTAGGGTTTAGCTCGCAGCTTCATTGCTGTTTTTCCCTCACTTCTCCTTATTGTTGATGAATGTGGTCATGAATCAGAGTGTGTGTTCCTATTGAGTCTTAGTCTTGGAAGGGGGTTTGCCCTGAGGTGACCCGACCACTTGGTTTGATATCTCCTGGGCAAGCAACTTGCTTGTTTTTGTAGTAATCAGTTGGACTGCCTTAATTGTTTTGTATTTTTCCTGTTGGTCTTTCTTTCAAGAAGTATCTTCTGTCCTTCTAGCTGCTCCAAAATAGTCTGCTTATCCTTTCAAGTGGAAATTTCCCACCTCAGAGGATTCTGGATGGGGTTCAGGATTCCACCTATGGTCTTATGTAATGCAGAGGCTCTGCAGGAAGCCTCCTTCACTAAGTATGTTGTAGCCCCATTTTAGGTATTCCAATCAGTTGTAAGCAGAAGACGGATTTACAAGCTTTCTCTGGTGATATTCTGGCTATTCCTTTCTCTCCCCCTCAAGTGTCTGTTTTATAATGGTATTCCAAGGAAACCAAGATTCAAAAGACAGCCAAAATCTTAACAATATTTCTCTCCTTTTGGCCATTCCAACCATGTCTCAAGCACTGTATCACAGAGCCCTGTTGCTCCAAGGTTGTGTATACATCATTATTTGCCTCTGTCTCACTTAGCCCATGCAAAACCTGCCTAACTGTTTTTCCATCTACTTTGTTCTTCCAGTCCCTTCACCCTTCTTATGTATTCCCCCCTCCCTAGCACCCAAACTATTCTGTGTCTATTCCCTACCCTATGCTCCACCTTCCCCCCCTCCCCTTACCCTGCCCTCCACATCCCAGTAACCAGCAAAGTAAGGGTTCATTTTCTTAATCTGTTACACCCACCCACCCCCTTTAGTATTGGTTCATTTTCTTAATCTGTTACAGTAGTGGACCTTTGCAGTATTTCTCCTTTTGTAACTGACTAATTTCATTCAACATAATGTTCTCAAGGTTCATCCATGTTATGTGGTGGCTTGCAGCTTCCTTGTTATTCTTCAAGGTAGCATAATATTCCATTATGTGAATCACAGTTTGTTTATCCATTTTTCAGTTGATGGGCACTTTGGCTGTCTCCATCTTTTTGTTATTGTAAACAGTGCTGCTATGAACATTGGTGTGCTTATATCTACTCGTGTTATGGCTCGTATTTCTTGTG
>NW_006408560.1:16868627-16875519 GCF_000296735.1 Chrysochloris asiatica
TTCCTGTAGCACTTTCCTGACTTCTTCCTTATTTTTCTCAACTCCGTTGTGAAGTGTTTTGAAACATTTAACAATCATTTTTCTGAATTCCTTGTCAAGCATTTTCTAGGCCTGCCCTCCTTCCAGAATGTAGTCCAGTTCTACCTCTAGGTCATTTGTTTCAGACATTGTATCTTGTTTTTGGACATGTGCTGATGTAGTCATCTGCTTTTTCTTCTTGTACATGTTTTGTGTTCACCTGTGGCCTTAATACTTAATTGAATATGTGTTTTGGTATTTTTTATGCTTTCTGATTGCCTCCAGGTATATGTGATCAGGATGTGGGCTTCCCTTTTCACTCTTCTTATTGCTTAATTCAGAGTAAATTTCACAGGTGTTGTCTGCTTCCCTGGTATATGGCAGTTTGTAATGGTTCTTATATTATTACAACAAAATGTACAAAGATCTGGAATCAGAAAAGCAAAAAGGTAGAACACGTTCAGCATTCCTCAAGATGAGGGAACTGAAGAAAAAATTCAAGCCTAGACTTTTGTTATTTAAAGATTCTCTGGGCAAATTATTGAATGATGCAGAAAGCATCAAGAGAAGATGGAAGAATACACAGAGTCACTGTACCAAAAGGAAATGGTTAAAGTTCAACTATTTCAAGAGGTAGCATATGATCAAGAGCCAATGATACTAAGGGAGGATGTACAAGGTGCATTGAACGAATTGGCAAAAAACAAGACACCAGGAATTGTTGCAATAAAAATTGAAATCTTTCAAGAAAGTGAGGCGGCACAGGAAGCACTCACTCACTCTGCCAACAAATTTGGAAGACAACTATCTGGCCCATATATTTGGAACAGATCCATATTTGTGCCCATTCCAAAGAGAGGTGACCCAACAGAATGCGGAACTCATAGGACAATCTCTTTGATATCCCATGTGAGCAAAATTTTGCTGAAGGTAATACAGAAATGGCTACAATCATACATTGACAGAGAACTTCCAGAGGTTCAAGCTGGGTTCAGAGAAGGACATGGAACGAGGAATAACATTGCTAATGTCTGATGAATCTTGGCTGAAAGCAGAGAATATCAGAAAGATGTTTACCTGCGCTTTATTGACTATGCAAAGGCTTTCAGTTGTGTGGATCATGACAAACTATGGACAACATTGTGAAGTATGAGTATTCCAGAACACTTAATTGTACTCATGAGGAATCTGTACCTGGACCAAGAAGCAGTTGTTCAAACAGAACATGGAAACACTGAATGGTTTAAAATTAAGAAAGATGTGCAACAAGGTTGTATTCTTTCACCATACTTATTCAACCTGTATGCTGAGCAAATAATTCGAGAAGCTGGGTTCTATGAAGAAAAACATGGCATCAGGATTGGAGGAAGACTCATTAACAACCTGCAATATGCAGATGATACAACCTTGCTTGCTGAAAGTGAAGAGGACTTAAAACACTTACTGATGAAGATCAAAGAGCACAGCCTTCGGTATGGATTACATCTCAAATAAAAAAAAAAAAAAAAAAGCTCACCACTGGACCCATAAAGCAACATTCTTATCAATGGAAAAAAGATTGAAGTTGTCAAGGACTTCATTCTTCTTGGATCAAGAGATCCAAGAGATCAAACAACGTATTTTATTAGGCAAATCTGCTGCACAAGACCTTTTTAAAGTGTTGAAGAGCAAAGATGTCAGCTTGAAGACTAAGGTGTGCCGAACCCAAGCCATGGTGTTTTCAATAATCTCATATGCATACAAAAACTGGACGGTGAATAGGGAAGACCGTAGAATTGTTGCCTTTGAGTTATGGTGTTGGAGGAGAATATTGAAAGTGCCATGGGCTGCCAAAAGATCCAATAGAACTGTTTTGGAAGAAGTGCAGCCATAGTGCTCCTTAGAGGTCAAGGTGGCCAAACTTCATCTCTCATACTTTGGACATATTGTCGGGAGGGACCAGTCGCTGGAGAAGGATATCATGTTTGGTAAGGTGGAGGGTCAGAGAAAAAGAGGAAGGCCCCCAATGAGATGGATTGGCCAAGTGACAGCATCGATGGACTCAAGTGAGGCAACAGTATTTAGGTTGGGCCAAGATCAGACGGTGTTTCATTCTGCTCAGCATAAGGTCACTATGGGTCAGTACCGACTTGATGGCACCTAACAACAACAACAACAACAATGGTTCTTGCCTGGATTTTGGTGTTGTATAGAGTGTGATTGTAGCTTGACTACATGGCAGCAGTTGTTGTCTCTTGTTGGATAATATAGGGAGAGAAAGAGTCCTTCAGATGCAAAAGGGGGAGCATAAAACAGCAAAAGCAAAACAAACAAACAAACAAAAAACCCACCAAAACAACAACCACAAAAATGATATTATCTTTCCTAATAAATGACTGTAAGTGTGGTGTCTGTTTGGTCATTGCAGTGCATTACTGAGCCTATCTGAATAGAGATGATTATGACAAAAATGGTTGGTGCTACTTTTTGTACCAACTTTGAGCATTCTTTTTTTTTTTTTTTTCATGGTACTTCTTACTTATGTTCAATACATTTACATACAAGGGAGTTTCACAAATTACTGGCAAAAATTCCATTATCTTTCGATTCCAGTTTTCCATGTAATTTTTGAAGTCCCCTATATGGGTGTTTTTGTTCTACTCTTGGATGGTGCAAACGGTCTGTGCTCAACTACTATATGAAAGATTGATGGTTTGAAACACTCAGCAGTGCTTTGTAAAAGAAGGCCAGGCAATGTGCTTTCATACAGTTTGCAGCAAAGAAAGCCCTACAGAGCTTAATTCTACTCTTTAACACAGCAAATCACCATAAGTCAGAGTTGACTAGATGGAAATATCTTTTTATTTTTTAATTTCTGCCTTTTAGTTGTTAGGTGCCATCCATTTGATTTTCAAGTCACAGCAACTGATGTGAGAGAGTAGAGCTTCCCCATAGGGTTTTCTTGATGGTAATCTTTATGGAAGAAGATTTCTAAGTCTTTCTTTCATGGTGCCACTGGGTGGGTTTGAACCGCCAGAATTTTTGTTAACAGCCAAGTTCTAAGTGCTGAACCTTGAGAAGTCCTTGAGGATATGATCTAAGTCAACTTCATATTTGTTTCCCCTGAAACCAACTCATTTTCTTGATGATATAGGTATTCAACCATATTTGTAGAATAAATATTAGACATTTAAACCAAAATTTAAACAGCAGTTTGAAAAATATTTGTAGACAATGAGGGATAATACTAAATGGATAATATCTGAGGTCAAGGGTTAGACTGGAATGAAGACCCTAGTTCTTAGAATCTCTAGGGAGCCAAGATGAACCACAACCATTTCTAAAGTTTTAACTGAGTCATCATCTTTCTTATCTGAATAAAAGTTCAAGTGCATAGAGTTACTGGAGTGTGAGTCTGGGTCTGGCGTTACTACTCTCCAGAAATATGAACCTTGAGGGTATTTCCTGGGGTTTTGTCTCACTGCACCTACTACTGAACTATACTTTTTTCCTGGTGAGTAGAAGCCAAATCTATTGCAAGTCAGAAGCACTTTCTCACCTTGGAAAATTGGAGTCCATAGAGAATGGAGAATAATCACAGACTTGGAGAGCAGTTGCTAAGTAGGAAAAGCATGTGAGGTAGAAGTACAGAAATCCTAGCACGGTCATTCATGTGGGACAGACTGGAGGCACCTGGTTTGGAGAATCTCTAAGAAGGGTCCTGGGGAAAGTTTCTGTTCCCCACCACTGCCACCACACACACACACAAGTTGCAAGTCCTCCAACTGAACTCACCGGCTGCTCAGTGGTTCGCAGGGGCAGATAGGTCTTTGTAATAGTTAGGATTTGTGTTATCTTGACTAGACCAGGATTTCCAGAGGTTTAGCAGTTGGCATATACTTATTCCCATAGTGATGAAACCGAATATAGGCATAGTTAACTCTATGATGAGTGGCTATGAGCAGATGATCAATTGAAAGAATGCTTCCTTGAGGGTGTGGCCTTCTCCAAACATATTAGACACAAGGGAGGGACTCTCTGTCTTCCACTGGGGACCCAGAACCCTACAACTATAAGATAATAAACTTCTTTATATATAGATATAGATAGATAGATATAGATAGATAGATCTATAGATAGATCTATCTATAGATATATAGATATAGACATAGAGATAGATAGATATAGACATACATATATGTTTCACTACTTTTGCTTTTATAAAAAACCTGACTTAAGACATATGGTACCAGGAATGGGGTTCTAGAGAATCAAAATTATAAGGAAGAGTTTTAAAAATTGGCTCTCAAGTCTGACTAATTTTAAAGGCCTGGATATAGGGTGGAGACATGTCTAACCTCCACTTCATAGGAATCAGCCTAGGGCTAATTTTGAGTTTGGTCCTCTTTCCCTCTTGCAGAGTCAGAGAAAGTCAGACATGGTCCCCATTTGATTTAAATAGTTGGTACTGTGAGCAGGAGCAGGATTCATTGCAAAGGCTCTAGACCAATGAAATTGTGAGGTTTTGTGAGAGAAAGAACAAAGGGGTGTGGAATAAAATATTTCATGGAGGGGAAAACAGCAGCTTCTGGAGTTGACTGGAGACAATGATGTGCTGGCTGATACGGTCCTGGGCCTACTGGAATCTACCCTTCCAGAGGTACAAGGCCATATGCATATGGAAGGGGTTAGGTTTCTTCTCCCAAGGGAGAAGAAAAGATTGAACTTTAGTATTTTAAAAGGTTTACATGTTTGACTGACTAATGGATATTGGTTTCTTCTATATATTATTGTAAAATAGACATGCATGTATGTTAGGAATATTGGGAATTGTAATTACAGAGATCTTGTAATAAGCCCATCTTCAGCCTGTACTTGATTCGATTTGCTAAAAGGGGAATTAGAATTTGTCTGGAAAAAAATAGGCTTTTTGCTTTAAACCTTTGCAGAGTATGGGGCTTTAGGTAGAATCCTGAGCCCCACCCAGAACTTCCAGAGTTGGGACATTTGAGATTGAAAAAAATATGCAGAACTGCTGGGAGAAACAGAGATTCAAGCAGAGAGAAAAGCAAACAGTTTGGCACTTTGAGTTTTAGAGGAATTAAAGCAAGGAAAGTCAGCACATCAGAGAAAACCTTCTTCTAGAACTGAAAATTAAAGGAAACCAGTGACTCTTTTGCTTGCTGGTGACCTCCTGAATCTATGTGTGAGTGGAATTAGGGAAATGCAGCAGTGAAGAAATGGACTGAGTTTGGACATGTTCTATTGGCACCCATTGACCTTGAGTTAAGAGGAGCAGGAAGGCTGACTGGTCAGAAGTTTAGGGAGTTGTGTGGATTCCTAATCTCATGGGCGCTGACCTATCCCAAGGAGACTAAGACTGAGAGTGAATAGGGCAGCTGATTTTGAAGTTCAGGGAAGTGTGTGTGAACTCCCAAACTTGTAGCTAGTACCCATTTGACCTAGCTTGGGTGACTAGGATTGAACTGACCAGAACCTGACTGGATGAAGATAAAGATATTTGATATTCTAAGCAAATGTCAATTGCTACAATTTGTGGACCTGGACTTTTGTTTATGAATGCAGTTGCTCAAAATTTCAATCAGAATGAAGATTCTTCATGCCAAGCAACATGTTTGTCTCCTTGGTGTACTAGGTTGATAAGGATGGACACTTTAGATATTGGTTATCAAAAATGAGAGGACTATAAAAGCATAAAGTGGCTGGCTTACAAGTTTTCATGGATGTGCTTACTTTTAGAATGAGGGGACAAAGGAAAATTCCCATTGACTAGTTTTCCTCTTTTCCAGATCACTCCATTGAAAGGGAGTAGGGGACAATGCTGATAGGATTTTACTATTTCAACTGTGAGTAATTGTTGTTATTGTTAAGTGTCATCAAGTCAATTCTGACCCATAGCCACCCTGTATAGCATTTCCAAGGAGCAGCTGGTGAGCTTGAACCACAGACCTTGCAGTTCAAATGGCATTACAGTCTGGCACATTAACACTTAGCACCACACCAGGACTCTGTGAGTAATTACTAGTAGGGTTAACTGTGATTGTCAAAACTAATTGTAGAAGATGTGTAACTAAAAGGGGAGAGTATTTATCTCTCAGGAACATACTATCCCAGGACCATCAAGAAGGAAGAGTATGCACATGAGTGGAGCTCATGATCCCTGTCTGGAAAAGTGGCAACAGAAGAGACGCAGCAGAGACAGTGGCATGGAAACAGCAACTTTGGACTTGGCCCATGGACTGAGTAAGCCTATGGGCAGGAAGCTGGCTTGCAGAATGTTCCCTGTGGACTTTTGAATCAATACATATTTTTTGTTTTGTTTTATATGTTTGCATCAAATATTTTTGCTTTATTCATTAATAACATATAAAATGTAAATGGTGCTAGTGTGGTTTTGGTTGTACGTGTTTTAGTTATATCATGTTAGGCACAAGTATGACTTTACAATTTCTTCTATTTAGAGATTGTTATTTGTTGTGGTTATGTGCCATAGAGTTGGTTCCGACTCATAGCGACCCTGTACATGGTTTCCAGGGCTGTAAATCTTTGTTGTTGTTATTGTCAGGTGCCATCGAGTTGGAACCGACTCATAGCCACCCCATGCACAACAGAACGAAACAATGTCCGATCCTGGGCCAACCTCACAACCGCTGCCACACTTGAGTCCATCAATGATGCCACCTGGCCAATCCATCTCATTAGGGGTCTTCCTCTTTTTCTCTGACCCTCCACCTTACCCAGCATGACATCCTTCTTCAGCGACTGTTTCCTCCGGACAATATGTCCAAAGTATGAGAGATGAAGCTTAGCCATCCTGGCCTCCAAGGAGCACTCTGGCTGCACTTCTTCCAAAACAGATCTATTGGTTCTTTTG
>NW_006408560.1:16875719-16876751 GCF_000296735.1 Chrysochloris asiatica
TCCTGTGCAGCAGATTTGCCCAATGCAATACGTTGTCTGATCTCTTGACTGCTGCTTCCGCGAGTGTTGATAGTTGATCCAAAAAGAATGAAGTCTTTGACAACTTCAATCTTTTCTCCGTTGATAAGAATGTTGTTTATTGGTCCAGTGGTGAGGAGTTTTGTTTTCTTGTCATTGAGATGTAATCCATATCGAAGGCTGTGCTCTTTGATCTTCATAAGTAAATGTTTCAAGTCCTCTTCAAGTAAATCTTTACGGGAGCAGAAAGCCTCATCTTTCTCCCATGGAACAGCTGGTAGTTTCAAACTGCTGACCATGAGATTAGCAGCCCGATTTGTAACCACTACACTACCAGAGCTCCTTATTAGGTATATAGTTTATAGTTGTCAAGTTGACAAGGGTGGAATGTAATGGTTAGGATTTTCTGTCAACTTAACTAGGCCAGGATTTTCAGAGGTTTAGCAGTTGGGACATGCTTATTCCCACGGTGATAAAATCTAATACAGGCATAGTTAGTTTTATGATGAAGAGCTATGAGCAGCCAATCAATTGAAGGGATACGTCTTTGGCAGTGTGGCCTACTTCCAACATAATGGGCATGAGGGAGGAACTCTCTCTCTTTTCCACTGGGAACCTGGGGCTCTACAATTATAAGTTAATAAACTACTCCTTATATATTAAGATATATATATTTCACTGATTTTGATTCTTAAGAAAACCAGGACTAAGACAGTCTTTCAGAAGGCAATCTCAGCAGGATCTACTCACCATCAAAGAGCAATGAAGGGAATTTCACAAAAACTGTTACCTTTTCCAGTGAGCCATGTCCTCAGATATATAGTCAGTAATCTCATTCCTTCTGAATTCTTGCCCAGGCTCCTTGTATTGCACATATCTCTTTAAGATGAACCTTTGTGGATGTCCTCTGTCACCACTTCTATTCAATATTGTGCTAGAAGTCTTAGCAAGAGCTATACAGCAAGACAGGGAAATTAAAGGCATCCAAATTGGCAAAGAGGAAGTAAAACTCTC
>NW_006408560.1:16879246-16893285 GCF_000296735.1 Chrysochloris asiatica
CACCGATGGGGGGAAGTGGGGTAAAAGCAGCAATAAAGTGGTAAGCTAAACCCTACAATGTTCAGTGGAGTTCTGTGGACCCAGCTGGGGACCTGGAGGGCAAGCAGTGTGAGGAGACCTGGGGACTCTTGGGCCCAGAGTCAGTGGCGTGGCCATGGAGGACTCTAGAGGAGAGTGGAGCTACCGGCTGATGGCTGACAGGAAGAGAGGGCATGTGCACAGGAGCGCCCACACTTGCAGATGAAACCCACATGACCTGGACGGGATGACTGGATGAACTTGACCTATACCTATGGAGCAGCAACTCAAAAGAAGGAACAAATCCTTACAGCAAATAATCATTTCCACCACCTCCACACACAGAGTGGACGGAGATGGGCAACTTGGACATTGGATACTCAAATGGGGAGGGGAGAACTACAAAGGCAAGAAGTGACTGGCTTACAAGCCTTCAAGGGGGAACCTAGTGCTAGGCAGAATCTCCAGTGGGTACTATTCAATCTGTCTGGGCAGAGCTGATGAAAGGAAATACAGATGGGTAACTCATGATACTGTAGTGAAGAATGCTTATCAGGACGGATTATGAGGGTTGGAAATGCAAAAGTAGGCAATTTGGAACAAGGAAGGGAGTGACTAATTCTACAGGCTAGGAGCAGAGCTATCTGGGACCTTCAACGGAGAAGAGCCGAGAGCGGGACCCTACCCAGAGAAACTGAGGTGCCTGAGATGGAGACAGAGATGATGATGTGAAGCAATGAAGCGGCTGGGGACTTTGGATCCAGAGAGGGAAAGTGACTGTGGACCGAAACTGGGGGGAGGGGTAGGAGGGGGAAGTGTAGGGGGTGGTTTTCTAGGATATACCCTTTGGTTGGCTGATGATGCATGGAGGGGATTGGAACCATGGCAATGAGATGATATACGATGGAAGGAATGTAAAACTAAAGTTCTCTCATGTAAACTACCATATAATTTACAATAAAACATTTTAAAAAATTATATTGCCAGTGAAAAGAAGGGATTAAAGAAAGTTCTAAGACATGGTCAAGGTAACTGCTAGAGTGTGTATTTATTATATGTGTGTGTGTTGTTGGATATTGGTAGAAAAAGAGATAGATAAAAAGTTACCTCAATTTTGGTGTTTTGCAATTGCTTCAAGAAGACCGAAAAGCTGAATTTCAAAAAAATCAGTGAGAAATGTGCTATTCTAAATGAGATGAAGTTTTTTGCACTGAATAGAATATTTTCTTCTTGGGATAAAAGGGAATAGATAGCCTTTAATAATAGTGCAGATCTTCTGTGAGCATCTATATTCCTCAAAACTTAGTTCCTAATTATAATATAAAATGTAAGACTACAAATAATTTACTGGGTACCAATCGACTCGACGGCACTTCAACAACATCCTTAGTGGAGATTTCACTAAGGGGAAAATGTGAACTGAATAATTTGATGGCCTGATTACTCCTGTGTTCACTTTTCTTGGCAATAAAGTGAGCTGAATTTCTCTTCAGAACATTGACATCTTTTTTGTTACTTTGCTGTGGGAGAAAAGTAAGGGTAGAGGATACTATGTCCTCGGATCTTTTTTTTTAATTTACCATAAATGATGACTGATTTTCTATAATAAGCTACCAATATTTTACTCTTCATCATTCAGAGATAGAGGAGAAAAAGAAACTAAATATCAAGACTCAAAAAAAAAAAAAAAAAAGATTAACCTTTGTGGGACATGGGCACATGTGGCATGGTGGAGGCTGTAGGTAGAAGGAATTGAGGGGAAGGGAAATATGCTGAGAAGAGAGTCCAAGCTATATTTTTGTTGAAAACACGTGAAAGTAGGTTGGTGT
This sequence comes from Chrysochloris asiatica, assembly GCF_000296735.1. Taxonomy (NCBI): domain Eukaryota; kingdom Metazoa; phylum Chordata; class Mammalia; order Afrosoricida; family Chrysochloridae; genus Chrysochloris; species Chrysochloris asiatica. Next base: position 16,881,094 of record NW_006408560.1, read on the forward strand.
CTGATGGGAATATTATATTTTAGATAGCTACAAAGAGTTTGAGTGCAGGGAATTAGTTGCTTCTCAGTCCCCAAACCCCAGGCACTCTTGTAGCAATAAAAGATGGGCTTTGCATGAAATTGGATCCTACAATCTTTGAAATACTGATGGGTAGAAGCTGGAGAAACTGTTAATGAGATTTTTTTTTTTTTTAATTTGGTAGCTTTGAGGTTGGAAGAATTAGTAGCAAAAGTAATTATAGCACAAATTTTTTACTACTATAAGTAACTTAACATTACTTCTCACTTAATGCTACTATCCAGGCTGGCCAAAGACCAGTACTTGGTACATTAATTGTTCAGTGGGTGTACAATGAAAATTGATTGCAAAGTGATGTATAAGATTCTTCCTAAATTGCAATAACTAATGAAGCTGGTAAAACACATAGGAAACAACTGTTCAACTGCTTTGATGGCTCACAAAGCCACTTACAAGTATAGTAGAACAAGAGCTGTTAACAATTGAAGAGAAAAAAAGATATGTAAAAATCTTGTTTGGGTCCTGAAATATTAGTCCCGATGTCCTCTGTTTAGACTTGTACTCACAAAATGGTTTTGAAAAAGTGAGGCACTTACCAGTCCTTGGAGAAAGACATAATGCTTGGTAAAAAAAGAGTGTCAGTGAAAAAGAGGAAGATCCCAATGAGATGGAATGACACATGGTAACAACCAATGGACCTAAATGTGACAACAATTGTGAGGATGGTGCAGGACTGGGCAATGTTTCATTCTGTCGTGCATATGGTTGGTATGAGTTGGAACTGACTGGATTGCTCCTAAGAACAAAAACTTTCCCAGTTACACAACCCCGTTCTGAGTAAAGATCCCAATATAATGGGCACTGGTTCCTTACTCACTCTTTCCCCATTTCCTGCCTTTAGCGCAGTTATAATGCCTGAAGCTTTAACAAAATCAATATATGTTTCATTCTTTGTCCTACAACTTGCCTAGGGTAATCTAAATTCTGGGAAGTATAAATCAAAATTATTTTTATGTTTACTATTTGATTTCTCAAAAATGAGAGAAAGTGAACTGTTTGTTTGAATTTCAAGCAAGCTGTTTACTTTGGAGGCATCAAGGCCAGAAAAGTCAGCTCATCAGGTAACCCCCCATTCTAGAACTGAAACTCAAAGGGAACCCATGAGCAGTCTAGTGTGCTTGCTGGTGGCCACCTGGGTCTATTTGTGAGTGGAAGTGGGGGAAATGCAGCAATGAACATACAAGTTTACCCATGTCCCATTGATATCCGTTGACCTTGAGATGAGCGTGAGAAGAGGACTGGTTGATTGGTCTGAAATTTAAAGGAGAGTCTGAACATCTGAGCCCATGGCCACCAACCTAGGCCCCTGGGAACTAGGATTGAGAGTGAAGCTGCCAGCTGATCTGAAGTGCAAGGTGGTAGACGTAAAATGGGTATTTAATAGTCTGCAGTGTTGTAATGAATGTTGTAAGTCCTCAATAAGTGGTTGCTATCATTTTTTTTATATGACTATGGTTGTCTCTGCAATCTGGATCCACTATCTTTTTGCCTAGAGTACTTTTCCTTTAGCACCAGGCAAAATCACACTCATGAGGTAAGGTACACATAAAATCCCACCTCCTCTTTGAAGATGCCTCTGCAGTGCCTTCATTTTTTGTTGTTGATTTAGAACACTTAACATCATAACTTATTTGAAACTCATAATTGAACACGCAGGATGTGACAGTTTCTGACATCAAATTATTTGGCTTGAATCCTAACTCTGCATGAACCCTAGGCAAGATACTGAAGTCTCTGTACCTTCATTTCCTCATCTATACACTAGGAATTTTTTAATAGCTCCAGTTCATTGGTAGTTATAGAATCATATACATTAATACTTACAATATTCTTATAAGAATGTCGGGTATAGTAAAAACTTAGTAAACATTATCAAACATTTTCTTATTACCCATTGCATCATTTTGTTTCTTGTAGTGCCAAGTCAAATGTTCTTGCATTTCTGTTTGTAATTACTATCAAAGCATCAGGACTTGAGGGTATGCATCCTCTATGTCTCTGTCTCTGTCTCTGTAGGGGCTAGCATTGTACTGTATCAACTCCATCCATTAAATCACTGTTTACTGAGTTCCCATGATGTGCCAGTCACACTAATATTCCTTATCTGTGTTAGAGTCTGGAGATATAGCTGAGAACAAGCAAGACAAACGTGTTTAATAAATAAAGTATGAATGACTGACTGTTCTTTCATTCCCTAGCTTGAGCTACTAGAAAATCAGTTCCTTATTTGGACAAATATTGACAAGTAGTACAGAAGCAGTGGGGAAACAAAAGAAAATTGTTTTATTTCTTTTCTTTTTGCACGCATCAGAGAACATTTGATCATAGAATACAGAGAAGAAAATCACTATTCTCAGCAAATCACCATTTCTACCTCCTCCTAAATTAAGACATAATCCTTTCACTAGGGACTCAGTTTATCTTTTATTCTGCATCTTTGTGATGAGGATGCCACTGAATCTAAACAATTGATTGTTTTTTTTTACATGAAAATCCACAGCCTACTTTTGGAGTAGGTGGAATTTTCCATAGGCAGTTAAAAGCAAAAGTGAATAAAAAGCACACTTCTAGAAACATTATATTTCCCCCCTCATACTATTAAATCAACATTTTACCCTTTGTTCATTTCTACTGTTCTGAGATGGAAGTAAAAATCTGTGTGTTCAGTAGCCCAGAAGAGAGGTCTTTTTGCTTGTGGAAATATCCAGGGTTTTCAGTGAACAGAGGCTTTCTTGCTCTACTTTCTGACAGGGATAACCACACTAGCATGGATGCCTGCTCCAGGGTCTGAAGGAGAAGCAGTTCTTCAGGAGATGAGCAAATCCAACCCAGATACAAAGCAAGCTGTGTTCATACCAGCACTAAGGACTGAGAAAGGACTTGTCTAAGTATAGCTGGTTGCATTAATGAAGTGAAAGAGAGAAGTAGAGAAATCTCCCTTAACATATTCTCATTTGTGAAAGAATTCAGAAGGTGAAAGTTAATATTGAATAGAAATATTCAGCACCTTTGTGTGAATGGCTTCTCAAGACTTTGGCTGGCATGTTTTCAGAATTCTGCAGTCTCTGTATTGCAAGGAAATTTTAGCTTGGTATCTCTGCTCTCAGATACCAGGCAAAGCTATAGTCCTATGACATGTATATAATCCAATGATGAACACAAACCATTTCAGAATTGAAGTTTCTCACTCAATGCAGAAATGCCCTCCTCTGACCCCTGATGGAGTCTTGGTAGTACTGTGGGTTAGGTCAGGGTTGGCAATTCAAACCTACCACTCCGTGGGAGAAAGATGAGGCTGTATGCTCTTGTGAAGATTTACAGTCTCATAAACACTATTGTTGTTGTTAAGTGCCGTAGAGTCGGTTCCGACCCATAGCAAATCTGTATAGGGTTTCCGAGGAGAAGCTGGTAAGCTTGAACTGTTGACCTTGCAGTTCAAATGGCTTTTTGTAGTCTGGCGCATTAACCCACAGTGCCACATCAGGACTCCCATAAACACTATAGAAGGTCATTAAAAATAAAAAATGACGGTGGGTTTGGGATGGCCCTGTGTAAGGCACTTCTATCTGGATACCTATCTGTCTGATGCAGCATCTCAGTCAAGATAACCCACACCTTGTCTTGCATATATGAAAATACATCAACTCATCTGTCTCAAGAGAAACCCAACCTTTAATCTGTGTAAGAGGTAAATTGAGGGGTGAATTATAGCCTCAGCATGTTCACCCAGGAGAACCAGCTATAAAATGTTTACTAAAGGTTCTAGAAGATAACATTTGCTACAGAAATATTTTGAAATATATATATTGATTTTTAATTATATATATATATATATTTACCCTGGCATAGTGTCAGGTTCTGGGGTTCTACTGGGAAGTAAAATTCAGTAAGTGTTCATTCCAGCTGGAGAACTAGAAACATAAATAAAAAACTAAATATAGAGTGTAAGTGTTCTGATAGTTCAATAGGAGGGACATCTGACTCAGTTCTGGGGAATCAGAGGAGGCTTCCCAGTGGAAGTAATATCTAAGTTCAAAGAATATCATTCAGGTACTCAGAGAATAGAGTAGACAAAGGTAGAAGAGAGTCATCATCATCATCATCACCACAATCATCACCCTCATATTTATGAATAAACAACTCTTGACCTTCCTATGAAGAAATTAGACATTGGATGGTTATGTGTTCTGTATTTGCATAATTTACCAATATTTTCAGATACATCTATAGCAGTTTTTTTTGTTGTTGTTGTTCTACACTAGTGTTTCTATAAGGAGCTCTGGTAGCATAGTGGTTATGAATTGGGCTGTGAACTGCAAGGTCAGCAGTTTGAAACTACCAGTGGTTCAGTGGGAGAAAGATGAGGCGTTCTGCTCCTATAAAGATTTACAGCCTTGGAAACCCTGTGTAGGGTCTCTATGAGTTGGAACTGACTCCACAGCACATAACAACAACAACAAAGATTTACAGCCTCGGAAACCCTGTACAGGGTCGCTATGAGTCGGAACTGACTCCACGGCACATAACCACCAGTGTTTCTGTTGGACTATAATTATAATCCAGGCAATGTCCATGCCCTTAAAGGAATAAAACTATTAGTAAAAATGCATCTCGTTTTCTAATGGTGCTTACAGGACAGTGGCGAGGACGTACTTAACAAAATCAATTAATGTGGTAAAGACCTCAGTAGCAATAAGTATAAGGCATTCTTGTAGTATAAAGAGTACAGAGAACGACCTAGGTTCCTTATCTCCAAGCCCTGCAACTTTTCCATCATTCCTCAGCTGTCCTTACTTGTTCTATGAATGGTGAAGGAATAAAACAGCAATTGAGCATATGAGCTATAGAGTCCAACAGACCTGGATTCAAATCTTGGCCCCAACTTTTACTAGTTGTGTGACTTTGATCAAATACTTAGCCTCTTTAGACCTCAATGTCAACACTGTAAGGAGGAGGTAAATTTTTATTCACTTTAAGGGAATGTTGATATTGGTGTATGACTGGATTTTACAATGATTTTTTTTTTTTTTAAATCTTAAATCAATGCCTGGCACAATGTAAAGGCTTAGTCAGTTGTTGCTGTTGTTCTTCTGACACATAGCAACACAATGCAAAACAGAATGAAACACTGCCCAGTCCTGTGCCATTCTCAGTTGTCTCAAATTCTTAATCTGTCTGAGCTCATTGTTGCTGCTACTGTGTTAGTCCATCTCCGTGGTGATCTTCCTCTATATCACTGATCCTTCACTTTACCAAGCATGATGTCCTTCCCCAGGGACTGGTCCTTCCTGACATATCCAAAGTACTAAAGATGAAGAACAATACCACAGCTAAGGAACAATCTGGTCGTACTTCTTCCAAAACATATTTGTTCCATTGTTCTGGCAATCCAATTGTACTGATTCTTCTCAGGTCTTCCATATTCATTGCCCAGTGTTCATATGCATATGAGGTGATTGAAAATACCACATCTTAGTCCTCAAACTGACATTTTTGCTCTTGAACACTTTCAAGAGATCTTTTGCAACAGATTTGCCAAATGCAATACATCACTTGATTTTTTTTTTTTAAAGATTTTATTGTTAATTGAATGATAGTTTACACAGGAGAACATCAGTTTTACACTCATCCTATCGTATTTCATTACAATGATAACAATCCCCTATGTGCATCATCACTCAACAGTATTTGCTTCTATTCTTTCTGTTTTGTTTTGTTTTTTGTTTGTTTGTTTTATGTACACAGAAACACTCAGGAATATATAATAATTTGAACAACCAAAGGGCACATTCTGCAAGCCTGCCTCCTGGCCACCAGCTGCCAGTCAATATCCTTCCATGAGTCTAGCATCCTCAGCTGCTTTGTCTCTCCATGTCATCATCTCTGCCTCCATCTCTGGTGTCACTGCTTCTCTGGATAGGGCCCCATATTCTGCTTGTGCTCTTCTCCCTTAGTGATCATAGGGTCCTCTGTTTCTGGACTGTAAGGTCAACTACTCCCCAGTTTTTGTTGCAAAATTTCTACCTTTACAGTTGTGACAGTCACAATTAGTCATGATAGCAATTACTCACTATTGAATCATAAGAATCTTATCCCCATTTCTTTTCACCAGACCTGTCTAGACAAGATGAAAACTATTCAGTGGGGACTCTACCTTTTCCCGCACACTCTGAAACTAAACTCCCTCTTGAAAACTAGTAAGCCAGTCACTTCATGCCTTTATCACCCCCTCATTTTAGCTAGCCAATGTCTAAGTTGCCTGTCCCTATCTACCCTGTGTACAGAGGGCATAGGATTGATACTTGATGTGAAGGCTCTTCTCTCTCTGTTGGTATTCTGAGCTACTACATCCATAATTATAGGTCATCTTCATCAGATTGTAGCAATTTACACTTGTTTCCTTGATTAAAAAAAAAAATTTTTTTTTTTTGTCTTCCTCTAGTCGAGTTCTGATTACCAAGCCATTGAAGCTAGGTCGAATGGGTACTATCTAAAAGTTTGGATGTTCTTGTGTGTCTCCCCTCACTTCATATCAGCTGGATGCTTGACTCTCAGCTCTAACACTCCATGGCTATGTCCTTGTCCATGGGTTCAGGAGTCCCCAGGTCTCACCACACTTCATACCAACCAGCCTGTCCTCTTTTCTCTCTCATCTCCATGTCAACGGGAGTCTATGGAACATGGCTGAACTCAGGCCATTTCTTCATTGCTGCATTTTCCCCTCTTCCACTCACCAGTAGACCATTGTGGTCGCCAGCAAGCTTACATGCCTGCTCATGTATTCCTTTTGAGTTTCACTCTTGGAAGGGGTTTGTCTTGAAGGGACTTGATTGATTGCTTACCTTGATGGCTCCCCAGTGAACAATTTGCTGCTCTTATAGTAGCCAATCATACTGCCATTTTGCTTTGGATTATTCCTGCTGATCTTTCTTTGAATATGTATCTTCTGTTGCTCTAGCTGTTCCAGGCTGGTCTGCTTATCCTTTCTAGTGGGAATGTCCTACCTCAAAATATTCTGGATGGGGCTCAGGATTCCACTTAAGGTCCTATACACTGCAAAGGCCCTGCAAGAAGCCTAATTTGTTGAGCAAGTTCTAGAACCTGTTTAGGTATTCCAATCAGTTATAGGCTGAAGACAGGCTTACAAGATTTCTGTAATCACGTTTCCTGACGTTCCTTTCTATCCCACTCAAGTCTATTTTATAATACTACACAAGGAAAACAAATATTCATAAGACAGTCAAGCATCTTAACATTATTTTCCCTCTTCAGACTATGCCTTAATCCCTGTATCACAGAGTCCTGTTATTCCAACCTCTGTCCCATTTAGCCCATGCAAACCTGCCTCAGTGTTCCCCTATCTATCTTGTTCTTCCACCCTTCCCCCTTCTTGTGTGTTGCCTTCCCCAACATCCAAACTATGATGTGTCTACCTCCTACTCTGTGCTCTGCCACCCCCTCCCTGTACCCTCCAGTCCCCTCCCCACCCTCACCCCACCTCCACTAATAACCAACAAATAAATTTCCCCCCCTTTTCTTATATGTACCTTTTCTTAACCTTTTTTTTTTTTTTTTTTAAGTCATAGAATGCTTTTATTTTAAAGGGGCCCAAGATTTCTAGGCTCTATAGGCACATAGACTTACATGATCTAGTGTCTGCTCTAACTATATTGCTGTATTATCCACTGTGGCTATTTACATTAAATAAATAATCAGTCCCTCAGTTGCAGTGGGGCACATTTCAAATGTTCAATAGCATATGTGGCTAGTAGCTAACATTGCAGAAAATGCCATTACACAGTACTGGTATATGCTAAGTATAGAAAATTTGATAGAATATTCTCCCATGTCTGTGTTTATTCATTGTGCTGTGTGTTGTATCTCACTGGTTTTGCAAATTAACTTTGTGAAAAAGTAATTTCTTCATACATTTGAGGGAAATTGTGGAATGATAGTTGAGGTATGATGTTAGAGATAGGAATTAAAATCCTTGTCAATTCTTCTAGTCCTGAGGTTTGATTCAAGTTGTATATTTGTTTTTAAAAAGCCTGTAGTTTTCCTAAGGGAAATGAAGTTATTATTTTTTTGTTATATATAAGTTTTTATTGTGAATCAAGTGATAGTTTAAATGGGAGAGCATTAGCTTTACATTTATCCTATCGTATTTCATTTCATTACAATGATTTAAATCCCCTCCATGAATCATCATTCAGCAGCATTTGCTTCCAATCTCTCTGGGTTTTTTTTTTTTTTTCCGGATGTGTACCATAGTACTCAGGAATATATAAACAACCAAAGGGTATGCCTTGCATGCCAGCCCCCTGGCAGCCAGCACACAGCCCCCTCTACCTCCTTGAGTCTAGAGTCCCCAGCCACTCCATCTGTCCACGGCATCATCTCTGCCTCCATGTCTGGCATCGCTGCTTCTCTGGATAGGGTTCCACACTCTGCTCTTCTCCCTTGATGGTCCCAGGGTCCTCCACTCAATCACTGCAAGATCAACCACGCCCCTCCATTTGTTACAAAATGTCTACTTTCACATTTGGAACATTTGCAATCAGTCCTGATAGCAATTATTCACTATTCAACCACAAGAGTCTTATCCCCCATCTCCTTTCACCAGCCCTGTCCAGACAGGTTGGAAACCATTCAGTGGAGAGCCTACCTTCCCCTGCACCCTCTGAAACTAAGCTCTCTCTTGAAAGCTTGTAAGCCAGTCACTCCATACCTTTGTTGTCCCCCTCTCCCCATTTTGGGTAGCCAGTGTCTAAGTTGTCCATCCCTGTCAACCCTGTGTATAGAGGGGGTTGGAATGATCCCTTCTGTAAAGATTCATTTCCTCTTTTAAGCTACTACATCCATAAGTATAGGTCAAGTTCATCAAATTGTAGTGGATTACACTCTTTTACTCTTCTTTCTTCCTTTGGGTCAAATGGGTACTATCTGCAAGTATGGGAATTCTTGTGCATCTCCCTCACTTCTCATCAGCTGGATACTTTACTCTCTGCTCTAGTCCTCTGTGACTATGTCCCTGTCCATGGGCTCAGGAGTCCCAAGGTCTCACTACACTGCTGGCCACCCAGTCCATGATCCAGGTTGACAGGAGTCTATTGAACATGGTCAGACTTAGCTCACAGCTTTATTGCTCTTATTCCCCTTCTTCCTCTTATTGGTAGACCAAGGTGATCACCAGCATTATTATATGCCTGCTCGTGAATTCCCTTTGAGTTTCAGTCTTGGAAAGGGGTTTGCCCTGAGGGGACTTGATTGTTTGCCTTGGTGGTTCCCTGGTAAACAACTTGCTTGTTCTTGTGGTAGTCAGTCAGACTGTCATTATTGTTTTTGATTTTTCCTGCTGGTCTTTCTTTCAGGAAGTATCTTCTGTTCCTCTACTTGCTCCAGGCTGATCTGCTTGTCTTTTCAAGTGGAAATTTCCCACTTCAGAAGATTCTGGATGGGGATCAGGATTCTACCTATGGTCTTATGCAATGGAAAGGCTCTGCAGGAAGCCTCTTTCACTGGACAAGTTCTAGGTATTCCAATCAGTTTAGGTATTCCATCTTAGATATTCCAATCAGTTATAGACTGAAGATGGGCTTATCACTTTCTATGTAGTGATGTTTCTGATTATTCCTTTCTCTCCCCTTCAAGTGTCTATTTTGCAATAGTAGGCAAGGGAAACCAAGATTCCTAAGACAGTCAATCATCTTAACATTATTTCCCCTCTTTTGCCCATTCAAACTATGCCTCAATACTTGTATCCCAAAGCCCTGTTGTTCCAAGGTTGAGCATACATCACTATTTACCTCTGTTCCACTTAGTGCATGGAAACCTGCCTAAATGTTCTCCCATCTGTTTTGTTCTTCCATTCTTCTCTACCTTCTTGTGTATTGCCCCCAACACCCAAACTATTGTGTGTCTATTCCCTACCCTGTGCTCCACCTTCCTCTCCCTTCCCTGGTACCATCCCCTACACCCTGGTAACCAACAAATCATTTTTCTTCCCCTCCCCCCCTTTTAGTGTGGTTTTTGTTTTGTTTTGTTTTGTTTTTACTTAAGTTTTTACAATAATGGTCTTATATGCAATATTTCCTTTTGTTACTGACTAATTTCACTCAGCATAATGGCCTCAAAGTTCAATCATGTTATGGCTTGCAACTTCCTTATTATTTCCGTTTTCTTTTGATGCTTCCTGCATTATTCAGTATTTTGCCAATAGAATCTTTCAGTGTAGCAACTGGAGGCTTGAATTTTTCTTCAGTTCTCTCAGCTTGAAAATTGCTGACTATATTATTCTCTTTTGGTTTTCTGACTGTAAGTCCTTGCACATTTCATTATAATGGTTGACTCAGTCTTCTCAGATGCCCTTTGAAATTTTCTAATCACCTCGTTTTCTTCATCATATCTTCCAGTTGCTTTTTCTTCTATAAGGTTAAAAGCATGTTTCAGGTCCTTCTGATATCAATTTTGGTCTTTTCTTTCTTTCTTGTTTTTTTCTGCCTGGTGATAATCTTGATTTCATTCCACAACTCTTCTGGTCTTTGGTGATTAATGCTTCAGATCTTTCCTGAGATGGTCTGTAAATTCAGGTAGGACATATTCAATGTCATATTTTGGCTATCATGGAATTGTTTTAATTTTCCTCAACTTCTACCTGAACTTGAATATGAGCAACTGATAGTCTGTGCCACAGTTGACTCTTGGTCTTATTTTGACTGTTGATATTGAACTTCTCCACTATCTCTTCCCTCAGATGTAGTCAGTTTGATTCCTGCCAGTTTCATCAGGTGAGGTTTATGTATATAGTCAACATTTATGTTGTTGTAAAAAGGTATTAGAAATGAATAATACATAGGTCTTGTAAAATTCCTATTATGCCATTTTCAATATCATTAAGGCCATATTTCCCAACTCCTCGTTCTTCTTCTTTGCTTCCAGGTTTCACATTCCAATCATCATTAATTACCAATGCATCTTGAGTACATGTTTGATCAATTTCAGACTAAAGAAGTCATTTTTGTTGTTGTGTACCATTGAGTCAGTTCCAACTCATAGTCTATAGCATTTCTGAGAGCGGTTGGTGGGTTTGAACTGCCGATCTTGCAGTTACAAGTCCACTGCAATGTTGCACCAGTTCTTCAGTTTTTTCATCATTAGCTTTGGTGGTTGGTGACAACTTTGAGTAATAATAGTATTAACTGGTCTTCCTTGCAAGTATATGGTTATTATCTACCAGAGACTGCTTTGTACTTCAAGATAGATCTTGAAATGTTCTTTTTGGTGATGAATACTACAGCATTCCTCTTCAGTTTGGCATTTCCAGCGTAGTAAACCATATGATTCTGTGATTCAAAATGGCCAATACCAGTCCATTTCAGCTCACTAATGCCTAGGATATTGATCTTTATGGATATGAGTTCCATTTTGTTTTCAAAAACTTCCAATATTCCTAGATTTATACTTCATACATTCAATGTTTTAATTATTAATGAATGCTTGCAACTGTTCCTTCTCATTTCGAGTTGTGCCCCATCAGCAAATAAAGGCACCAAAAACGTTGCTCCATCCACATCATTAAGTTCAGCTTTACTTTTTTTTCTTTTAACTTTTTATGATAAATTGCATAAAGGTTTACAGAGCAGACTGTCAGTTTTATATTCCACAAATCATGCACGTCATTTCATCATTTCAGTGATTGCAACCCTCTCAATGTAGCATCATTTTATCCCACTTCCTCCCTATACTTCTTGTTTCCATTCCTCTTTCTTTCCCAACCCTTCTGAACTTTGTGGGTAACTACTGCCCCTTTGATCTTCAATGGTTAACCACTCTATGGTGTTGGTGTTCCCCACTGTATATCTATCTATCTCTTGCTTGGCTGAAAATGTAGCTATGAGGTGAATTCAGTTTCAGACCTGAAAGATGACCAAGTACCATAGTCTCAAGTTTCTGCCAATCACTATCTAACCAGTAAGCCTAATTTTTTTTTTTTTTTTTTTAAGATTTTTATTGTGGATTGAGTGAAAGTTTACAGGGCATATCATCAGTTTTTCATTCAACAAATCATATACCTTGTTTCATTACAATGATTTAAATCCCCTCCATGAATCATCA